>NC_142887.1:21797500-22117500 GCF_051225735.1 Oryctolagus cuniculus | reverse complement strand
CAGGAGATGGTCGGCCGAGGGACGCACGGTCCGGGTGTCACCAGGTCAAACTCTGGCTCTCAGGAATAGTGACCAAGTGACCGCTGGGGGGCTGAGCTGGTCTTTGAGCCTGTGGAGCCCAGGGGGCTGGTGCAGCCCTGCTGGGAACACTGATGGTCACTGCCGACATCAAGAACTTGCCCAAGAGGACCACTTGGACCAACAGGGTTTTGTGTCCTGACTCGGTTTGCTCATCTTCATTGCGATCCACCAGGGGCTGGGGAGGCGTTTGCTCCAGGGGTTCTCTGTACGTGTCGGGGAAGCTTTGTTCATAACCTGTGGGTCTGCATGGGGAAACCACTGCCATGGGAGGGTCCAGGGACATCGGCAGCCCAGCAGCCACCGCCCAGAGTCGCTGGGTCACATCCCTGGTGAACAACAGCTGAAAGATCTCTGCAGATCGGCCCAGGCCCAGACCCCTGTGACACCTGCCATCCACCGCCCAGACCTGTTCAGTAGGTTTCTCTACACCCCTGGCCCCAGGCTTTCTGCTTTGAAGTCGCAGGTGACCGAGGTGTGACCCGAGCAAGCAGGGAAACGCTTGCTCCCTGGGGCAGGGGCCCCTTCCTCCGCCTCTCCAGAGCCTGAGTGGTGAGAGCCTGGCAGGTGGACATGCACTTGAACTGGAGCCGGGTGCCCCCGTTTGCCTCCCTCTGCAGTGGCTGTCTGCCTCCAGGGAGTGCAGAGAGGTGTCCCTGGGGCTGGCTGAACCTGTACCAGACAACAAGCTCAGAAAGCTGTTATTCCCCTGGGACCAAGGAGCTTGATGCCTAAAGGAGATGAGGCTCAAGTCCAAGGCCAAAGCAGGACTCCCGAGGAGGCAGCAGAGGCAACGCTGGGCTTCTCTCCTGGCCCCTGCCTGGGTGGGTCAGGCTGGTGGTGACTCTTGGGTCGACACGGATGTCAGGGCTGTGGGTGTTGTGCACAGGCAGATGGCCGATTGGGTAGCCACACCCAAAGGATGCCACACCAGCCACCAGCTCCCTCCAGGGCTGGCACCGGGGAGCCCTGATGCCAAGCTGGCCCCTCCGTCCTGGTTCCCGTGCCAACCCCATCTGTTGAGGGCTGGCTTGGTCTTTGCACAGAGGCAGCTCCTGGGGTCCCAGCACTGGAGCCCACGGCACCCCTGCCATGGAGTGTGGAGGACTAGGAGGTCCCAGATGCGTGACTTGTGTCCCTGTTCATGGGAGGAGGAAAGAGGCCTGCTGGGCTCGGGGTTGACCCTGGGAGGAAGGGCTTGGGGCTGAGTCTTAGTGACCTGCATCCACTTATGGGATTTTCTTTATGTACTCTTTGCCCCCATGGTGAAGGTGAAGGTCAGGGAACTAGAACAGGATGGAAGAAGCTGCCCGATGCCCTCAAAGGCCAGGGAAGACTGAGCCTCTTTACGAAGTGACCCTTGCAAGGAAGCCAAGTGTGTGCGTGTGTGCGCGTGCGTGTGTATGTATGTATGTGTGCGTGTGCGTGTGTTCATCTCTTATTAAAACACGTTGGTGATGGACATTGCAAGGGGCTGAGTTTGTTCATTTGTCACATGGCCTGGCTTGCTCTGCGTCCACCCAAGGTGACCTCGATGCTTTAAGGTGATAACCTCCTGCCGGGGAGGGGGGGAGGTGGGGGCCCTGCGCAGCCGCAGCCAGCACCATGGCTCGGATGGCGCTTTGCTCTGAAGCTATGAGGCTATGGAGACCACCGTGGACCACTTCTTGAGGCTCAGGGCCTGATTCAATGGCACACACCCCATGTTCCTGAAGTCTGGGTCGTGGCGCCCTGCACCCCGGTAGTCAGAGGGCAGGCGGCTTGGCAAACCTGCCTCTCTCTCAAGTCCACATTTCCTTGAACCTCAAGTGGCTGTAGCTCTAATTACTTCTGGACAGCTGAGCTCTGCTGGGCAACACAGAATCTTTGCTTGCCTTTTTTTTTTTTTGCCTTCCTGCTGGCTGATTGTGTTGCTTCCCTTTGCCCTCAAATAACCCACTGGTGTGGGGGCTGGGCAGGGCAGGAGGGCCGGGTGGGCAGAAACGTTTTCCAATGACCAGCGTCAAGGGAACTGTAGTTGAGGGCTTCCTCTACTAAAGAAAGAGAAAGCTGAAAAACCTTTAGCTTCCAAAGACCCTGCCCTTTTCCTGAAAATCAATGTTATTGAATGAAATGAGAGCCACACCAAGTCGTGGGAGCCTCAGAAACACAGGGGTCTTTGAACTGAAGGTGCGCGTGTTGGATCTTGCACTCTCTCGTTGGAAGGTCTCCTGTTTCCACGAAGGGAAACGTCATCTGCTTCTCTCGGTGTGAGCAAAGATTGCAGGAGATGAGACCGTTCAGTGTAGACATGACCGGGGCGGTTCCCTCCCTTCTCTTACTTCCCGTATTCTAAGGAACACGTGGATGGTTCTCTCTGATGTTGTGGCCACTTAGATGAGAGTGTCTCATTTTATTTGAACGATTTCCTCCTTTTTAAAATTTTTATTTATTTATTCAAAAGGCAGAGAGACAGAGAGAGAATCTTCTATCCATTGGTTCACTCCCCAGTTGGTCACAACAGCCAGGGCTGGGCCAAGCCAAAGCCGAACTTCCCATCTGTGAAATGGGGGTAGCAGCTACCTCGTGGGGTGTTCGTGAGGATTCAGAGAGAGATGTGTGCAACAGCTGGACACAGAGCCTGGTACCCAGTTAGAATGGTATAAGCTTTAACCCACATCAGTGTGGTTGTTGCTGATGGTGTTGCGTGGTTGTTAAGAGAGAGTTTTAGGTCTTGGCTCCCTCCCTCTGTTTAGCTTAGGCTGACCAGCATCACGGCAGATACTTCATGAAGAACCCAGGGGACGAAGGGACACAGGAAGGGACACAGCGCGATGGCCTGAGCACCCCAACCTTCCCAGGTTCTTTGTCAAAAACCCAGATGGAGAAAACCCTGGGGGCGGAGACGGATCATCAGGAACGAGCAGAGTCTTTGCAGTGCCCCATCTTGGGCGTGTACCTGACTGGATTAAGGACTAGGGAGGGGCCAGCCAGCTTCCTGGGCGTGGCCTTGAGCTGACTGGCCGGGGGGAGGTGGTGGACTGCAGGGAGGTCAGCCCCAGTTTCAGCAGGCAACGCCCTCTCTCACTTGCAGCTGGCCAGCTCTTCTCCTCCTGCCCGTGGACATCACAGCTCCAGGCTCTCTGGCCTTTGGACTATGGGTCTTAGGGCAGCGGCCCCCAACTTCTGAGGCCTTCAGCCCTGGACTGAGACTCCCACCACTGGCTTCCCTGGTTCGGAGGCCTCTGGACCTGCACTGAGCTACACTGCCAGGACCACAGGGGCTCTGGTTTGCAGACAATGTCGAGAGACGTCCCCGCTCCATAATCTCAAGTTGATCCCCTGATAAACCCCCTCCCATCCATCTATCTATCTGCCTACATCCACCTCGGACTGTTATCGTCTATCTGTCTATCTCTCTATCCTATTGGCTCTGTGCCTCTAATTCTGAACCCTAACACAGATTTCTAGTCTCTATGAAGACTTTCAAAAACATTGTCAGATCAGAGTGTGCCACCGGAAGACAAGAGACGGGAATGTGCCCCACAAGCAAGGAGAAGGCTTGGCAAGCCTGGCTCTCTGTAAGGGGGGCCCTCATGGGACGACCCCTGCCACAGCTCCTCCTCGAGGGTCGTGGGGTACCCAAGGGGCCAGTCATTGGCAGCTGATTCCATGGGGCATTCTGGGTGTGGAGCAGGATGTCACTAGCCTCCTCCACAGCCCGGCTTTTCTTTATTTTTTAATTTTTTTTTAAATTTTTTTTTATTTTTTGACAGGCAGAGTGGACAGTGAGAGAGAGAGACAGAGAGAAAGGTCTTCCTTTGCCCTTGGTTCACCCTCCAATGGCTGCCGTGGCCAGCGCGCTGCGGCCGGCGCACTGCACTGATCCGATGGCAGGAGCCAGGTACTTATCCTGGTCTCCCATGGGGTGCAGGGCCCAAGTACTTGGGCCATCCTCCACTGCACTCCCTGGCCACAGCAGAGAGCTGGCCTGGAAGAGGGGCAACTGGGACAGAATCCGGTGCCCTGACCAGGACTAGAACCCGGTGTGCTGGCGCCGCAAGGCGGAGGATTAGCCTAGTGAGCCGCGGCGCCGGCAAACACACCCCGGCTTTTCCTGCAACTTCCTACAACAGAATCCCCTACAGTGTTCCTCAAGAGTGTGCCCAGGACAATGGGGTTCCACAGACAGGTGTAGGAGGCGCTGGAGTAACAGCCGTCCACCACTAGGTTTCTCATCGCCGTTCGTGTTGTAATCCAGATACTTTCGCTTCACTTGTCTCAGTTTTCTCTGGTGCTGGGCAGCCGGCCTCTTTGATTTTCTGAGCTTTCCTTTCTTCTGGTGGCTCTAGGAATAAGAGCCCCCAGCCATTCACAGTGTCAGACACGGAGATGGGGGGAGACTCAGCGGTTAGAGAGGGTGCCAGGCTGGCCCGAACTCTTGTCCAGGCCTTGGCCTTGTGGGCAGGTGGGAGGTCAAGGCTGTCTTACAGAGGAGCACGTTGATTGCTTGGCCAGGGAGAGTGGAGAATCCTGGTGGGGAAGGCGTGGCTCACTGGAGTCTTCACAGGTGGGATGGTGGCATCCTGGACGACTTCTTTTCCTCCAGGATTTTCCCAAAGAGCTTGGCTGCCTCCAGGGCACAGCCCCAGTGGATGGTGAGCCCATAGCCACCATGGCCATAGTTGTGGATGACCTGGGAGGAACAAGAGAGAAGGTGGCCAGGTTTGGGGGGGACGGCGGGAAGTCCTCCTACCCTTGGGAGCTCCCCAAAGAGTCCTGGGCAAAGCCAGGCATCAGCTGAGCCTCTCTCAGTGCCTGGTAGGCTGGTGAGGGCCCCCGGGAACTGAGCAAGGGGGCTGGGCCCTGGGATGGAGGCCCGCGCCCCAGACTCGTCTCCTCGGCTCAGGAAACGGACCTGCCTTCAACACACAGCTCAGGGAGCGGAGAATCTGGAACAGAGGTCAGAGGTCTCCTCCGCGTCAGGGTGTCCCAAATCCCCGTCTTCCTCCCCATCCCACTGTGGACTAACGAGCACCTGTGTGCAGAGACAGCCTGCCACCCGCCACGGAGGCCGGCAAAACAGGGGCCTGAAATGGGGTGGGGGGTTTCTGTGTGATGTGGGGGTGCATCCTGGGGACACAGGCAAGGCCCCTGCACCTCCCTCAAAGCTAAAGCCACCAGCAAGGAATTCAACTCCAGATTTAACCCTCCCATCCACACACACATGATGCCTCTATACACACATGAATCCTACATACACACACAACCCTCTACCCACATACACAACCCTGCTACACACAGGTGTCTACACAGATGGCCTCTACATACACATATCCACACCCTCTACACACACACACACATGATCCCCTGTACACACACGGCCCCTCCACCTATACATATATAACTCTCGCCATGCCCACACCACCCTCCTGTCTTCTACATGCACATGGTATCTCCATATACCATACACACACACACACACACACACACACACACACGTAACCCCTCTCCACATATACACACACACACAATCTTCCATTTGTACACATAACCCCTCTATATATTTGGGACCTTAAAAAGTTCATGGAAATCTAGGTCATCTTTTAAAAAAATTCAATTTCCTTAAGTCTTATTGAGAGGCAGGAGGAGAGACAGACAGACAGCTCCCAGCTGCTGGTTCACTCTCCAGATGCCTACAACAGCTGGGACTGGGGCAGGCCAAAGCCGGGAACCAGGAACTCAACCCAGGTCTCCCACGTGGGTGGGAGAGGCCCAAGAACTTGAGCCGTCAGCTGTGGCCTCCCCGGTGCACACAGGCAGGAGGCTGGAATCAGGAGCAGAGCCGAGACTCGAACCCAGGCTTCGAGACATGGGGTGCAGGCATCCCAGGCAGCATCTTCACTGCTAGGCCAAACGCACGCCCTTGCGTGTCTTTAATTGTGAAGTCCATGGCCTTTTGGAAGCACGCTCATATACACACACACAGCCCCAGACACACACACATGCACACACACACACACACACGCACGCGGTCCATCTGGGGTGAAGGAAGAGATGGCTTTGGCAGGGGGGTTGCGTCTCTGGTGGGAGCCGAGGTACCACCTACCCACATCTGCTCCCTCAGCCCAGGACAACTCCCAGGGCTTCAGTAAACTCGGTTCCTACCCCCTGAGAGGGGACATGAGTAAGGACCCCAAAATGGACATCCTAGGAACCAGCTCTTGAATCAAGTTCAAATCCCATCTCAGCCCCACCTTCACGAGGGCTCTGACATGGAGAGGGACTTCAGCTCCCAGGTTTCCAGAGTCTTTATGTGAGGTTCAGGGGACTGTCCCCTCCCCACGGAGCTGCAGAGGAGACCCAGCAGGTCACCATGGCATGGGTTTGCCGCACTGTCCGGCATCAAGGGGCTGCTCAACAGGCACCCACATTCCTCCCACTCAACCACAGACTTAAGCAAACCAGGGCACTGCGCTCTCTGGAACCCTGAGCAGGTCTCTCACCACCCTCGTGCCTCAGTCTCCCCATCTACAGAGGAGGCAGTGTTTGCCGCCACTGGCCGCCTGCCAGGGAGGCTCTGTGGAGCCTGAAACCAGACACGACCATGCCCCGGACAGGACAGAGAACTCCTGGGTGTTGGGAAGAGCATTGCTTTCCTCACTGGCAGCGCATACCTCTGTCTTTGAAGGCCCAGCACTGAGCTGTTCTCTTCCGAGCCGGATCTGTGGCCGGACTGGCCGGAAGCCAGTCCATTCTCCAACAATTCTTGCATCCTGCAAGACAAAGCATTGGCCATGTCTTTCCTGCTGCCATTTTTAGGTGGTGAGGAGCTTGATTTTAAAGTCTCGTCACCATTAGCAACTCCAGCATCACCACACTCACCTTGATTAATCACCACTACACCAGGTTTATCAGCCTCCGCCATCGTTATCACTGCCACTCACACCCATCAGCTATAGCACCTGTATCAACAGCACCGTCAGTCCCAGCTCCATATTACGACAACTTAAGTGTGCATTTGTTTTATTTATTTGAAAGACAGAGAGCAAGCTCCCAACTGCTGCCTCACTCTCTAAATGCCCATCATAGCTAAGACTGGCCAGGATGAATCCTGGAGTCAGGAACTTCACGCAGGTCTCCCACGTATGTGGCATGGACCCTATAACACGGGGTGTCAAGTGCTGCACCCCAGGGTGTACATTTGCAGGAAGCTGGAATGGGGCGTGGAGCTAGAACGCACACCTTGGTACGCCAGTGTGGACCAGAGCATCCAGTCTGGCAGCTTAACAACAAAGATATTCACCCACCTCCACAGTCACCACATGTCACCATCACTATCACCATTCTCAGCATTGTCACCGCCATCCACCCAACCACCACTTCTGCCCTCACCTTCATCACACTCACTACCATCATCGCTGCTCCCGGACAAATGGGAGCCCCAAGATGTCCACCATGAGTGGTTTTGTGAAGAAAGACGACATCTTCCCAGGAGGGAGCGACTCAGCTGAGCAAAGACAGGTTTCTTTGGCCCATTGCAATGCTTTCTTGCACACTGTGGAGTTCTGGTGTATTTCATGGTCCCTTGCTGGATCAGTCTGCCCTGAGTCCTCCAGCGGTGGTGTCGCCCCCGTCTTCGAATGTTCTCATGAACCAGCTGCCAGGACCCTGGTCGGAGGCTCTGGCACCCCCCCACCCCTTACCTTCAGCGTGGGCTCCAGGCTGCAGCAGCCCTTCCAAATGGTGTTGTGGTCATCGGTGCTGTTTCCCTCACTCCAGTTCCCCATCTGGAAGATGCCTCCAAGAGTAACCGCATGGACCCTGGACAAGAAGCAGGAGGGTGTGAAGCATGAAGGAACATTAAGGCTTTGAGGTGAATGAAGGTAGCCCTGTGCTCACCATCTCAACTATTGGCCACCACCATCAACACTGCCATCCTTGCCAGCACCGCTAACATCACCACCAACACCATCATCTCCATCAACAATGTCACCTTCACCACCAACACCATCATCTCCATCAACACCTTCACCACCAACACCACCATCTCCATCAACACCATCACCACCAACACCATCATCTCCATCAACACCATCAACACCTACACCATCATCTCCATCACCACCATCACCACCAACACCATCATCTCCATCAACAATGTCACCTTCACCACCAACACCATCATCTCCATCAACAATGTCACCTTCACCACCAACACCATCATCTCCATCAACACCTTCACCACCAACACCATCATCTCCATCAACAATGTCACCTTCACCACCAACACCATCATCTCCATCAACAATGTCACCTTCATCACCAACACCATCATCTCCATCAACACCTTCACCACCAACACCATCATCTCCATCAACACCATCACCACCAACACCATCATCTCCATCAACACCATCACCACCAACACCATCATCTCCATCAACAATGTCACCTTCACCACCAACACCAACACCATCACCACCAACACCATCATCTCCATCAACAATGTCACCTTCACCATTGCCTTCACTGCTACCATTACTATGTCATGGACCTCATTCAGCACACCACCCCAGCACCACTACACCATTAACGTCACCATGGAGGTGTCGGTGCAGCCCCACCACTGGCATTGCCTTCGGGATAATCACCTCTGCCACACTGTTAACATCCCTACGAGTGTCGTCTCCATCAGCACCTGCTACCAGCCCCACCGTATCCATCTGTTTGGTGAGACTACAACCAATTACTTGAGGCTGGGTGCTTTCTAAGTGAAGAGGTTTCTTTGATGCATGGTGCTGGTGGCTGAAATGTCCGAACAGCATGGTGCGATTATCCTGGAGAGGGCCCCTTTGACAGGAGTCACCAGTGGTGGAGAAGCAGAAAAGGAAGTGGCCACAGGCAGAAGTGAGTGCAGGAGCATGAAAACAAGAAACCAGGGGACCAGGGTGTGGGTGGGGGTAGGCTGAGTCTCTGTATAACAGCCCACTGCATTGGGAACTGGTCCCTTCCTACCAGACTGGGTCCACTCCAACAAGAACACATGCATCCTTCATGAGGGCCACAGGGCCCTCCCTATCTCTTAAAAATTCCACCATCTCACTGGGGACCATCGCACACTTGGGGGATAAGCCACATCCAAACTGTAGCACCTGCTGTCACCCACACCCCTCCATCACCAGCACTGTGTCCTCCACCCGGGACAGTACTGTCTCACCTACCACGGTTCCACTGGGAGCAGTATTGGCATCCCATCCGTGTCACCACCACCGCCAACACCGAGCTCCATCCCAGCCCCGTTCACATTGTTGCCATTTACATCACTTAGTGTCACCACCTTTGTCACATCCACTGCTTCGTCTCCAGCCTCCCCACTCCTGTCACTTAAAAGAATGTTCAAGACAGAGCCCAGTCAAGGCCACCGTGTCCTGCCTTCCTGGAGACGTAGTGGCCCAAAGTCACTTAAAAACACTGGAACAAGATGACAGCAGAGACTAAGCAAGGGGGCTGGGCAGGCAGCAGGGGCACAGAGAGAGTGTCAAGGTGTCCTTCCTCTGCCCTGGGAACAGTGCAGTTCTCACCCCGGGATGATGTACGGGGACTTGTAGATGCCGCTCTCTGGGTCGTGGGTGATAATGAAGTGCTTCACCCAGGGGGCATCCACCTGTTGATCGAGAACAGAAGAGTCTTGTCCAGGATGTTGGGTCACTGGGCCAGGCTGCCCTCACTCCCCTTCATGGCCAGGTGTTTGACCAGAGTGGCAAAGCCGAAGCCTAGGCCCTCTCATGACCCACTCTGGTCCACGCCTGCAACTGGCCACTTTTTTGTTGCAGGAAGAGCCGCCCTGAGTGGCAGCCCCCTTGCTCCCTGAAGCATTGCACAGCCTCACCCCCATGTCTGTAGAAACATCACCACACACACGTGTCAGGGCATATGCACACCTGCCCCTACACACCTATGACACAAGGGTACACCCATGCCCACAGGCAGACACGCACACACAGCCCCCACATACAATGAGAGGTGGTATGGAAAGGTGATTATGCATGTAGGCTCTGGAGCCAGGTTGCCTGAGTCCTAATCCCAATCCTTCCACTTACTACCGTGTGAACTTGTGCGCATGTTTCTTAATTCTTCTGTGTCTCAGTTTCCCGCTCTGTAAGACGGCAATGTTGATGTGAGAGTGCCCATCTCAAAGGGTTACGGTAAGGATTAAAGTAATGAACACAATCAAGCGCCCAGGCCAGGTCTGGCACCAGCGTTTGCTATTTATGACACTACAGGCACTCTTAACTCCCCCCCAACACAGGTACAGCCATCGCTAGCAAGAGGAAACCCTGATCAAGGGTGGGGGTTATTGGTCCTTCTTGTATCTTTAACGTGAATTTCCTGATGTCTGAAGGCTTCTGTCTTAGATGGTCCTGATTCATCCACTCTCTTCGGAAATTAGATGAGCACACAGAACAGTCTTCCCAAGCAAAGCCGGGGTCTCACCTGCCACTCACCTTAATGATCTGCCCCCGGCCGGGCTGCAGCAAGGGGTCTGGTTGCAGTGCTGAGGCCCATACCCCGGTGCAGTTGACAATCACATCGACACCTCCTCCTGCCACCTGACAGCAACCAATAGGGCAGGGGGATTGGGAATCCTGGTCCTTTCTGTCCCCTCCCTGCCCTCGCCTCTCCCGGTGCAGCTGTCTACTCTATGAACCAGCAGAGAGAGGGCTCGGTGAGGAATCAGACGCCTGGCTCCAAATCTCCACTCTGCCATTTACCCAATGTGTGACCCCAGAGATATCCCTTTACCTCTTGAGGCTTAGCTGCCTCTGTGATACAGTGGGGCTGCGGTGAGAACCCCATGTGAGCATGGATAGGAAAATGCATGGAAGAGAGTACGGTGGAGAGAGAAACCTGGGAGCCTCCCAAAAGATCTCAGACAGGAAGCAGAGCCGGTTCTCTGCCTTCTGGTTTCTTTAGATTTTCTTCTTGTGCCAGGACACTTGCAGAAGACACAGTGCAAGCCCTAGCTCTAGGTACAGGAGACTTGATGACTCAGGGCTGGTGTGTCCTGGATACCCACACTCCCCGGCTGGGCTCCCGTGACCGCCGCTCCCCTCCCAGCCCTGGGTCAGACATGGACCCACACATTGCAATGCACTACTATTGTTCTTGGCTCAGCGTTTGCCACTGAGTCAGCCACGTATCTCAAGTGTCCATCAGGATCCAACCCAGAGTGGGGAGGTCCTCGTTATCTCACACTGGCTGCTACAGGGGCTGAGCGCCTTTCACGTGCTGAGCATTTTTGCAGGTGCCGGGACTGAAGGAATTCAGTGCCTGGTGCTGGGAGCTGCTATCAACATTATTCTTGGTGGAGGAGTTCCAGGAAAACTCAGCCCAGACCTCAGGAGGAAGCAGCCAAGCATCTGACTTTGACATTGGAATGTGGCTGATACTGGAAAAAGGCATCCAGCGCTCGCTCTCTCAGCCCTAAAACTCACCGAGATTCAGACTTAAATGAGCCCCAAATGGGCTACCATGAGCCTGCTGTTCCTGTGTCCCTGCCGCCCACATCAAGGCAGAGACCCCCTTTCTCAGACTGCCCGAGTCCTTCTGGGATTAAGAAGAGGTTTAGAGTCTGGGACCATCTTCAGGGAACCCTAGGAGCCTGAGAAGGGGCCCCCAACCCCATAGCAGGAAGCAAAGCCCTCCCCTCTCCTCCTCCCCCTACCCTTTAACCCTGCAGCTCACCTCATCAAAGGATTCCACCTTGCGCTGGAAGAGTTTCACTCCCCTCTCGGTTAACCTGGAGGACGAGACACATCGAAAAGCCCAGTGTTGGGCTCTCTGTGCCATCCGTGCAGGAGGGTGGCATGTGGACCATTCCCAAAGAACCTTCTAGGGACGGGAGTCCACCAGCGGCTCCTCGAGGAAACGGCTGTGTCCCCAGTCAGGTCACTGGCACCTTGCTGGACCACTGCTCCACAAAGGTTCCTTGGAGAACCTGAGGTGGTCGCAGCCCCTCATTGGGCAGATGGGGATGGGAAAAGAGCTTTGCTGAGGGTCGTGTGGTGAGTCACTGATGGCTCTGGGATGCAAACCCAGGCCTCTGCCGGCTCCCAGCATCTCCTGTGACCCCCATGTGGCTTTGTAACATCTAAGGGTAGGCCGGCACTGTGGCTCACTAGGCTAATCCTCTGCCTTGCGGCGCCGGCACACCGGGTTCTAGTCCCGGTCAGGGCGCCGGATTCTATCCCGGTTGCTCCTCTTCCAGGCCAGCTCTCTGCTGTGGCCAGAGAGTGCAGTGGAGGATGGCCCAAGTACTTGGGCCCTGCACCCCATGGGAGACCAGGAGAAGTACCTGGTTCCTGCCATCGGATCAGCGCGGTGCGCTGGCCACAGTGCGCCGGCCGTGGCGGCCATTGGAGGGTGAACCAAGGGCAAAGGAAGACCTTTCTCTCTGTCTCTCTCTCTCACTGTCCACTCTGCCTGTCAGAAAAAAAAAAATCTAAGGGCATCAGATGTGAAGCAGAGGAGGCAAGAATGGATTAAAGCCAAGTGCTGGCCAGCGCCGTGGCTCACTAGGCTAATGCTCCACCTGTGGCGCTGGTACTCCAGGTTCTAGTCCCGGTTGGGGAGCCAGATTCTGTCCCGGTTGCTCCTCTTCCAGTCCGGCTCTCTGCTGTGGCCCAGGAGTGCAGTGGAGGATGGCCCAAGTCCTTGGGCCCTGCACCCGCATGGGAGACCAGGAGGAAGCACCTGGCTCCTGGCTTCGGATTGGTGCAGCGTGCCGGCCATAGCGGCCATTTGTGGGGGTGAACCAATGGAAGAAAGACCTTTCTCTCTGTCTCTCTCACTGTCTAACTCTACCTGTCAAAAAAAAAAAAAAAAGCCGAATGTTCCCTTTCCAGAAGCAGAGCACACGGAGTGAGGTACCCTGGGGACGCCTCTTCCCTTTAAATATCCCTGTGGGGAATACTTTTCCTTTTAGAAATATAGTGGAAACATCAAAAGATCAGAAAATGAGCCATATGCGTGTTGGTGTATTACCTTAGAATGATTTATCTACATAATTTCCCCAGGAGAGAACAAGTGAGTGTGATCTTTCCTGGGGGAGGCTAGGCAGGAGCCGTGAGTATCTCAAGGTTAGGGGAATTAACCCTATATGGCACAGTGGTTCCCAAACCTGGGTGGTAATTAGAATCACCCGTGGGGTTCCTTAAATACAGTTCTCAGGGGCTGGCACTGTGGCACAGTGGGTTAAGCCACTGCTTGAGATGCTGGCATCCCATTTCAGAGTACCAGTTTGAATCCTGGCTGCTTAACCTCGATCCAGCTCCCTGCTAATGCACCTGGGGAAGCAGTAGAAGATGGCTCAAGTCCATGGGTCCCTGCCACCCACATGGGAGACCTGGATGGAGTTCCTGGCTCCTGGTTTTAGCCTGGACCAGCCTTGGCCATTTTGACCATTTGGGGAGTGAATGAGCAGATGAAAGATCTCTTTCTCTCTCTCTCTCTCTCTCTCTCTTTCTCTCTGTCTCTCTCTCTCTCTCTCCTCTCTGTTGCTCTGCCTTTCAAATAAATGTTTAAAAAAGAGAGAATAGAGACAGGTGTTGTGGCATAGTGGGTAAAGTTGCTGCCTGCAATGCTGGCATTCCATATGGACGCTGGTTTGAGTCCCAGCTGCTTCACTTTCAATCCAGCTCCATTCTAATGGCCTGAGAAATGCAGAAGAAAATGGCCCAAGTCCTTGGGCCCCTGCCACCCACATGGAAGACGTGGAAGAAGCTCCTGGCTCCTGGCTTCAGCCTGGCCCAGCGCTGGCCATTACAGCCATCTGGGGAGTGAACCAGTAGGTAGAAGATTCATTCTCTCTGTTTGTCTGTCTGTCTGTCTGTTTTCCTTTCCCTAACTCTGACTTTCAAAACAAATAAATAAATCTTTTTAAAAAGAGAGAGAATATATGCAATTTTCCTCAATATAAATGCATTTGAATATAAATATAAGCACATCTTTCAGGGTTGTGTTTGCTAATTTGGGACACTATCAGATCCCTATTAATAAGAGAGGAACATCCATTAGCACCTGTATTACTTAACACTGTTCTGGAGGAACTAACCAAAGTAGTTAGGAGAGAGAGAGAGAGAGAGAGAGAGTCAGTTATATTATGCTAATGACCGAACTGTATTTATAAACCTTGAGGGAATCCATTTACAACTATTGCATAAAGATTAGGGACTGAGCGGGGTTGCTAAGAGATCTCCAATGTGGAAAGCTGCCCAGGTGGTTCTCATGCCCAGTCAGGTGCAGGAACTCCATTCCTAGAGTAGCGGTCAGGACCAAGGATAGTTCCCGTCTAATCTACAGGTTTTCTTCAACTTTGGGATTGGCCCAGACAGCAAGGAATCCCATGAACAGTCTTCTACTCTACCTTTGCCCCGGGAGATGCCCATCTCACACCAAAGCTTAAACACTCACCTTTTAGTCAGCCACTGCAGGTAGCTCCTCCCATCCAGAATCAAGCTTGTATTGAACCAGCCATAGCTACAGTCATGCAGGCAAAAGGTGGGAATCAAGGTCAGAATCAGAGCTGTCAATCGGAGGGCTGTCAATTAAAGGAAGGTGCAGTGGGCTCCCAAAGGGGAGGGCCAGGACCACGGGGTGAAGTTCAAGGGCAAGCATGATTTTCAGTTCAACACAAGGACAAAAGTGTCCATCAGTCAAAGTCATCCCTGATACTGGGGTATGTGAACGGAGATCAGATGTGCCTTGGTGGAGGAGGTCCAGGACGGGGTGGGGTGAGGAGAGGACCAGAGAGGCGTCAGGGTAGAGAGGAGAGGCGTTTGCAGTCACACAGATGGGGTTGGAATCCTAGTTGGGTCACTTGGCTGTGTGATCTTGGGAAGTCACTGAGCCTCTCTGAAGCTCACTTCCTCCTCCACCAAACAAGACATAAATGGAGCTTCTGAGCCTGAGAACTGGGATTCCACACTCTCTTCCCCTCCAGTTTGAGTGGGGTCTCATTGGACAGAAACCAGGAGACCAGGGGATAAGATGGGCAACTTGCTGCCTTCTGGACCATTCTGCCCGTGTCGTGGGGCCTCAGCTCCTTTCCCCAAGATGAAACTTACCTGTAACCGGGGAACATGTCCAGCTCTCTGAGTGTCAGCTTCCGAAACCCCAGAACTGTGTCCTTCCAGGAAGGGTCCTGAAGAAGATGAGAGAGGGGGTCACCGGAGTGGCTGGGGGTCCCTGGTGATGATGAAAGCTCGCATAATCTTCAGAATAAGCCATTGAATTGGATATCATTCTTATCCGTATTTCACAGGTGGGCCAATTAAGGCACACGGAGTTAAGACTAAGGTCACACAGGGGATAAATAGCGGAGTTGAGATCTGAAGCCACACAATGGGGCTCCAGTGCTGTTCTTAACCACTGCATAGGTGGACCTCACAAAGTTCAAGGAACATGAAATTCTAAAAGAAGGTTATTTTGTTGCATGTGTTTTTTGGAAACACACACATGCGAGAGGTCTACAAAAAACTCCATGGGGTGGGGTGGGCATTTGTGTCATAGTTAAGATGCCACTTGGGACACCCATCCCATAGCATAGTGTGTGTGTTGGAGTCCTGGCTCCACTCCCAAGTCCAGGTTTCTGCTAATGTGCATCACAGCTCAAGCAGCTGGGTCCCTGCTACCCAGGGCAGGCATTTGGGCAGAGAATTATTGGGTAGGAGATCTCTCTCTCACTCTGTGTGTGTGTGTGTGTGTGTCCCTCTCTCCCCCCACTGCACGAGTACCTAGCTCTGGATCCTAAGTCCAGCTTTCTTCCAGCACAGACCTGGGGTGGCTCAAGCAGTTAGCTCCTTGCCACCCATGTAGGAGACCTGGATTGAGTTCCTGGCTCCTAGCTTTGGCCCTTCCATGTCATTGCCAGCACCCGGAGAATGAACCAGCCAATGGCAGGTTTGCCTGTCTTTCTGTCTTCCTCTATGCTTCTGAAATAATTAAATTTTTAAAAAGTGTCCATGAGAGATGCACATCATAAAAAGCTATGCATGGATTTCACGTTTTTCTGCATCCAAATAAATGTGTCTTTTCACTGACTTTTCCATGAGTGTTTGGAGGTTCTCCTGCATTTAAGGTGAGAGTGAGACCAAGGCTGTGACAGGGCAAAGATCAGAAATGAGGGGAGGGGCAACACTGAGCATCACCAAGAGGTCAGATAAAGGCAGCAGGACACAGGGACAGACACCTGGCTGGAGGCCCAGGCCTTCCCCTTACAGACTGGATTCTCCGAGACTCGGTGTTCTCGTCTGGGTCATGGAGTCGCTCATCACCCTTGGTCGTAGGGAAGGCAGCAGATAAGGTCGAGAAAGCCCTGAGTGTAGCGCTAAAGACTGAGCAAACCTTGAGAGGTGGCACGGGTCCCAGCCAGAGGTTCATCTTCCTCCCCAGGCAGCCCTGGCACATCCCCCCAGTTCTGTCCCTCTGAGCACACCGAGCACCACGTGGTCAACAGAGGGCCTGGGTTCGAATCTCGGCTTTGCTACCTAAGAGCCCTGTGACTGGGACCGGTGCTGTGGCATAGTAGGTTAAGCATCTGCCTGCAGCGCCAGTTCAAGTCCCGGCTGCTCCACTTCCAATCCAGCTCTCTGCTGTGGCCTGGGAAAGTAGTGGAAGATGGCCCAAGTGTTTGGGCCCCTGCACGCATGTGGGAGACCCGGAAGAAGTTCTTGGCTCCTGGCTTTGGATCAGCCCAGCTCTGGCTGTTGCAGCCATGTGGGGAGTGAACAAGTAGATGGAAGACTCTCTCTCTCTCTCTCTCTCTCTCTCTCTCCCTCCCTTCCTCCCTCCCTCTCTGTAACTCCACCTTTCAAGCAAATAAATAAATCTTTTAAAAAAGCTCTGTGACCTTAGTCAAGTTATCCTTTCTCTGAGCCTGTGTTCTCCTGTGTAAAATGAGGATAAAGACAGTGCTTCCGGTAAGGGCAAGAATCAAGTGCGTCTCCAGCTGTAGTCAGCAAAGGGCTCGGCGCATAATAAGTGCTTCAGCCATCTTTGCTGTGAGGGTTTTAGTACCTCTTGGTGACATGTAAAACCTTTTGAGTTCACCCCTGCAGAGTACACGTTTTCCCCAAAGCCAATCAAAGCCCAGTTCTCCATTATCACAAGAGTCGCTGGTCTCAGCCAATTGAATCACAACATTTGAAACCAAAAAATAGCTTTTTCAAGGCACAACCAACCAGAATGCAAAGCAAACCTGTTTTGAACCCAGGGATCTGTTGTCTACGAGACTCAAAGGACTCGCCAGGCTCAGGGGCCCCACCCTGGTCTGTGGTCCAGGCTCTGCCTCCCCGGTCACTCAACCAACTCTCCCAGCCAAGAACCCTCGCTCACCGGAACAGCTTTGCGAAAGAGGTTGTAGCCCGAGATTAGGGCCAGGCCCATCTTTTCAGCGCTGGGAGAATGGATGTGGCTCAGGAGGTGGTTAAAAGTCTGCCGGCTCCAGTCCCTGGAAAGGTCACCGACTTCTGGTTACCTGATGCTCTGAACTGGGCACAGACCTCCCGAGGCCAGCACACGTGGGCCGTGTGACCCCACATCTAGAAGCCCACAGGCCCACTGCCTCCAGGACTTGCCAATATCAGTCGGATACAGAAGTGGGGACAGCAGGAGCTCCTCCCCCACCATTTGAAAGGGACCTCCAGGTTGGTACCGCATGGCCGATGAGTTTCCATGAAAACTTTGACCTGGCTTTGGGGGCTGTGAGCCACACAGTTGGGTCAGGCTCTGGGCAGTGCCTCTGGCAAACACCGCTGGCAGACATCAGCTTGCCGTCCTCAAATGCTGTTCGCCTCCCTCTAGGGGCACAGCTCAGCTTCACAGCCCAGACTCCCTCACAGTTAGGCAGAACTGTGTGGCTGTGTTCTGGCCGATAGACACCTAGAGTCACCGAGAGATAGGAGTGGAAGGCAACAGGGCACAGGGTCAGACAACCAGGATGGAGGCCCTGGCCTCACCACCTGCAGCCTTGGATTCCCTGAGTCTCAGTTTTCTCATCTGTGTTATGGAGTCAGTCCATTCTCTGCACACGTGATTCTGTGTGCGCCTCTGGTAGTCACTGCCTGGTGAGAATGGTGACCTTGGCACGCACAGAGAGGGAGACACGGAAGGAGCCCGGCCCGCTGGTTAGGAACGTTGGTTTTGGAATTTACGGGAGTGAAAAATAAAAATTTTGTTTGAGCCATTATCCATGGAGGGGCTCCTTTGCTGACGCAGCGGGCAGTCTCTACACTGACGTAAGGACCTTTGCGACTTCTGTGACCAATCGGGCATCCATCTGCCCACTGGGACAATGTCCAGACTCACCAATGGGTCTGGTGTGGCCATCCAGCCCACGTCAGGAAGAACCTAACTTCAGGCACCCTCGCAGGGGCTTCACATTTACTGGTATTTCTTTGTGCCTTGCTGTCTTGTTCTGCTCATGGGAATCCTGACGGGAGGCGGCCCCTCTGCAGGCTCGGCCCCACGCTCCCCCAACCCCAGGCTGCCCTGTGGGACCCTCACTCACGCCTCCTGTGGGTTGCTGGGGTCAGAGAGGTAGGGCTGCCAGAGGCCAGCAGCCACATCGGTGTTGGTGAGCGGGGTGAAGCGGTCTGCGTAGATCGTCATGTCCAGAGGCTGCAGGGCCGAGTGGTAGAGCTCATGGATGCAGAGGGCGGTGGACAAGCCAATGACGCCTGCGCCAATCACCACCACACGCATCAGGCTGGCCTGAGGGGAGGAAGGGTTAAGGCACGTGACCGTCATCATCATACCCATCCTTGTCACCGCCATCGCCAGCATCTACTGAATGCTTAGAAAGCACAGATCCCACCAAGACCTTTTGACCCTCGATTCTCCAAAGATCCCAGATGGCAAAGAAGATTATTCCCATTTTGTGAATGGAAACATTGAGGTGTGGAGAGGAAGTGCCAATTGCCCGAGGTCCCGCAGTTGGTAAGCAAAGCAGCTTTCCTTGGGGGCAGGGGTGTGTGTCCCTGTACCCACTGTTCCCCGGGAATATGCAAATCCCAGCAGAGCACTTGGCTGAGCAGTACAGTGGTTAGGACAATGGGCTCTGGCTTCGGCTCTCAGCTCTCTCTGATTAATAGTTAACCACCCGTTAACTATTAACCATGGGCAAGACACTTCGTGAATTTCAATGTCCAGGAATTCCTTCCTCAAAGGCCCCATAACCAGATGTCAAATGCAGAAAACTTAACCAGGCTCCCAGTGCCAAAGAAATGACAGGCAGACATCTGTAGGGCACCTGCCGTGCACCGGCCCCAGCGCTAAGGGCCGCATCATTCCACCGCCGTCTCCCAACACTCTCCGGGGGCAGGGGCTGTACTCTTGGCCCTCTTTGACAGACGAAGAAGCTGAAGCTCAGAGTGGTGAAGTGACTTACCTGAGGTCACACAGCTAGCAAGCGTTGTTGTAAACATGACACCCATTTATCACACACGTGCTAAGTGCGGGGCTGGCACGTCTGAACCAGCTCCGGGCCCCAGTACTCCGTCTTCCTGCACAGAACTCAGCCTGTCTGCCCTGGGAAGCTGGGCTGGCTGGGGCCTTTCAACATCTACAAGGCCTGGCAGCTTTTGACCTTGAAGCAGCTTTTGACCTTGAAGTTGCTCTGTCCCGCACAGCCAACAATATTCTGCCGGCTCCTGCTGAGACGGAACAAGAGGCCAAATTCAACTCTCTCTCCTCTTCACTCCAGCTCTCCTCCCACACGCCCTGGCTCCTGGCAACTGGGGCCTGTGGCCCTGGACGGTAGGACGTTCTCAACGTGGCCTAATTCTGTAAAGAGGGGAACAGTTTCAGCCTGCAAGAGCTGGACTCTGTCGGGGTTTTGGGAGCCAAGTCAGAGATACAAGCAACCAATAGAAAGGTGTCGATCCCCCAGGCCAGAGCCTGGGCATGGGGACTTGGGGGCACAGGGAGACCCCACCAGGGGCCCCCACTTCCACCCTTCCCTCCTCCTCCATGCTGTGCCTCAGGAGACCTAACCTGTACAAGAGAAGTAACCCCAATCCCAAGGGGACCTCCTGAAAATCAAACGACAAGGCTGGTGATGGCTCCTGGTTCAGGGCCTGGCACACAGTGGGCCCTCAGTACCTAGTTGCCTCCTGCTGTTCTCCAGCACCTTAAAAATTACATTGGAGGGGCCAGTGCTGTGGCGCAGTGGGTTAACACCCTGGCTTGAAGTGCCGGCATCCCATATGGGCATCGGTTCTAGTCCCGGCTGCTCCTCTTCCAATCCAGCTCTCTGCTATGGCCTGGGAAAGCAGTGGGAGAGGGCCCAAGTCCTTGGGGCCCTGCTCCCATGTGGGAGACCTGGAGGAAGCTCCTGACTCCTGGCTTCAGATCTGCGCAGCTCCGGCCATTGCGGCTGTGGGGAGCAACTCGGACTATACTGTTACTGGAATTAAGACTTATTCTATGCATCTGCTCTCCCACAATGTGGCGCTGGGAGAGGAGCGTACAGCTTCTACCCAGCTGCCTCTCACCAACTTGACAAGCTGCAGAAGCCGCTCCTGATTGGAGGAGAGCGGCGCGCTCGGCGTGTGGGTAGCAGAGTTGGGATTGGTGGAAGAGGACTATAAAGGAGGAGAGAGACAACATGCACCAGGAACATCTAAGGGGAACATCTATCTGAAGGAACACCTGTGCAGCCCCCGAGAGAGCCGGCCAGCGGTGTGCCGCTCCCCCGCGTAAGTGGGGAATGTGGCAGGGGGAACCGCCCTTCCACGGAGGTGGAAGGGATGGTAGCCAACCCGGGAAGAACCAGCAGCAAACCCGGGAAGGGCCGAGCAGATGAAAGAACAGCGCAGGGTCCTGTGTCGTTCCTCCACGAAGACGGGGAGCGACATAATGGTGCCGTGACTCGGATAGGAAACCTAGGCAGGGTTTAGTGTCGTTTCCCCACGAAGACGGGGAGCGACAGCGGCCATCTGGGGAGTGAACCAGCGGATGGAAGACCCCCCCACCCCGCCCCGTGTAACTCTGACTTTCAAATAAACAAATCTTTAAAAAAAATTGCATTGGAAAACCACAGCAGGCAGACAGAAGGAGAGAAGAGAAAGAGAGTGAGACTTGGCTCCACACCTGGCTGGCTGTGTGACCTTGGCCACGCTGCTTCCCCTCTCTGGGCCTTCTAACTGCCTCTGTGTAATTTTCAGAACTGACCGCTTTTGTACCTTGACAACAAGAAGACAGAGGAGCAAAGGGCTTTCTTGGGTTCTACCAGTTCCCCATAAGGAATTCCAGAGTTGACGTGGCATGGGACAGCCGAGGCTGAGGGCCAGACACACTCGGGTTCACAGTCTAGCTCCAGCACCCAACAGCTGTGCGCCCCTGACCAAGTCACTTAACCTGTCTGAGCAAGGGCGACAATCTCCCCAGTTTGCCCAGGGCCAACGGAGTTCTGAGGATGCAGACTTTCCATGCTGAATCCAGGAGGGACCCAGGCAAACCAAGAGGAGTTGGTCAACCGGAATTGAGCCTCAATTTCCCATGTAAGGGCAAACAAAACTCCCCACGTCATTGTCTCCCCAGCAGAACATCAGCGCCTGGAGAGCGAGGACCTTGGTCTTATCTGTCGCTCTCTCTTCAGGGCCTGGAATAGTGAGACACACAGCAGAAACTTCGTGAACTAATGGATGGATAAATGGCTGCTGGGTGATGGGAGGACAGAGGGATGCTGGATGGATGGTGGGTGGGTGATGGATGGGAGAACAGAGGGAGGATGGATGGGTGATGGATGAGTGGATGGTGGGTGGGTGATGGATGGGAGGATGGGTGATGGATGGGAGGATGGGTGGTGGATGGGTGGGTGGAGGGATGATGGATGGGTGAGTGCATGATAGAAGGGTGGATGGATGAGTGGGTGGATGGACGAATGGAGTTCTTATGAGAATCAAAAAATATACACTTGTACAGTACTTGGGTGCTCACAAAAGACAGCTGTGAGGAGCACAGTCCCCACATAAGAGGCTGAGGCTCACAGAGGCACGTTCAGTCAAAGTTAGAGGAGGAATTGGGGTGTGAACCCAGGTCTCCTTTTTCCAGGGCTCATGCCTGCTTTTCCATCCTCACAACACCTAAAAAATCAGCAAAGCTGGGGCCGGTGTTGTGGCACAGCAGGTTACGACTCCAGCCTGCTATGCCAGCATCCCATATGGGTACCAGTTCGAGTCCAGGCTGCTCCACTTCTGATCCAGCTCTCTGCTATGTCCTGGGAAAGCAGTAGAAGATGGCCCAAGTCCTTGGGCCCCTGCACACACATGGGAGACCCAGAAGAAGCTCCTGGCTCCTGGCTTCAGATGGGCTCAACTCCAGCTGTTGCAGCCATTTGGGGAGTGAACCAGCGGGTGGAAGACCTCTCTCTCTTGTCTCTCCCTCTGTCTGTAACTCTGCCTCTCGATAAAATAAATAAATAAATAAATAAATAAATAAATAAATCTTAAAACAAGAAAAGGGAAAATTGGGGGTCCCAAGTCAATTATTATTGGAAAGCCCCCCCAAAGACACACACTGTACAAATCAAAGTTGATACTGATGATATCAGCTGTGCCTGATTTCCCTAGAGTGCAATAGAAATCCATGAGTTACTTATTGGAAGCAGAATCCAGGAGTTACTTATGTAAGACGCGAGGGCACCAGCCTCAGCTACCATCACTTGTGTGCATGTGGGCGCTGAACTTTGGGACTCACGTGCCCAGCGCTCGGCTCTGCAGTCAGCTGTTTTCTTGCTGCGTCTGTTTTTTCTGTTGGTTTTGCAGTTCACCTCTGTTTTGTGCTGTCACTTCAACCAAACACTCAGAACACACATCCAAGAAGACACAGACAGCTGGGGTGAGCACACCGAGCTGTGTGTGTGCAATCACAGTGCCTATGCCAGCCTGGGGCAGGAAGGAAACACAGTGTGGTCTCTGCCTCCTGAAGATGCCATCCCCTTAGTCCTCTCGCTGCTGGAGGAGGTGGGGCTGTAGTACCTGCACCCTACAGACAGGGATGGAGATTTGAGGAGGAGGCCGCTCAACTCAGGGTCACATCGCCAGCATGGGACAATGCCTGGCTCTGGACCCTAAAAATATTTATATGCAGGCAGACAGCAACAAATTGGCACTTGATAGTTTCCGTTGTCTTTTGTTCTGTGTCCATTTGCCTAAACACAAATCCCTTTGTCTCCTGAAGAGTAATTTGTGCCTTTGATTGCTGCGTGCTCATAGCAGGTATAGCACTTTAGAGAACAGTACCGGCTCTCCCGGCTGTGCCCCACAACTACTTCTTATGAAGCCGATGCCTTCAGTTTATCTTTTATTTTATTTTAAGGGTTATTTTTACTTATTTGAAAGGCAGGGTGACACAGGGAGAGAGGGAAAGGTGATGGATGGGATAGAAGAGAGCTCTTCTATCCACCGGTTTGCTCCCCAAATGGTGGCAACCTCCAGCCACAGCTGGGAGCCTAGAGCTCCATCTGGGTCTCCCACATGGGTGGCAGGGGCCCAAGGACTGGGACCATTTTCTACTGCCTTCCCAGGAACATTAGCTGGAAGCTGGATTGGAAGAAGAGCAGGTGGGATGTGAACCACTACTCTGATATGGGATGCCAGCTGAACCCACTGTGCCACGACACTGGCCCCCAGTGTATCCTTTAAATGGAACAGAGTATGTGTGGGCATTTGGTTTAGCAGTTACACTGACGCTTGGGATGTCTCATCCCCACATCTTAGTGCTGCGTTCGAGTTCTGACTCTGCTTCTGATCCCAGCTTCTGACTAAGGAAGGCAGCAGATGGTGGCTCAAGTGGCTGAGTCCTGGGAGACCAAGGTTGAGTCCCTGGCTGCCAGCTTTGGCCTGGCCTTAAAAATGAACAGAACAGGGGCAGGCACCGTGGCGCAGTAGGTTAACCCTCCGCCTGCAGTGCCAGCATCCCATATGGTCGCCAGTTCTTGTCCTGGCTGCTCCTCTTCCAACCCAGCTCTCTGCTGTAGCCTGGAAAAGCAGTGGAGGATGGCCCAAGTCCTTGGGCCCCTGCACCTGCATGGGAGACCAGGAAGAGGCACCTGGCTCCTGGCTTCGGATAGGCGCAGCTCTGGCCATTGCAGTCATTTGGGGAGTAAACAAACAGAAGACATTTCTCTCTGTTTCTCCCTCTCACTGTCTGTAACTCTACCTCTCAAATAAATAAATAAAATCTTCTAAAAATATATTTTAGAGCCAGCCTAGCGGCGCCGGCACACCAGGTTCTAGTCCCGGTTGGGGCACCGGATTCTGTCCCAGTTACCCCTCTTCCAGGCCAGCTCTCTGCTGTGGCCCGGAAAGGCAGTGGAGGATGGTCCAAGTGCTTGGGCCCTGCACCCTATGGGAGACCAGGAGAAGCACCTGGCTCCTGCCATATATATATGAACAGAACAGAGGCTGAAAAGTTTGAGAACCAGGCTGCCCAGTCTCCCTCCCAAAAAGAGTACTAACAACAATAATAACTGCTATTGACTGAGTGCCTGCTGTGTGCCCAGTGCTATGCTAAGTATTTCCCATTCATCACCTCTTTCAACACAGTTGTCCTCAGCATCTGTGGAACATTGGTTCCTGTGGGTACTAAAATCTTGCTCCAGTCCCACCCATAAAATGGTGGAGTATTTGCATAGCATCTACCCACATCCTCTCACAGTTTTTAATTCATCGCTAGAGGATTTATAAAAATACCAAACACGATGTAAATGCTATGGAAGTAGTGGTTATACTGTATTGTTCAGAAAATAATACCAAGGGGAAAAAGTGTACAAGTTCAGGACAGATGCAACTACTTGAAATATTTTTAACCCCGGATGCAAAATGTGCAGATACAAATGGCCTACAGGACTCCAATTCACCCTGTAAGAGGTGAGCTATGACCCCATGTTCCAGATGAAGCAACTGAGGATTGGAGAGATGCAATCACTCACCTGCTGGCCCTGTTTGCCTCCAGGGCTGGAGAGAGCCTCCTCTCTCTGCAAGTCCACCCAGGTCTCTGTCACCTGCCCTGATGTGCCAGTGCCTTGGAGGACACTGGCTCCTGCCTTCCACCCCCAGCCTGAAGGTGCACCTGCCACTCACCGGCTGTGCCTAGCTTCTGCAGAAAGGAGGTGGCTGCCGGAGCACGGGGTCCTGTATCTTGACAGAGCCTCAGCTTCTGGGAGCCGATTGCCTGCCAGCCGGGACCGAGACCGGAGGGCAGGGTCAAAGTATGGAGCCGGGCAGAGCCCGAGGGGTGGGGCTCTGCTTAGCACTGCACTGGACCCAGGCAGCTGGGAGACCTCTCCCCCTGCTGGCTGCCGGCCCCTGACGAGTTGCCTGACTTTTCTGGCTGATCCCAAACCCCTGTGGACAGGCTGGGGGGAGGCAGGGGAAGAGGGAGGGGCGGGTGTTCTTGGAGGGCTGATGAGCACAGGGAGATCTGTCTCCCGGGCCAGCTGGAGGCGATCCTCTTTCTTCCCTCTTCCTGCCGCCGCCCTGGGGGAGGGGAAGGTTGTTCCCGGGACCACTGTGGGCCTGGCCTGCAGGGTGAGAGGGGGATCTGCCTAGCAGCCCCCCAAGGGGAGGCCAGAGACACAGGGCAAGGGTTCCCAGGGCTAGCCAGTCAGCCCAGGGCCATCCTAGGACATCGGCGAGCAGAGGACAAGGAGGGAGTCTGGGCCATGGGCATGCGTGGCTTTTTGCTCCCGTATCCCAGAGTTACGAGCGGCCGGCCTCGGGCCCCTTCCCTGGCCAGAGCTAGACCTGGAGCCGGGATTGGTGGAGCTCAAAGCTCATCGGGCGCTCACTGTGCTTGGGAAGACTCAGGCACCGAGACAGGGACCTGGGGGTGTGGGAAGTGGCCTTTGGGTCAGCGTTGGTGGCCTATCTCCACCACCCTATTTTCAGCATCATCAAGCAATAAAACAAAGATGAAAAAGAAAAGCCATACAACACTCTCAGTGCCTACTACTAATTTTTTCTTTAATCATAAAACATGAATTGGGCGAAACCCATGTTTGACTCGACGTCCCGCTGTCTCCTTTGAACACATTATAATAACATTATAATAATCATGACACCCTGGAGCATCCCCAACTCCAGCGAGGCTCCTTGTGCCTTCCACCTCCTGGGGACATTGAAGGTTCACAGCAGCGAGCGTGGTGTCTTCACGCTACCCGACACTGCTGCTCCCAGGACGCGTGTTCCAGGAACTTCAATGAACCAGTTCTCAACGCTGCACCTGCGTTAGCTCATCTAATCTCAAAACCATCCTTTAAGAGAGGCATTGATATGATTCTCCCCACTCCAGAGGGGAGATGCAGAAGCTTGCTCACAGCAGCCCCTGAACACATCCCCACGCTGACATATACCCCCAAGGGATGAGACAACGCACATCCAATGCAGGCAGGGGGCGTGGCTAGCAAGCTGGAGCTGAGGACTGCCACTGCCCCACCCGCACCACCCCAAACCCTGCCTGCTCGAGGTGAGCCACAGCTGCAGGGGGGTTTCGCACCCCACCCCCTCCAAGAACCAGCACTAGCTAGAAATATCCAATATGGCTGCAGGCTGGGTGCTCACGATGACCTGTAAGGTCATTACAATAAATTTACCATGATTGACACACCCATTCCCATCATGTACCTGGTGCCGTGATACTTCTGAGGTTTCCCAAAAAAAAACTGCGCAGAAATGGTGATACTCAAGCCCCGCCCCAAACCCCACCCTTTTGAATATTCATTGAAGCCACACCCCAGACCCTACCTTCAGATAGTATAAAAAGGATAGCCCTAGGTCAACGCCAGGCTCACTAGGCTAATCCTCCGCCTGCGGCGCCGGCACCCCCGGTTCTAGTCCCAGTCGGGGTGCCAGATTCTGTCCCGTTTGCCCCTCTTCCAGGCCAGCTCTGTGCTCTGGCCCGGGAAGGCAGTGAAGGATGGCCCAGGTCCTTGGGCCCTGCACCTGCATGGGAGACCAGGAGGAAGCACCTGGCTCCTGGCTTCGGATCAGTGCGGTGTGCCGGCCGCGGCGGCCATTGGAGGGTGAACCAACGGTAAAGGAAGACCTTTCTCTCTGTCTCTCTCTCTCACTGTCCACTCTGCCTGTCAAAAAAAAAAAAAAAAAAAAAAAGGATAGCCCCAAACCCTGTTGATGGCAGCTTCCTCTCTTGAGGTTGCCCACACTAATTCCTCAAGTATGTACTTTCTCCTAAAAAAAAAAAAAAAAAAAAAAACCCTCTTGCTTTCCTGCTCACGTCTACCTATGTTTTCTCCTTTAATTCCTGTGTGCAGACAAGGACCTGGGCCAGGGGCTGGCACTGTGGCACAGTGGGTTAAGCCACCATCTGTGACACCATTATTCCATATAAACACCAATTCGAGTCCTGGCTGCTCCACGTCTGATCCAGCTCCCTGCTAATAGCCTGAGAAAAAGCAGAGGAAGGTGGCCCAAGTGTTTGGGCCCCTGCCACCTCCATGGGAGTCTTGGATAAAGCTCCTGGCTTCAGCTTGGCCCAGCCCCAGTTGTTGTGGCCATTTGGACAGTGAACCAGAAAATGGAATATTGACCTCTCTCCCTCTCTCTCTCTCCTTCTCTCCTTCCCCCATAACTCTGCCTTTCAGATAAATAAACAAATATTTAAAAAAAAAAAAAAAAGGAAGAAGAAGAGAGAGAGAGAACCTGGACCAAGCCCAGCCAGGAGCAAACCCAAAACATATTCACCAGAACATTCGCATAAGAATTGTGCATTAGCTGGCAGCCAGACAGGACTACAACTCAACCGGGAGTCAGGGAACTGTTGTTTTCACACAAATCACATGATGGACTATTACACAGCAACGAAAAGGAAACTATGAATGGATCCCAGACAACATGTTGAGAAACAAAAGCCAAATACTGAAGAGCCCACGCTACCAGCCGGCCTCCACTTTTATGAAATTCAAGACCAGGAAAGTGAATTGGCAATAACAGAGGATGTGGGGAAAAGGGCACCCCCTGGGGGAGGTACCGGCCAGAAGGAAGCAGGCATGGGGAATGTTCTGGGGTGCTGGATCTGGATGGTGGTTGCAGAACTGGGTGCAGATGCAAGCATCCACGAAGCTGCAGATCTAAAATCAGGGCCGGGTGTGGGCATTTGGTGCCCCGGTTGAGCTGCAGCCCCTATCAGAGTGCGTGGTTCGAGTCCTGGTTCCGCTTCCCAACTGGCCGCCGGCTAATGCAAACCCTGAGAGGCAGCAGGAGGGGGTTCACACACTTGGGTCTCTGCCACCCACCCTGGAAACGCAGATAGACTTCTGGTCTCCTGGCTGTTGGCATTTGGGGAGTGAACCAGTCAATAGATCTCTGTCGATGTCTCTCTCTCTCTCTCTCTCTGCCTTTCAATTAAATTAAAATTTTAAAAAATAAAAATAAAAAAGCCCAGGGCCAATGTGCTTGACACAATTAGAAAGAAAGGAGCAGCCAGCGCCACAGCTCACTAGGCTAATCCTCCGCCTGCGGCACAGGTACTCTGAGTTCTAGTCCTGGTCGGGGCACCAGATTCTGTCCCGGTTGCCCCTCTTCCAGGCCAGCTCTCTGCTGTGGCCTGGGAAGGCAGGGGAGGATGGCCCAAGTGCTTGGGCCCTGCACCTGCGTGGGAGACCAGGAGGAAGCACCTGGCTCCTGGCTTCGGATCTGCGCAGTGCCGGCTGTAGCGGCCATTTGGGGGCTGAACCAATGGAAGGAAGAAAGAAAGGAGCAAAGGAGGAGGGAAGAAAACAAAAGAGGAGGAAGAAGGGGTGGGGGATGGAAGGAAGGAGGGAGAGAGGGAAGGAAGGAGGGGGAGGGGAGAGGGAGGGAAAGAAGGAACGTGCCTGTAGTCACAATGCCTACATGCGGAGTTCACATTTGAACTTGCCAGAGCTAGCAAACCAGGCCCTGCTGCATTTTACCCAGCGTTCCTTACCCAGGTCCTCCGTGTCGGGGGCTGGGGCACTCGACACCCAGAGGGAACAGCAGAGGAGCCCCGGCACCAGTGGTCCCAGGCCGTGTGCTGGAGGGGCACCATGGCTTCAGGAAGCCCTCTGCTGAATTCCAGAGGTTATTGGGATAAGAAGATATTCTCCAGGAAGGGTGTGAGATTCTCATCTTTATTATAAGCGGGAATGAGTTTAAGAAACAAAAGAAATTAAAAAAAAAAAAAAAAAAAAAAAAAAAAGGCCGGCGCCGTGGCTCAATAGGCTAATCCTCCACCTTGCGGCGCCGGCACACCGGGTTCTAGTCCCGGTCGGGGCGCCGGATTCTGTCCCGGTTGCCCCTCTTCCAGGCCAGCTCTCTGCTGTGGCCAGGGAGTGCAGTGGAGGATGGCCCAGGTGCTTGGGCCCTGCACCCCATGGGAGACCAGGAAAAGCACCTGGCTCCTGGCTCCTGCCATCGGATCAGCGTGGTGCGCCGGCTGCAGCGGCGGCCATTGGAGGGTGAACCAACGGCAAAAGGAATACCTTTCTCTCTGTCTCTCTCTCTCACTGTCCACTCTGCCTGTCAAAAATTAAAAAAAAAAAAAAAAGAAACAAAAGAAGGAAAAAGTCGAGGAACACGGACTTGGTTGCATCTGTGCCCATTTGACAGTTAGGGAGACTGAGACCCAAAAGCAGGAAAGGGTGTGCCCCAGGTCCCACAGCATGGTAGACTCACTTAGAGAGCCAAGTGGGATCTGGCCCCTTTCTACTACCCTCAAGTCCCAAGTCCACCGGTCATGGAACTAGGCAGCCCCATCCGGATCTTTGGGGGCAATTTCTGCTTGTTTGGAGTTGTAAGAGTCCAAGGTCTCTCTGAGCCACTGGCTGGTTGACGAACAACCTGACCCTGAGTAGTTCTGAGACACAGCACAAGCCGGGCATGTTCTCTGCACCCAGGGGAGCCCAGTGGTCTCGTACACGCACTCTCCTATAGCTTCTCTAGGTATTAGCGCAGCCTCTGTCCATGCACACAATTCTGAAGGTACAGAGGAGGGGCTGGCACTGGGGTGCAGAGGGTTAAGCCGCCGCATGGGGTGCCTCCATCTCGTATTAGAGGGCTGGGTTTGAGTCTTGCTACTCTCTGCTCTGCCCCAACTTACTGCTGATGCCTCTGGGAGGGAGCACTCGGTCCCAAGTACTCGGGTTCTTGTCAGCCGGGTAGGGGTGGGAGACCCGGATGGAGTTCCTGGCTCCTGGCTGCAGCCTGGTCCTAGCTGTAGTGTGCATCTGTAGAATGAACCAGGGGACAGAAGATCTGTCTCCTCTCTCTCTCTGTCACTCTGCTTTTCCAAGAAGCCTGGAAAGAATGAGCCCGTGTTGCGCATGCGTGTTCCCCTTGCACTGTTTCTGTCGGGTAGATACTAGCCTGTGGGGGGGGCTGAAAGGCAAAAGTGGGAATTTCGCGTGGCCAAGTGAGGAAAGGCACTTGGAAGCAGACATCAGAAGCCGTGCCTCTGTCCCATAGCCTCCTTAAGAGGGTCCGGGCCCCTCCCCTAGGGCGGCTTCCAGGAATCTTCCCTGCCCTGTGCCAGGGGAGCCCTAAGGTCCAACAACACCGCGCTGATGCTGATAAGGTGCTGGGAGGAATGTCAGGAATTCCATGCCCAGGAAGTCTTCCAGCCAGAAGAGGAAGGGGGAAGGAGAAATGGTGGGGCATCACCCTCTCTCCAAAAGCTGATCTGGATACAGCCTGGGCTTGGCCCTTTGCTGAGATGCCGGGCCACCTGGCCTGTTGTATTAGGTGAATTCTTTATTAAACTCCAACTGCTACTTGTCTCACATCCAAAAGGGATTTCTTGCATGAAGACACGGACCTCTGATCGCTGCCTCCGGGAAAATTGTTACTGATCAACAGGGTGTGTCCTGAATAGCTTGTCCCCACAGGTAACCATTGTGTGCAGATACAATTATTTACAGATTGAGCCATGGGACCTGTCCTTTCTCATTAACTTTTTTTTAACGATTTTTTTTTAATTTGAGAGACAGAGACCCAGAGAAAACTTCCATCCACTAGTTCACTCCCCAAATGGACGCAACAGCTCCCCCATGGGTGGCAGGGCACTAAGCACTTGGGCCATCATCTGAAGCTTTCTCAGGCGCATCCGCAGGGAGCTGGATCAGAAGTGGAGCAGCTGGGACTTGAACTAGTGCTCGTTTGGGATGCCGGCACTGCAGGCGACAGTTTAACATGCTGTGCCACGATGCCAGCTCTAAGAGCCACCTTTGAGATGAGCACTAGTGAGGTCACAGTTCCACAACCTAGTAGGTACAAGGAGTGGACTCCGGGAGGTTTTGTAGATTCTAGCTGACAAAGGGAGGCAGATGGATGGCAGAGTGTTTGCAGGTCTGGACTGCCACGTGTGGGGGGTGTTTGTGCCACATACACAGATGTTGGAGGGGACGTGGATAAAAGAGAAGCTTCCTGTTATCAGGTTCCGAGGTAGCCATCAGCCCATGTATGTGAGAATGCAGCTGAATGAGGGAGGAAATGCAGGGGCAAGCCAGGGAAGCAGACGGACATCTGCATGTCAGAAGTCTTGGATGCCCCTGCTAGGTGGACCCCAGCCCTCTCCCAGGGGCAGCTTGCGGAGCTCCTCCCTGTGCGCACCAGCCAGGGGGACTGCCTGATGAAGTCCTGGGAGGAATTTCATGAACTCCACGCCTAGCAAGGCCTCCACCCAGCAACATCCAAGAAAAAGGGGGGAAGGGGAGTGATGGGCCATGCCGGCATCTATGAAAACTTCAGTCTGAATGCAGACTGGACTCCCGGTTCCCAGCCTGGATTGTGAGGTGTAACCTCTCCATTAAACCTCTGCACCTCACCTCCCACCACTCTCTGTCTCACAGTTAAAATCCTTTTCTTGCACAAAGACAAGAGTCTCTGATATAGCCGTCCCTGACAACACACCTGCAAACATGTCCCCAAAGCCCCACTCCACCACCAAAAACAAAAGAAGACCACCAGGAGCCCAATAGGACATACACAGTGTCCCTGGATGAGAGCCACCAACGAGAGGAGTAGCAGCCACAGCCCAAGCTGGGGACCACACAGCAGGCCACAGTCCCATGAGGCAGCGGGTTAGTGTCCTGGAGTCTCTGCCGATGCCAGCTCACAGGGCAGCAGGGTGAGTGGAGGTGTTTACTGGGGTGGAGAGCAGGGCTGGAGCGCTGCGTTGGGGGGTATCGGAGGGGACATGCATTAGGTCAAGCCAACGCGATCTTTTGGGCACCTGGTACCCTGTCCCTGTCTCCAACCCCACTCTGGTCACCAAACCCCAGGACCACAGCAGCCGCCTCCCCCTGGGCCCCCCGTGCTCCACGCAGCAGGCACAGCGACCTCCCTGGGGACAACCCTCTCACCACTGCCTTCTCCTTCCCCACCCTGGGTGCAGGCCCCCCAGTGGACACCTCCTTCCTGCACCCCACACCTTTGTGGGAACAGCCCTCTCCTCTCCTTTTCCCTGCGAATTCTCCTGTGAGTCCGACCCTCTGAGGAAACTTGTGCTTTTCAGAGAAGCCCTCCTTGACTCCCTCCCCTGGAGTTGGCGGAGTTTGCAGACCCATAAAAGGAATTCATAGAGAAAGATGGGCAGGGTGGGCATTAGACACGGAGGTTAAGACACCACTTGGGACACCCGCATTCCATACTGGAGTGCCTGGGGTCAAGTCCCGGCTCCACTCCCAGTTCAAGCTTCCTGCAGATGCATAGCCTGGGAGGCGACAGGTAAGGGCTCAAACACCTGGGTCCCGGCCACCCGTGTGACCTGGATGCAGTTCCCAGCCCCTAGTGTCACCTGGTCCAGCCCTCGCCGTTGTGGGCTTTTGGGGTGTGACCCTTCGGATACATGTTGTCTCTGTCTCTTTCCTAACAAGTAAAAAAAAAAATTGCTTTATTACAGAAAAATCAGCAAACCAATTATTATTTACTAAACTACATTTATTTGAAAGGCAGATCAAGAGAGAGCCAGAGACAGGGCACCCGTTCACTCCCCAAATGCCTGCAACAGTCTAGGCTGGGCCAGGCCAAAGCCAGGGGCCAGGAGCTCCATCCAGGTCTCCCACGAGGTGGCCGCGGCCCAAGCACTGCAGCGGTCACCTACTACCTCCCGGTGGGGCCAGGACTGGAACCCAGGCGCTCCCATGGGTGCTCAACTAGAACTGCACGAATGACTTCCTGCCGAAACTCCGGGTGCGGTTCCGAGTGCGAGGGCCAGGGGCGGCGGTAGGGTCCTAGCCCCTGCGCGGCTGCGCGGTCGCCGGGCCTTAGTTTCCCCGGCCCGCGCAAAGGGGCCGCGCTCAGGCGGGCGGAAGTGCCCGGGAGACACGGGCACGAGCGTCGGGGCGCGCGGGGACCTCCAGCGGCCGCGCGGGGGCCCCCGCGCACGCGCACGCGCGCCGCGCCGCGCCGCCCCGCCTGCTCGCGCCAAGCCCGGCGCGCGCCGGCGCGGGAGGCGGGGGACTGGGGGCGGAGGCGGCGGCGGCGGCGGCGGCGGCGGACGCCGAGGGCGAGGGGCGGGCCCGGCCCGGCTCGGCCCGGCCGCCCGCGCGCGGCTGCTGGAGGCCCCGGGCCCGGCCCGGGCGGCGGCGGTGACTCCAGGCCTCCGCGCGCCGCAGCCATGGCCCTGGTGACCCTGCAGCGTTCGCCCACGCCCAGCGCCGCCTCCTCCTCGGCCAGCAACAGCGAGGTGAGCGCCGGGCAGCCGCCACGCCGGGCCGGGGGCTGGGGGCCGCAGCGCGGAGCCCTGGGGACCCCAGCACGAGGAGCCGGTCTGGTCAGCAGGCCAGGGGTGACTGCGGGATACCGTGTGTGTGTGTGTGAGAGAGACGATCACCCACCCCCCACAGTCTGCGAGTCTGGGGAGCCCTGTGCGTGGGCCGTGTGCGGTGCGGGATGCGGGCGGCGATCGCGCCGGGGACTCTCTCATGGGTGCCGGTGACACCGATCCCGGTCTGGGGACCCCGGGGATGGTCACTCCTGCCCGAGGGACCGAGCTGTGACTCGCTGGTCCCCAGGGCTGTGCCCCTTGCGGGTCTCGGCCTCTTTGCTGTGTGTGACTTTTGTCACCTCTGTGATGCTACGTGAGAGAGGCCCCCGGGTGACCCCGTGGGCCTGGGGGATTGAGCCCCGGTGGCCGCCTCTGGAGTTCTGGCCGTGTCGCTGGCCCCGTGACAGTGACAGAGCGTGGGCCGACTCGGGGGTCACTCTGTGTCACGGCTGTGTGGGCCCCGAGTCCGGCTCTTCCTTTTTGTCCTATCACCCAGGCTGTGCGCCCCTCTGTCCGTGAGGCTGCGTGGTTGGTGGGCTGCACTGGGCTGCTCTGTGTGGGTTTGTGTGGCCGTGGCTATGAGCAGGCCCGTGTTTGCCTGGCTCCTTCCAGCTCAGGGGGGTCTGCAGGGTTGGGGCCCCCCTGGGCTGGGACTGTGGACATCAGAGGAGCTGACCCTCTGTGTCACTGGCCGGCCATCTCTGGGACAACCCTTTAAGGCCTCTGGTCTGAGCTCCTCCTCCCCATAGCGGGAGCCTGAGCGGCTGGAGGAGGAAGCCCCTTCCTTAGCTCCATTTGGAGAAGGTGGGAGGGGTCTGGCCTTGCAGGCCCCGGAAGTGGCTCAGCCGGTATCAGACTAGTTCTTTGTGGGAGCCGCTGGGGGAAGTTGACTGACAGCTGGGGAGAGGTGTGTGTGTGTGAGAGAGAGAGAGAGAGTAAGGTGAGGACGGGTGTCGGCCCCAGCTCCAGAGCTGTATCTCCAGCTCGCTTTGCCGGGATTGGCAGGGCCATTTTCAGGGTGGCTGCGAGTGGAGCCTCCAGGGCCCTGTGTGCTCCCAGGAGGGGCTGTGGAGAGCTCTCTGGTCTACAGACAGGAGGTTCTGGGAGCCGCACTTGCTCGGAGGCAGCTGAGAAGTGAGGTTGCGGCAGCGTCTCCTCCCCGCGGAGATCTGCCCAGCTCCGCGGTTCCTGTCTCTGCCGTCTGTTTGCGCAGAACTTTCCTGTGCTTCGTCTCCTCTCCTCTTCCCCTAAGCTGCGCGAGACGGGGGAGCACTTGGCTTCAGGCAGGGGCTGTACGCGTTCCCGACACCCGATCTGTTCCTGTCTTAGACCACACTGGAACACTCTTACTGTTTCATAGTTGAGATACAGCGCACATACCATAAATTCACCATGTGAAAAAAAAAATTATGTGAGAGACAGAGCAATCGCATTCGCTGGTTCGCTCCCCAATGCCCTCAACCGCCCAGGCTGGGCCAGGCGCGCAATCCCTGTCTCCCGAATGGGTGGCAAGATCCCTCTCCTCGGGCTGACTCGCTGCCTCCCTGGGTCTGCACTAGCAGGGAGGTGGCGTCAGGAGCTGGAGCCGGGACTCGAACCCAGACCTTCCAATGTGGGATGCAGGAGCCTTAGCCACCAGGCCACGTGCCCAGCCCAGGCTAGACATCTGCCCCCACCCTTTTAAAGTATACCGTTTGGTGGTTTTTAGTATAATTACAAGATTGTGCAGCCGTCACTGCTGTCTAACTGTAAAACATTTTCATTTCCTCTCAAAACCAAAAGAAAACACTATGCTCTTTAGCCATCAGGGAGAGACAGAGAGGGAGAGAGAAAGATCCTCCATCCACTGGTTCACTCCCCAGGTGGCTGAGACTGAGTCAGGCTGAAGTCAGGAGCCTGCACCGCCATCTGGGTTTCCCACGTGGATGGCAGGAGGTCGGTCCATCTCCCACTGCCTTTCTATGTGTATTATCAGGGAGCTGGATCAGAAGTGGAGCAGCCAGGACTTGAACCCGCACTCTGATGTGAGATGCTGGCGTCAGAAGCGGTGGCTTAGCCCACTGGGCCACACCGTCCGCCCCTGTGTTTCATGCCTTTTTGTGGCCCAGTGCTATTCCAGTGGATGGATGCACCACGTTTGCTCGGTCTGTTGGGTGGCTTCTGCCAAACCCATTTTTGATTATTATATAAGGCATTACTTTGATGGAAATGCCAGTGACCCAATAGAGACTACCCCGGCCAGCTGTTGTCCCACACCAGTGGATCAGCCACGTTCACTGCCCGCAGGAGCGGAGGAGCCTGGGGTGGTCGCAGGCAGCTGTGACTTTCTTCCAGAGGTGTTGAGCTGAGCGGCCAGGAGGAATGGAGAGAGCAGGTGCGCATGGCGCCCGAGGTCCTGGGTTGTGTGTGTGGCTGCGCCCCCCGGCCGGGCTGCTTCTCCTCTTTGTGCCTCGGTGCCCATGGAAGGATGCGTCACCCTCCTGTGTGTTCCCCTGCTCATAACCGACCCCGTGTGGCCTCCCAGCCCAGAACCTCTGCGAGCCACCGGGAACTGAACAGCCGGGAAGTCTGCACCCCAGATCCCATCTTCACACATCCGAATGCGGCTCCGGCTTCCTGGCACAGCCGGGCCTGCCGCATGGCGTGGGAAGCCGAGAGGACTCCCAGCACTCAGCCGCTTAGCACCTCTCCTCTTGCTTTGAATTTCTTCCTTGTTTCAGCCTTCAGTGGGCTGCTGGGGTTCGTTTTCCCGTTAGCCTTATCTCAGTGCCGTTGTGAGAACAGGCAGAGTGCAGGAACAGATAAATCAATACTTTTGCAGGAATGGATCTCAGCTCTGCTATTTTTGAGCGATGTTCAAGGTGACTAATTCTCACGGGCAGATCTCCAGGCACTTCTTCAAGTTGGACCAGGGTTTCTCAACCTCTGCTGCCGCGTGGGGCCCGGACATTCTCTGTTGTCGGGGACTGTCCAGGCATTGTGGGATGTTTATATCAGCATCCTGTCTCTGCCCGCCATGTGGGTTCTGTGCAAATACTGCCATTTTCTAAGAGGGGACCTGAGCATCCTCAGACCAACCCCCCGTGGACACACGGAAGGGCGAGTCTGTGGATACATTGTCTTAATACAGGGGAGTTGCAAGCCAGTGGAAAGGAATCGAAGGGTCAGTTCAGGGGCCAGTTCCACGGTTAGGCCACCGCCCAGGACCCCTCTTTGCCATATCTGTGTGCCTGGTTTGAGTCTCGGCGCCACCACTTCTGACCCAGCTCTCTGCTGATGCAGCTGGGAGACAGCAGGTGAGCGCTCAGGTACTCGGGCCCCTGCCCCCAAGGGGGAGACCCGGATGAAGTGCCTCCAACTTCCGCCTGGCCCGGCTTCCGTTGCTGCAGGTGTGTGGGGAGCGAAGCAGTAGATGGAAGATCTCTGTCTGCCTCCCCCTACCCATTTCTTCAATATTTATTATTATTTGAGAGAGAAATGGAGAAAGCACAATTCTGTCAGTGGCCAGGGCTGGGATGGGCCAGGCTGAAGTCAGGAGCCAGGAACTCAATCCAGGTCTCCCAGGTGAGTGGCGGGGACCCAGCCACTTGAGCGGGCATCGCTGCCTGAGGGTCTGCATTACCCAGAAACCAGAATTGGGAGCCTGAGCCGAGACTTGAACCCAGGCATTTCTGTATGGGATGTGGGTGTTCTAACCATTAGACCAAATGCCTCTTCCCCAAATCTCTCTCTTTGTCTCTCCCTCCCTGCTTCTGCCTTTCAAGTAACTAACTAAATAAATCTTTATAAGAAGGAAAAAAACTATGCATGGATTTTTTTTTTTTTTTTTGACAGGCAGAGTGGACAGTGAGAGAGAGAGAGACAGAGAGAAAGGTCTTCCTTTGCCTTTGTGTTCACCATCCAATGGCCACCGCAGCCGGCGCGCTATGGCCGGCACATCGCGCTGATCCGAAGCCGGGAGCCAGGTGCTTCTCCTGGTCTCCCACACGGGTTCAGGGCCCAAGCACTTGGGCCATCCTCCACTGCACTCCCGGGCCACAGCAGAGAGCTGGCCTGGAAGAGGGGCAACCGGGACAGAATCCGGCGCCCCGACCGGGACTAGAACCCCGTGTGCCGGCGCCGCAAGGTGGAGGATTAGCCTAGTGAGCTGCGGCGCTGGCCTATTTTCAAAAGATTTTTTTGCACCAAAGTGAAGTTCTTTAATTTATTTCTCCACAACTTTTTTGAACTCCCCTTCAGACACTGTAACCTCGGGGCCCTCTGCTGTGCTCATCCTTGGTTGAAATCGCCCTCTCTGGGGTGTGGCCCTTGCCGCCCCTCCCCTGCCCTCGGCCAGCCCCGCGTGGCTCGCAGCTTTCCAGGGCTGGCTTTCGCCTTCAGTGGGTGCTCTGTGTAACATCAGCACCTGCCAAGTCCAGTGGAGTGGAGGAGTTGGGGTTGGGGGGAGGGGGGGCTAGGGTCTTCTCATTTCAGTTTTCCCTCTGAAAGAACAAAAAAAGGGAAAAATATTGATTGTGGCATAAGTCAGGGTTACTTTTGGCGTCCGACCTTGGTGCCGATTAAACACAGAAGTCCTCTAACAATTCCCCGTGGCTTCAAAGACCCCCAGACTGGCTCCCTTGCCACCTTTCATGGGGAATGACTTGCCTGGAGTGGCCATTGTTATTCCTATTTTTTATTTTTTTATTTTTTATTTATTTATTTATTTTTTTTGACAGGCAGAGTGGACAGTGAGAGAGAGAGACAGAGAGAAAGGTCTTCCTTTGCCGTTGGTTCACCCTCCAATGGCTGCCGCGGCCGGCGCGCTGCGGCCGGCGCACCGCGCTGATCCGATGACAGGAGCCAGGAGCCAGGTGCTTTTCCTGGTCTCCCATGGGGTGCAGGGCCCAAGCACCTGGGCCATCCTCCACTGCACTCCCGGGCCACAGCAGAGGGCTGGCCTGGAAGAGGGGCAACCGGGACAGAATCCGGCGCCCCAACCGGGACTAGAACCCGGTGTGCCGGCGCCGCTAGGCGGAGGATTAGCCTAGTGAGCCGCGGCGCCGGCCCCTATTTTTTATTTTAAAGATGTGTTTTATCTGTATGAAAGTCAGAGTTCACAGTGAAAGAGATCTTATGGCCACAACAGCCAGGGCTGAGTCAGTCTGCAGCCAGGAGCCTGGAACTGCAGCCAGGTCTCCCACGTGAATGCAGGGGCCCAAGCACCTGCATGGGCCATCTTCTGCCACTTTCCCAGGCGCGCTAGCAGGGAACTGGATCAGAAGTGCAGCAGCCAGGACTCGAACCAGCGCCCTTGTGGAATGCCAGGTGTCGCAGGCGGCAGCTTAAGCACTTGTACCACTGTGCCAGCCCCAGGAACACGAGGCCCCTCTCTGACCTGTTACCTGGTTGGAGAGGAAATGGGTTCCCTTAAAAACACAAGCTTCTTCCTGTTTCAGAGGCAACCCAGGGTGAGATCCAGACAAACCTGGAGAACAGTGGGGAACCGCAGAGGGCCAGAGGGCCAGGTGGGGCGCGGGCGGCCGGGCGGCTGGGCGGCTGCCCGCTCTGGGGCTGGTTGACCGTGGTGTGTGCAGTGGGTGACCCTCTCCTTCTCTCTCTGTAGCTGGAGGCTGGCAGTGATGAGGAGCGAAAGTTAAACCTCAGGTGAGCAGACTTTGAATTCTTGCTCTTAAGTCTTCTAAGAAGGTAAGGAATGTGCGTGTCTCTTTCTTAAAGGGAAAGTCCTGAAATAAAAAGTACCCGGTTTTTTAGTGCTCAAACAATGATCCCGGAAGCAATGACTGAAGTCCTGCTTTAGAAGCGGCTTGCGTGTTGGACAGCATTGAATCACGTTTGGAAAAGAAGCAAGGTCACTGTCATCACTCTGCCCCTCCTCGCGTAACCATCATGAGCGTTTTTGTGTCTTTTCTTGCTGATTTTTCCTCTGCTTAAAAAAAACTTTTCTAAACAAAATTTATTGGAGAGGCAGCAACAGATGGAGAGAGCTACCATCCATTGGTTTACACTGTAAATAATTGCAGTGTGGGGGTGGGTTGGGACTGGGGCTCGAGTCAGCAGCCAGGAACTCACTCCATGTCTCCCATGTGGGGGCAGGGACCCAGTCAGTCCCCTGTGCCACTCCCAGGGTCCCCATTAGCAGGAAGCTGGAGTCAGGAGACAGAGCCAGGCATTGGGTTCAGGCTGTCCCACGTGGGCTGTGGGCATCTTAAATGGTGTTTAACTGCTAGGCTACACACCTGCCCCTCAACTTTAAAAAAAAAAAAAAAAAAACCATAGTGTGCCCTGACTTCTTCTTCCTGCTTTTGTGAAGTCTTTCCTCTTCAGGTAAGGGCTTCGCTCCGGCTCCTGCAGGAATCAGCCCAGGGGCTCCTAGTGCCTGGGAGAAGTCTTTAGCTATGCTTGTTTGAAAAGTACATTGAGGCTGGCGCCGCAGCTCATTAGGCTAATCCTCCACCTTGCCTCGCCGGCACACTGGGTTCTAGTCCCGGTCGGGGCACCGGATTCTGTCCCGGTTGCCCCTCTTCCAGGCCAGCCCTCTGCTGTGGCCAGGGAGTGCAGTGGAGGATGGCCCAAGTGCTTGGGCCCTGCACCCCATGGGAGACCAGGATAAGTACCTGGCTCCTGGCTTTGGATCAGCGCAGTACGCTGGCCGCAGTGCGCCTGCTGCGGCGGCCATTGGAGGGTGAACCAACAGCAAAAGGAAGACCTTTCTCTCTGTCTCTCTCTCTCACTGTCCACTCTGCCTGTCAAAAAATAATAAAAAAAATTTTTTAAAAAGTACATTGAGATACAGTCCTCAGTCACCTGAAGACATTTTTGTACTTCACCACCAAAAATTAAGGCCTTCTGTTTGGGTGTGTGGCTGGTTTAGAGGGCACTTCAGACAGTTCTTGGAAAAACGGAACAAAAAGATGAGTTTATTTTGGTGTAAGAAAAAAAAAAAAAGCAACACTGAACTCCGTGCATAATTTTTTTGTGACACAGTTTCCGTGACCTGTTTGTAGCCCCCTTATGTAATGTGTTCCTCTGTACCAAGGAGCCAGTCCTAAACTCTGACCTCAGAGTTTAGAAGACAATAAACAGAGTGTCAGGGATTATTGTTCTTTTTATTTAAAACAAAAAAAAAATGTGTCTCAACTTGTGAGTTGGATGAAAATTAATTGGAAAAGGAAACGCGGGTTCAGAAGTTGAGGTCAGCTGATGACCGAGAGCAGACCGTTCCCGTGGTTCAAGTCGCCTGCAGAAGTGGTGGAAATCTGCCTGGCCTCTCTGAACTGTCTGTGTGTTTCAGCGAAGTGGGGGAAATGCTTATCTTCCCTGTGGCACACATAACTTCTAACGATTGTGTGGGGGACAAATCCTAGCATGCAAAAATAAAAAAAATTGCTGGGTCCTAATTTGTAATGTTACTTTAAAAAAGATATATTTATTTATTTGAAAGAGTTACAGAAAGAGAGAAGGAGAGACAGAGAGAGAGGTCTTCCATCCACTGGTTCACTCCCCAAATGTCCACAACAGCCAGGGCTGTGCCAGGACGGAGCCAGAAGCTTTTTCCAAGTCTCCCATGCAGGTGCAGGGGCCCAAGCACTTGGGCCATCCTCTGCTGCTTTCCCAGGCCATTAGCAGAGAGCTGGATCAGAAGTGGAGCAGCTGGGACTTGAACCAGCACCCATCTGGGATGCTGGCACTGCAGGCTGCGGCTTTAATCCACTGAGCCACAGCACCAGCCCCTGTGATGTTAGTTTCAAGAAAAAGGGTGCACATGGGTTCTTCAGATGTTCTTGGAAGTGGAGATAAGTGGCAAGTTTATTTTGGGGCAAAAAAGTTTAAAATCTATGCATACAAGGGGTCTTCAGACAGTTCATGGAAAATGCATTATGTGGCAGAACTGTGCGTGGATTTCAAACCTTTTTTTGTGCCCAAATAAACTTAGCTTCTCTGAAGTATTTATCTTACATATCTGAGAGGTAGATGAGAGCTCACCCACTGGTTCACTCCCCAGATGCCCGAAGCCAGGAGCCAGGAACTCCATCCAGGCTTCCCCTGTGGGTGGCGGGGACCCGAGCACTTGAGCTGTCACTGCCCTCCCAGGGTGCGTGCTGGCAGGACACTGGAAGCAGAAGCAGAGCTAGGACTGTAGCCCAGGCTCTGTGATGGGGGACGGGCGGTCCCACGCTGAGTCTTAGTTGCTGTGCCAAGTGCCTGCCTCCAAACTTAGCTTTTCAATCCCCCTTCTCCCTGTGCGTCTGGATACCGGTGCGCTTGCTCTCTGACCCTGGGGGTTGGGTTGGTCCAGGCTGGAAGCAGCTGGACTCCCAAGTGGGGGCAGTCTTGGTCCGCGCTGAGCAGCTTGCCATGGCCAAGGGCGAGGAGGAGGGAGGAGGGAGGAGGAACCCGGAGAGGAGCTTGCTGCTCAGTGTGTGGAGCCCCCAAGCGCCTGCCACTGTAGCTGCAGCGCCTGCCCCAGGGCGCCCTGCTGCCCCACGCCCTGCAACCCTTCCCTGGGGTTGGAATCCCTCGTCCCCTTTCTCTCCGGCTCTCGCCCCCACACTGTCTCGGGCCAACGAACTGCTTCTGTCTGCATCGCCCTTCGTTGTCGGGGGTCATGAGAACTCACAGAAGGCAGTGATGGGACCCCTTCCTGCTAGCTGCAGGCCCCTTTCCCGCCCAGTGTGGGGCCAGGGGTGCTTCTGGCGGGGTGGGAGGGAAGGTTGTGGCAGCCTGACATGCGACACAACCCCGGGATGGCTGTTTTCCTAGTCTACAGATGAGGAGCCCGAGGCCAAGGTTGCAAGGTGGGAAATGCCACATTCATAGTGAGGCCTCTGTCACCGTAACCCCCAAGTTTGTGGTGCCCAGGTCGCTGCCCAGATGTCTCAGCTGCCTGGGCCTCTGGGTAAGGCCGCTCGCCTGCAGGTGCCTGGGTGAGTGGAGGCAGTGCCGGGGCTGGAACGGGGGAGGGGGTCCTGCTGCTGCGTGGTGGAGTCTCCCCAGATAACAACCATGCTGCACACCCAGAGCCCCCCTGCAAAGGCGACACGGTGGGAGAGCCGGGGCTGGAGCCAGGGCCCTGGGCTCTCACTCAGGTTGGGCTGTCTTCTGAGCCTGGCCCCTGCGGCTCCCTCCGACGGCTCACCAACTGCCCTCTGCCCGCCCTGGCCAGCCAGGACTGGCTGGGTCTGGGGTTCAGCTCTCCCTGGAGCTGGAGCTCGCTCACACCTGTGGGCTCGTGTGCAGGTTCAGGCCTTTGGCTCTCTGAGCATCTCCTAGCGAACATGGGGCGAGGAGGCTGCTTCTGACGGCTCCCGGCGGGAGAGCGCTCCTGGGGGTCTCTGCGGGGTGCTGGTGGGGAGAAAAGCTGGGGTAGCCGGGGCTGCCTCTCTCCTCTTGTCTCCTGTCCATCCAGCATCCGTATCCGCAGGTCCCACAGCCATGGATTGGCGCGGCCTCAGGCTGGAGTGTGGAGGAGTGGTCGCAGGCGGGAAGCGTGCCCTCTTGCTGCCGTGTGTGTCCGCGGGCCTGGGAGGGTTGGGCTGCTCCTGCACTGAGCATGTGCAGACTGGAGTTTTCTTCTCGCTGTGTGCTGCCGGCCTTGGTGCTGGGCAGCTCTCGTAAGTCAAGCAGAGACCATTGCAGGCATGAAGGAGGACCGTGTAGGCTGTGCACTGGTTTTACAAGGGACTCACGGAGACCCCAGGTCCCAGGCCCCGAGGGTCAGTGACCCCAAGGGTCAGTGGCGACAGTAAATTCCTGGACCCCATGGCTGGATCTTCTGGGTCTGGCCTGCTGCCCTGTGCCAAGGTGCCCCTGGTGGCACCGTCGTTCGGGCTGTCCTTGCACTCCCTGTTCTGTCTCAGAGCCACTCATCATCCCATCCCTGTCCTTGGGTCCTCTGCCTCTCCCTGGGGGTCCCCTCCCCCAAACGTGTGCCATGTGACTCCCCTCCCTTTAGAGAAAGCAGGTGGCTCTCAGCCTCCTCTGTGGCAAGCAGCCTTGTCCCTCTGCCTGGTGCCTCCCTAGCGACCGAGTCATGGTTCTGTGCCTGGGTGTAGCACGGAGGTGGTTTACGTGATTCCCCGTGCACCTGCCGTGCATTGCAGACACATGTGAGAAGCAGCACGGTCCAGAGAGGGAGCGTGAGGTTGGGAGCCAGGCAGACCCAGGCCTGGCATCCGGCTCTTGCGCCAGCAGCTGACTGCCTTTACCTTTGTGTGTCTCGGTTTTTCCACCTGTAAAATGGAGAGAAGGTTACAGCCACACCTTGGTATCCGCGTGGGATGAGCGTCAGGATCCCTCTCAGACACCACAGTCCAAAGATGCTCAGGTCCCCCATTAAGTACACGTCCTCCCCCGCCCCCCCGGGTATGCTGCCTCTTCTCTGGACGGCAGCGAGAAGGCTGTGCTCCTTCCGCTACCCTGTGTCGCGTGGGACTCAGGGCCAGGAGAGTCTCCATGCGTTCTGTGTTCCACGCAGGTGTGACTTTTCCTCCTGCGTTTCCCACCCACAGTGGGCTGAGTCCGTGGGTGCAGACCCCGTGGGTCCGAGGGCCGGCTGCTCCCAGCGGGGCTCCCAGAGCAGTCTGTGGGAAGCTCCTGGCAGAGAACCAGGTCCCGGGCGGACTTGGCTGCTGCCTTCCACGTGCTGCCCGGGTGCTAGGCTGCTTCAGAGAGGTTGTAGACAATGAAATGAAGTGGGAAATTGACTTGGGTGCAGAAATAGTTTGAAACGCACTTGGTTTCCGTGCCCTTCTTGAGGTCCCCTCGTGTTGCGTTAGCCACAGCATAAAGGGCTGGAGGAATCTGGCTCCCTGCCAGGCCCAGGTCTACCAGGGCCCACACCCGGGATGCTGTGGGACTCAGCGCAGCCTGCTTCCTCTTTATTTTATTTAATTACTTTATTTATTTCAAAGGCCAAGAGAGGAGGGGAGATCTTTCATCCACTGGTTACTCCCCAAATACCTACAAGAGCCAGGGCTGGGCTGGGCCAAAGCCAGGAGCCCAGAACTCCATCCGGGCCTCCAGTAGGTGGCAAGGACCCGATTACTGAGCCATCACCTGCCGCCTCCCAGGGTCTGTGTTAGCAGGAAGCTGGATTGGAAGCAGAGCCTGGATTTCACCTCGGGTCATCTGTCGGGGGACATGGGCCCTTCAAGTGTCGCCCCAGCCCCTGTGTCAAACGCCCACCCCAGCCTGCATCCTCCACCTGGCTACACTCCTATGAGCTGCACACTGGAGTGTACACTTTGAGGATTCAGTGTGAAACCCAGTTTCTCTGAAGCGCTTCTGGGAAGTGTCTCCAGGACTGATCATCTCATGCCCAGAATGGAGGTGACTGATGCAGAGCGAGACCTACCCATTCCCTCTCCCCCGACCCCGTTCCCTGGGTGTGCGGGCTGCTGCTGGCCTCTCGCGGTGCCCTTTTGCAAGCTGTGCTGTTCAGACGGTGGGAATCGGTGAGCAGATGGGCCTGCTGGCAGCAGCTCCTGGCTCCCTCACCATCCTGGGAGCCGGCTGAGGCTGGCAGGAGACGCACGCGATTGCGCGCCCGCCCGGGCACTGGGGAGGTGATACAGTTGTGTTGTCCCCCGTGTTGGTCAGGAGTGGAGGGGTTTCCTTCTGTTTGTTTTGAATCCAGCATTACCAAGTCAATCTCATGAAGGTGTCTTTTAGAATTCCATTGATTGTGTTCTTTGCAGTCGCCTGTCCCAGTAAGCACCGTGGCCGGGGTAGCAGGATTCTCTCTTTGCTGTATCCGGCTTCGGTGCTAAGCTGCAGGTGTCCTCAAGTCTGCTGTTCCCTCCGTGCTCCTCCCTGTTTTGTCCTGGCCGGGAACTCCCCTGGGGACCCCCTTCTCCTCACAGCCCTCTGCAGTGGGACTGTGCCTGCCCTTCCCCTCACCCAGTGCAGGTTGGGGGAGGTCCCTGCCCTGCAGGCTGCTCTCCCATGTTCAGCACGTGGCCCTCCTTACACCTGTTCTCCCGCCTCTGGGTTTTTGCCTGCCTTCTTCTCTCATGCTCCTTTGAAATAAACTTACCTTTCATTTAAAAAAAATGTTTATTTATTTCCATCTGCTTAAGAGGCAGATTGATACAGAGACAGAGACAGGGAGGGATCTTCCATCCACTGGTTCACTTCCCCAAATGGCCGCGAGAGCCCAGAACTCCATCTCTGGGTATCCCACTTGAGTGGCAGGGACCCAAGCCCTTGAGCCAGCACCTGCTGCCTCCCAGGGTGCATTAGCAGGAAGCTGGATCAGAAGCAGAGTGGACGGCCCTGGAACCAGCACTTCCTTATGGGATGTGAGCGTCGCAGTGGCAGCTTAACCTTCGGCCCTTCCCCGTCTGCCTTTCTTGGTGTTTTATCATGGCCTGGGCTTTAGCATCTGTGCTGATGGTCTGTACAGCTAACTCCTCCCAAGATGTGTTAACACCTGCGGCATCCACGCTTGCCATGCTGGAGGTGAACACGTGTGTAGTTGCTGTGTCAGTTACCCGTTGCTGAGTAACAAGTCACCACACTGTTAGAAGAAGATCCACTTCTCATCTTAGCATTTCCTCAGGTTAGAGATCTGGACGAGGCTTGGCCGGGCCCTGTGCCTAGGCTCTCCATGCTGCAGTCGGGTGTTGGCCAGGACTCAGGACTGGGGTCTCTGTCGAAGCCGGGGGTCCTCTTCCACGCGCGTGTGGTTCCCGGCTGGATCCATTTCCTGGGAGGTGTAGGAGTCATGGCGGCTTGCTTGTGAGAGTCTGCCACTGTGGCATCTTCCACAGGGCTGCTTCAAGCGTGGGGGAAGTGCACCCTGTGGTAGCATCATCCATGGGGGCTGTGCCTGCAGGCTCCACCAGTGGACGCTCTGTGGTCTCAGTGTATTCCATGCTTACCATCACATTAGGAAGCCTTTGTCTTGATGCCTCGAAGTGGACTTTTTTTTTTTTTTTTTGAAAGGCATAAAGATGAGGGAAGAGATATCTGAGTGGGACAGGAAGAGCGAGAGCTCCCCCCATCAGCTGGTTTACTCCTCAAACACCCACAGGGCCCAGGCCCAGGGCCTTGGACCCAGTCAGTGTCTGCCACCCTGGTGGCAGGGACCCACCCACTGGAGCCATCCCTGGCTGCCTCCCAGGCCTGCGTGGCAGGAGGCAGGAATCGGGAGCTGGGAGCAGGAATCAAGCCTAGGCACTCTGCGAGGTCAGACATCTCCTAAACTTACCTTTGATTCCATTTTCCATGACTGTTTGGAAGTGCCCCCCACAATGGAAGCTGTCCCAGGGCTGACTGTCCCATCACTGTTGCCGTACCACACGATGGGACGAGAGAGCAGCTCCCTGTCCTGTCCATCAGTCCCGCCACGCTCAGCCAGGCAGAATTGTGGCCGCCTGTCAGTCCGCGTGTCTTGAGACACCCAGTCTGGTGCAGAAAGCACGCGTGAGCAGTGCGTTTGCGCTGTGTCGGCTGCAGCAGGGCTCCTGGGGAGAGACTCCCCTCGGGGACCGGGCAGCATGCAGCCTCACCCCGCACGCTGTTCGGACGGGCACTTGACTCCTCTTGAGTCGGCCCCCACCTTGAATGTGTTGGCCTCTGAGGGAGCCACTTTTCTCTCCGCGAGAGACCTGGATTTGGCTCCCATGTCTGTCCCTTTGTCACCTTGCCAGGCTGCTGCCTGACCTTGGCAGGCCTCAGTTTCGAAAGGTTGTCAGCAGAGTGAAACGCGGTGATGACATGCGGGAGCCTCTTCTCCCACGGGCGACACGCAGCGAGGGCGCAGCTGCTGGGGCAGGGCGCGCGGGCCTCCCTCTTCCTCCCACAGGCCTCTCCTGGGCCGCTCCGCGCAGCCTGCTCTATAGGCTGAAGGATGTTTGCTCACACGCCTAGCTGATCCCCCAACTGGACCAGCTCCATGGTTTGTGGAACCTGGCACAAAATGGCCATTGTGGAGCCCCTTTGTTAAAAAAAAAAAATGCAGAGTTTGGGGCCAGCGTTGTGGTGTAGAAGGGCAACCTCATCCCATATGGGCACTGGTTTGAGTCCCGGCTGCTCCACTTCTGATCCATCTCTCTGCCATGCCTGAGAGAGCAGTGGAAGATGGCCCAAGTGCATGGGTCCCTGTACCCACATGGCAGAACCAGAGGAAGGTCCTGGCTCCTGACTTCAACCATACCGAGCCCCAGCCATTGGCAGTCATTTGGGCAACAAACCAATGGATGGAAGATCGATTGATCTCTTTCTTTCTCTGTCCCTCCCTTCTTTCTTGATAACTTTGCTTTTCAGATAAATATATAGATCTTTTTTTTTTTTTAAATTAAGTTTGGGGCCACATGTTTGGCACAGTGGTTAAAAAGCCAGATGGGATGCCCGCAACCCTAAAGAGTACCTGAATTTTAGTTCCAACTCTACTCTTTTTTTTTTTTAAGATATATTTATTAATTTGAAAGGCAGAGTTACAGAGAGGCGAGGCAGAGAGAGAGAGAGAGAGAGAGAGAGAGAGAGGTCATCTATCCACTGGTTCACTCCCCAAATGGCTGCAACAGCCAGAGCTGTGCCAATCCGAAGCCAGGAGCCAGGAGCTTCTTCCAGGTCTCCCACGCAGGTGCAGGGGCCCAGGGACTTGTGCCATCTTCCGCTGATTTCCCAGGCACATCAGCAGGGAGTTGGATTAGAAGAGGATCTGGCGGGACTTGAACCAGTGCCCATATGGGATGCCAGCCCTGCGGGTGGTGGTTTTACCTGCTGTGCCACAGCGCTGACACCCCAGCTCTCCTCTTGATTGCAGCTTCCTGTTAGTGAGCACCCGCAAGGCAGCAAGTCATGGCTCGGGTTGCACTGCATGGAGAGCTGGATTGTGTTCCCAGCTCCTGCCCTCGGCCCTGCCCAGCCCCAGCTGTTGTGGGCACTTGGGGAGTGCACCAACAGATGGGAGTGCTTGCTCGCTTGTTCCCTCTTTCCCTGCCTCTCAAATAAGTAAATTTTTTTTAAGAAAATTAAGAGTTTCCTGGTGGCGACAGCTAGTATTAAACCAAAAGGAAGGAGAGGAGATGGAGGACGGTTGGGTGCCAGGCGGCAGGGTTCAGGTGGGGTCATTTCCCGTGTCCCCGGGCACAGCGGGGTGACCGCAGTTCACAGTGTCACGTTTGTATCTGATGAAGAACCAGAAGAGAGATGCTCAGAGCCCCCAGGTGGGGAGTCGGGCTCAGGAAGAGCCCACACGCCGTGATCGGATCTCTGGGTGTGGATGGCTGATGAGAGAATTCGCTAGACGGGGACACGTGGCTGAGCCGCTCTGCTTTGGGGACGGGGACACGTGGCTGAAGGTGGACAATGGGAACACAGGAGCCTGGAGTGAGGAGAAGGCAGAGAGTGGGGTGATCCGGGCAGGGCCCCCACTCTGCATGGGGTGTAAGTGAGGGTGAGGGCTGCCACGTGGGGGTGGGATCGTGGTGAGTTGGGAGGGGCCGTAAGTAAATGACAGGATAGCGCAGGGGGACCCCGTGTGTTGATCTCTGTACAGCTGATCGGGGTATAGGCACCCCCTTGCCCACGTGACAGTGACCTGGGGTAAGCCACCAGCTCTCCGGTCACGGATGCAAGGGCCCCCGCCCCCATCAGGGCCCTTGTGAGGCTTAGAGGGGCACTTGTCCCATGTGTGGGGTCTGGCCCAGGCCCGGCTGCCGTTGGTCTGCTTGGCGGTGGGACGTGGGAACCTGTCCTGCCACCCCTTGTCTCTGCCCGGTTGGACTTGAGGCCTTCTCGCCACGAAAGCCCAAGGCGACCAAATGGAACCTAAGAGGGGAAAAGGCCGGGGCGTGGCCTAGTTCCCTCCCGGTGCCGCTGAGCTCTGGACCAGCCTCTGATGCGGGAGCTTCGCTGCTGTGCTCCTGTGGCCTTTAGCCTGACAGAGCTGTTTTTATTCTTCCTTAGTTTCCTTGAATAGCTACTTTTGAAGCTATTTTTAAAGACTTTGTTTCAAAGAATGTTGCCGCAAGGACTTGTGCTACAAAAGGTCTCCTGCTGCCCGCTGCCAGGGGCCACCTGCACCCACCGCCCCGGCTCCCCAGGACCCCAGGCGCTCTTTCCCCAGACCTGGGCTGGAGAGGGCCAGGGGAAGTCACCTGTCACTTCCCAGGTGCCCCAGCGCTCCTGGGCTATGCTGCCCCGGGGGGCGGGGGGCGGGCTGGGGGTGGCTCTGTGGAGCTGGGGTTCCGGCCGGGACTGTCAGCAGTCCCCCAGGCCCCACCAGATGGGGCGGGACAGAGACACAAGTGTCTCTCTGAAGCACCCTACTTGCAGGTGTTTTGTTTTGTTTTTTAAAGGTTTATTTATTTATTTGAAAGGCAGAGTGAAAGAGCGAGCGAGTGCTGAGCCAATTGAAAGCTAGGAGCTAGGCTGGCGCCACAGCTCACTTGGCTAATCCTCTGCCTGCGGCGCTGGCACCCCGGGATCTAGTCCCGGTTGCCCCTCTTCCAGTCCAGCTCTCTGCTGTGGCCCGGGAGTGCAGTGGAGGATGGCCCGAGTGCTTGGGCCCTGCACCTGCATGGGAGACCAGGAGGAAGCACCTGGCTCCTGGCTTCGGATTGGCGCAGCGTGCCAACTGTAGCAGCCATTTGGGGAGTGAACCAACGGAAGGAAGACCTTTCTCTCTGTCTAACTCTGCCTGTCCAAAAAAAAAAAAAAGCTGGGAGCTTCTTTCGTGTATCCTACATGGGTTGGGCCAATTTCCACTGCTTTCCCAGGCCATAGCAGAGAGCTGGATCGGAAGTGGAGCAGCCAGGACTAGAACCAGCACCCATATGGGATGCTGACACTGCAGGTGGTGGCCTAACCTGCTGTACCACAGTGCTGGCCCCGCGGGTGGTTTTTATTTAGTTATCTGCCGTTATTTCTCATCTTTGTATTTCTTAACATGTGCATACGTATGTCTGTGTGGGTCGTGCGCCGAGAGATAACTGGGACGTGGAGAAAGCAGAGGGGAGCGTGATGAAGTCTGGGAGATGTGTGCGTGGAGAACACAGCGTGGCGTTGGCATGTTCTAGAATTTGACTACATGTCAGATTTTGAGCTTCCTAGTAGTCAAAACAAAGAAAGACACAAGACTGTCCTTAAAATCGCAGAGGGTCAGTTCTTCTGGACTCCGCCTGGCAGGGACCTGTGCGTGTTCCTGAGGAGCCCAGCATGACCCAGGGAGCAGAGCTGTCTTCATTCTGGCCCTGAGGCCTGGGGAGAGCTGATGCTGTCTGCCCGTCCCAGTTCATCTGGGTGATTGTGGTCCTGAGAGGTGAGGTCATCAGCCGCGCTTGGAGCCAGCGCTGCTGGCCACCCTGAACCCTGAACAGGATGCTGAGTCACGTCCTGCCCTTCACAAAGGCAGGTCAGCCCCGGCTGCTCCAGTGTGTGCCGGCTCAAAGCTGGAAAATGCTAAACTTGGGCTTCTGTGGGCCGGGCTGTGCCCGTGAGAGGCCCTCAAACCCTCAGCGCACGCAACCCAGAGGGCACGGGAGAGGAGAGCCCGCAGCCCTTCTGTTTGCGGCAGGCAGAGGAGCAGCGTGGCCCCAAGATGGGGAGGAGCTGGCAAGCCAGGCTGTGGCTGGAGGGTCCTGAGCTTGTGTCACCCAGCAGATGAGGAAAAGCAAGTGGTCGTACTTCACCGAGTTCCACCTACAGAGAGCTTTAAAACGTTCTTCCTATTTTGGAATAATTTCAAACATACAGATGAATTGCAAGGAAGAGGCTGCTTAGTGGAAAATGCAATTAATGGAAGTTTATTTTGATGCCAAAAATTTTGGAACCTGCATGTAAGAGGGGGTTCAAAAACAGTTCATGGAGATGTGGATTAAAAAAAAAAACCTGCGTGGATTTCAAAGATTTTTTTTTTATTTTTAAAAAATTTATTTGAAAGAGTGACGGAGGAGAGAGGGAGAGAGAGAGAGATTTCTTATATCTGCTGATTCACTCTCCAAATGGCCACAACAGCCAGGGCTGGGCCAGGCTGAAGCCAGGAATGCAGAACTCCATCGAGGTCTCCCACGTGGGTAGCAGGGGTCCAGGTACTCGGGTCATCTGCTGCTGCTTTCCCAGGGGCATTAGCAGGGAGCTGGATTGGAACTGAAGCAGCCGGCATTTGAACAGGCATCCATCGAGGGTGCTGGCATCGCAGGCAGTGGCTTAACCTGCTTTGCCACAACACTGGCCCCCATTCCATGGACTTCTTTAAAGCACCCTAGTACAGTGCAAAAAAACTTCTTTCTGAACAGTGGACGTCCACTTGCCTAGTTGGTGCTCTGTCTCCTTTGAGTACAGGCGAGGGTGATCTCCCGCAGGCCCACGGTACAGTCAGGGACACAGACTGCGCACCGGATCTGTCACCACCATGAGTCCTCAGGTGCCGCTCGGGGCTGGCCGTGTGTCCAGGCCTGTCATCTGGTGGAACGTCCTGTGTGTAGGTGTGTCTGGAGTCGCCGCGTGACCAGTCTCAGCAGGAGTAGCACGTGGCGACACTGCATCCATCTCGTCACGTCCGCTGAGGTGGTGCGGGAGTTCAGTCTGTCCCATGACTGGGGACACGTGCCCTGCCTGGCTACTCCCTTCCCCTCTATTTATTTATTTTTAATGATTTACTTGAAAAGTAGAGTTACAGCGAGAGAGGGAGAGGGAGAGATACAGAGAGAGCAAGATCTTCCATGTGCTGGTTCACTCTCCCAGTGGCCACAACAGCCAGGGCCAGACCAGGCCGAAGCCAGGACTTTCATCTGCGTCTCCCACACATGTGGTAGATCCTAAACACCTGGGCCATCTTCCTCTGCTTTCCCAGGTGCATTAGCAGGGAGCTGGATCGGAACTGGAGCAGCCAGGACTTGAACCGGTGTCCATGTGGGATGCAGGTGTTGCAGACAGCGGCTTAAACCACTACGCCACAGCGCCAGCCCCCTTCCTTTCCCTTTTAGCATTAAGGAATATTTCCTGGGGAGAAACTTTAAAATCATGCTGCTGAGATGTCTCGTCCTCCATCAAGGTGCCTCTCGGAGCTCTTGCATGTGCTGGGCACAGTTTTCTGCTCGGTGGTTTGCACGTGGGACAGACTGTTGATTGTGTTAAGGACTCTGACATCGGGCCCCTATGGCTGGTGGAATCCTGTTCCACCTGGCCCCATGCTGCATTGGTCTGGGAGCGCTTCCTCTCCTGCTGGCGTGCTGCACATTCCCCACCCGCCCCCAGACTCTGTCCTTTCTCCAAGGAGCCCCAGGGCCTTTGGGTGGAGAATGGAATTTGGGAGCCAGGGTAGGTGTGCTGCCCACTGCTCTGGAGTGTTGCTAACCCCAGGCCCTCTCAGCAGACAGAGGGAGGGAGGATTTGTATGAACATGCACATACGAGTGTGTGTGCATGCGCCCACATACACCCGCCTCTGTACTTAGCTGTGTCTGTCTAAATGTGTCAAACCTGGAGTTCAAACTGACACCCTCACTTCTGACGCAGTGCCTCGGGCGCACTCTGTTCTTCTCTCGGACATCCCCGCATTAGAGACCCCCGCCGTCCCTAACGGATCGACCTGGGTGATCAGATCTGTACCTCCCCATGGCCTCCATCAGAAGCCCCCTGCCCCCCAGACTCCGGACCCGCCCTGCCTGCCCTGCCAGTTGGGCTCAGGTCTGACCTGCAGGGGAAGAGAGGTGGACTCTCCTACCTGTGTTTGCCCAAGGAGCGGAGCTTGCAGCACAAAGACTCCTGCTTTCCCCCCAGCCCCTCCACTTCTCGGTCGAATGAGCGTGGACAGGTGGCTTAAGCTCTCTGAGCCTCAGTTTCCCCATGTGGAGCAGCTCACATGACCCTCACCAAAGGTGCTTGTTACTGTCCTGACATACATTGAGTGCCTCCTGTCTCCTGTACACTGGGAGGGATCCAGAGATGGCAGAGTAGTGGCCTGAGCACTCGAGTGCTCCCAGGGGTGTGAGGGGCTTAGGGGACAGGTGTTGTTTGCCGAGAGGACCTGCCTCCAGGTGGCTGACCTTGCACTCAGACGTCTGACCTTTCCAGTGCTTCCTGTGTCGGGGGAGTGCCCAGGTCCCACTGCGCTGAGCTGGCCAAGGTCAGCCAGGTGTGGGCTTGAGTTATGCATGGATTTCAAGATTGTTTGTACCAATGTTATCTTTTATTTCTTTGGAAGATCCACTTATTTATTTGAAAGGCAGAAGTACAGAGAGACATAGTTTTTTTTTTTTTAAAGATTTGTTTTATTCATTAGAGAGGTAGAGACAGAGAGAGTGAGGTATTCCTTCTGCTGGTTCAGTCCTCAAATGGCCGCTCTGAAGCCAGGAGCTTCTTCCAGGTCTCCCACACCGGCGCAGGAGCCCAAGTGCTTAGGCCGTCTTCTGCTGCTTTCCCAGGCCATAGCAGAGAGCTGCATTGGAAGTGGAGTAGCCAGGACTCGAACCAGTGCCCAAATGGGATGCTGGCACTGCAGGCTGGGGCTTGAACCCGCCAAGCCACAGCTCTGGCCCTGAGAGAGAAGGATTTTCCATCTACTGGTTCCCTCCCCAAATGGCCACAATGGCCAGGGCTATACCAGGCTGTAGCTAGGAGCCAGGAGCTTCTTCTGGTTCTCCCAGCTGGATGCAGGAGCCCAAATACTTCTGCTGCTTTCCCAGGAGCATTAGCAGGGAGCTGGATCAGAAGTGGAGCAGCCGGAACTTGAACCGGTGCCCAAATGGGATGTACAAAAAAATTTTCATTTCAAGCTCAAAAAAAAAAAAAAAAAAACCTGTCTATAACTTCTCATACATGAAGTATCCTGTGAAGGGTTGGGAAGGGCACAAAAATAAATGCTACCTGTGCCTCTCCAGTGTTTATGGTGGAGAGAGCAAAAACCACGCATGAGACATATCCCAGCGACCGTGACGGGGCACACCCTAGGGGTCACTCACACGCAGCATGCTAAGGGCCACGGCACTGCACAGAAGCTCACTCTACACTGGCTTCAGGGGAGAGCTGCCGTCAGAAAGACTCCTGCAGGAGTGAGTGTCTAGGATACGTCTGCAAGCTCCCAGTGGAAGGAACAGGGGAGTAAAAGCAGTCTCGTGGCAAGTGCACACAGGAACATTCTGGGGACAGTGAGAGCAGAGTGCACGCAGGGATTCTGACAACAGAGTGACACAGATGTCAGACACAGAGGGGATGCCCTGGGCCTTATTCAGGGTAAGCTGAGGACCCGGCTGCAGACCAGGGCTACTTAACTAAGAACCACCTATCAGGGCTGCCGCTGTGGCACAGCAGGTTAAAGCCCCGGCCTGCAGTGCCGGCATCCCGTATGGACACCAGTTCTAGTCCCGGCTGCTCCACTTCCAATCCAGCTCTTTACTGTGGCCTGGGAAAGCAGAAGAAGATAGGCCAGATCCTTGAGCCCTTGCACCTGCATGGGAAACCTGGAAGAAGCTCCTGGCTCCTGGCTTCGGATCAGCATAGCTCCAGCCATTGTGGCCATCTGGGGAGTGAACCAGCGGATGGAAGACCCCCCCCCCCTCTCTGCCTCTCCTCTCTCTGTGTAACTCTGACTTTCAAGTAAATAAATAAATCTTAAAAAAAAAAAGAAAAGAAAAGAAAAGTTGTGTGGTGCAGTGGTTAAGGCGCCACTTGGATTGCCTGCCTCCTGGATTTGAATCCCAGCGCCTCTCCGGGTCCCAGCTCCCTGCTGATGCCCACACAGCCTGGGGGGCAGCCAGTGATGGTGCAAGTCGGGGCCCTGAATGCCGCTCCAGCCTCAGCCTGGCCTGGCCTGGCCTGACCCCAGCTGTTGCAGACATCTGGAGAGTGAACCAGTGAATGGAAGACCTCTCTCTGTCTCTGTCTCTCTGTGTGTCTTTTTCCCTGCTTTCCAAACAAATACATGAAATTTTAGTTATTATTTTTTTTAATGGCCACTGGGGTGGTTTCCATTTTAAAAAGTTGTCTGTGTCCTGGCCCTTGAGTGCACCCTGAGGTTCAGGCGTCCCTGCGCCTGGTAGATGATGGGTCAGGGGCCAGGCTCTGGGATTCGGTCCTTTCCCCTGCTGAGTGGGAAGACCCTGGGTGAGTGACTTAACCCCGGAGCCTGTTTGCTCCCTGGCGGGAGTGAGAGAAGGCCCTGGACGATGCTGAAAGGGAGGAGTCTCGGCTTGCCGCTAGGGTGCTGGGGCTTCCTGGAGGAGGTGTGCGCTCGGGATGGCAGGTGCTGTGTGGGAGGCAGACAGGACGAGAGCTGTGCACAGAGCCAGAGGAGCGAGGCTTGTGAGGACAGTGGTGTCTCTGAGGGCAGCACAGAGAACGCTTGGGGCAGCATGTGGGGAAAGCAGCGCCTCGAGGTCACCCGCGGGAGGTTTGTTCATTTGTTCTTAAGATTGATTGATTTATTTGAAAGTCAGAGTTACACAGAGAGAGAGGTCTTCCATCCGTTAGTTCATTCCCCCAATTGGCCGCAACAGCTGGAGCTGTACCGATCCGAAGCCAGGAGCTTCTTCCGGGTCTCCCACATGGATGCAGGGGCCCAAGGACCTGGGCCATCTTCTACTGCTTTCCCAGGCCACAGCAGAGAGCTGGATCGGAAGTGGAGCAGCCGGGACTAGAACCGGTGCTCATATGGGATGCCGGCACTGCAGGCGGTGGTTTTACCCACTATGCTACAGCGCTGGCCCCAGAAAGTATTGTTTCTAATAGCAGGATAAGCACTTTGAGGTTAGGGAATGCCAGCTGAATGAAGCTTGGGTTAATGACGTGGATGCATAGTTATGGCTGCCGTGGACAGCACGAGCAGTGTGGAGTCTCTCAGTGACGGTGCAGCGTTGAAAGCCCCCGGGCTGGGCAGCAGGGACTGCAGAGCTGTGGTTAGGAGCTGTGTGGAGCAGGCTGGAGGCGCCTGAGCTGTGCTGTGCCACACCCTGGCTGCTAACCCTGTGCAGCCACATAATTACACTTCGATCCACAGAAGCTAAATAAAATGACAAATGACTCAGTTGCATTCAGTACACTTATTTTCAAAACATTTATTCATTTAAGGTAGAGGGATAGAGAAAGCAAGTGATATGTTCTATCCACGGATTCACTCCCCCAGATGGCTGCAACAGCCAGGTCTGGGCCAACCAGGAGCCAGGAACCCTATCTGGGCCTCACACGGGGGTGCAGGGGTCCAGGAACCTAGGCCGTCTTCTGCTACCTTCCCAGGTGCATTAGCAGGAAGCTGGATTAAAAGTGCAGTAGCTGGGACATTCACTGGCACTCCGACATGGGATGCCAGTGTCCCACGCGGTGACCCACTCTGCTGTACCACAGTGCCCGCCCCACATTCACTACATTTTAAAAAATTGCTTATTTATTTGAGAGGCGGGGCAGGGTGGGGATCTTCCATCTGCTGGTTCACACCCCAAGTACCTACGACAGTCTGGGCTGAAGCCGGGAGCAAGGTCCTCACTGCAGGCCTCCTACCTGGGTGACGGGAGATTGAACCACCTGAGCCAACAGCTGCTGCCTCCCAGGCTGTACGTTAGCAGGAAACCAAAACCAGGAGAGGAGCAAAGGCATGGGGTGCAGACATCCCAAGGGGGGGTCTTAGCTGCTGCACCAGACACCGCCCCAGCACTACTAAGTGTCGAGAAAGCAGGCCTGGCTGGGGGCTGCCATGTTGGACAGCGCCCACGGAGAATCTGGCTGCTGCCGAGGACAGCTGTGACCTGAGGGACTTTCTGAGTGCCGGGCATGGAGCCAGACACAGTGGGGTGCGTGGATTCTGCACGACCCACAGACCGAGGCAAGGAAGGGGCCCCTTACAAGGTCAGGGCGCGGTGAGGAGTGGGTATGGGGCGGGGCTGCATACCAACGACAGGGCCAGGCACCTGGAGTAGTGGAGACAGTCTATTCTTGGGGCTTTTGAGTTGTTGCACAGACATTTCCTCCGTGTGTCTGTTACTTCTGGCTGGCCGGGTCGTCTTAGCTTTCCTGCCACAATGCAGCCTTTATACCTTCCGGCCTCATTAAGGGGGCTCAGCCCCTGGCGTGCCGGCCAGCTGCCCCAAGAAGAACAGCAGCAGCACTGGCTGCAGCTCCCAGGGGCCCGGGAGCCCTTGGGGGTCATCAGGGCGCTCCCTCCTGGTCTGCTGAGCCCAAGGCCGAGCACAGCACTCGCTGTCTTCTTGGTGCAGAAAACAAGTTCTGCTTTTGTGTGTTTGCTGGGAGGTGGAGCTGGTATGAGGGAGAGGTGGGGAGCTGGCTGGGGAATGCCTCTTGCTGTCTGAAATACTTGTGAACATTCCTTCTCCCTGAGAGAAGCCCACGCCTTCCAGCCAAACAATGCATGCCCCAGCCGCAGGGACGCTGGTAACCAGCCCCGGCGCTGCTTGCCCGGGGGCCCCCTTTCCTGGGCAGCACCCGCGGAGCTGGAATGTTCCTGTTGTCAGCAGTGTGTGTTCCGGGGAGCCCCGGTGGGCAGGTGTGTCCCTAGGGTCACTTGTTTCCTTTCCTTCCGAAGGATGGTGTCTGGGACCAGACCCTGCTAGATGGCGTTAGAAAGCACGAAATTAAGAATGACCAAGACCTTGGTACCCTCCCCGCTGGGGAGGGAGTCCTTGTGACTCTGAAGCATGAGTGAGGGAAGCTGAGGGAGAGGCGTGGAGAGAATGTTCCATTCCACCTGCCGTCTTAGCTGAGCTCTCTGCAGGTGGTCTGCTCTTCTTTGCGTCTCCCTGAGCCTCCCTTTGCTGGAACTGGGGTTCCCCATCCGTCTGAGCGTCACCGTGGTCTCGAGGTGACCGTCCATCAGCTTTACCTGCTGCTGTTATGAGTGAGATGGCCCTGCCCTCTGGCCCTGGGATTCTGCAGGAAGGCGGTCAAGGTTGGAGCCTCCCCGTCCTGCTGTGCCCCTTCTCAGCCACGTGGCTGCTGATGCGCCGTGCGTCTCCCGACCCTCCGTCAGAAGAGTGGAGTTGTAAGACTCGAGGGGGGGGGAGCGCAGGGCAAGCCCCCTGTGGGAGACTGTAGAGCACCTGTAGCCGGAAGTGTTGGGGGCTTACTTGAAGCAGTATTCGCGGACCAGGCGTTTGCGTGCTGAGAACTTGTTGTGTCCACAGCTGCGTTGCTCAGCTGCTAACCCTAGGATTTGGTTGTGAGCGTGCACGTTCTGAAACTTGAACTTGTGAGTTCACTCAGGGATAACCGAACTTACCAGGAACCGACGTGTGGTGCTAACCACACTTACAAGGAACTGATGTGCAGAGCAATACGCATAAACTCACATTTATGAATCTACAGTGGGGACTTCCACATCAAACCCCAATTTCTCTTCTGTTCCCCCAGGGTATGTCTCGCATGGGGGGCTTTATTAGGCTCATGGGTAATGTGCACTGTTTTTAATTAACCCCATTTTCCCATGACCTTGAACGTTCCCCCACACACACCCAGGGCATTCTTCTTACTCCTTCGCTCCCACCCCCTCAGGTTGAGGATCCTTCCAGGTCTCCCTCCATGTGCATCTGCAGCCCCCGTCTGGCCCTGTGCCGTAGGAGCTGCTGCTGTGTGTTGGAGTGACTGCCCCAGGCCCCGCTGACCCTTGCTCCAAGGCAGAAACGGGGTCTGGTTCGTGTCGGAGTTCCCAGGATCTAGCGTTGGGATAGATGCTTGTTAAATACTTGTTCATATAAACATGATTAACAGAACCTCCTCTTGGGAGAGCTTGTTGGCACCATTTTTTCTGTTTAAAGATTTTTTTATTATTATTATTTGAAAGGCAGAGTAACAGAAAGAGAGAGGAAGAGAAGGAGAGAGAAAGGGAGAGATCTTCCATCCACCGGTCCACCCTCCAAATGCCTCCCCAACAGCCAGGGCTGGATCAGGCCCAGACCCTTTTCAGGAGCCAGGAGCTTCAGCCTTGTCCCCCATGTGGGTGGCAGGAACCCAAGGACGTGGGCTGTCTCCTGCTGCCTCCCCGGAGCATCAGTAGGAATCTGGGTCGGAAGCATGAAGCCGCTGGGACTCTGGCCAGGCACCCCGATATGGGACGCGGGTGTCCCCAGCAGCGGCTTAGCCCGCTGTGTCACGGGCCCTGCGCCACACCCATCTTTTCTGTGGCGACAGCTTTGCGTTAGTTCCCTTTTTCCCTAGAATTACCGTGAAGTCCCCTGGGTGAGCCGCAGCGCCCTGGGAAGCACCCTGCAGTGCCGGGTTCAGCCCCAGGTTGATTCTTCCCACGAACAGGTGACTCGGGGGGTTTCAGCCTGTCCAGCCAACAGAACCTACACTGGAGACTCGTCTTCCTGGTTTCTTTGTGAGATACAGCGTCCGGACCCCTAACGCCGTGCCGTCTAAGGAACTCCCTGTTCCCTTGGGCACAGATTCGTTGTTAGCCTGCTCGGTCCGCCTTACAGTTTTCCCAGAGATGGAATGAGTTGACGTTGGCGGGAGTGCTTTGTCCTCAGCAGAGCTTCTCAAACGCCGTAGGGCGCCGTTACTGCTGTTGTCAGAACGTGCGGCCCCCTCGGTGGGTGAGAACCTCTGTGACTCCGAAGTGCTTGGTTGGAGACAGGCAGGTGCGCTTACTCGTGCCGCTCCCAGAGAGGGCTTCAACCCTAGCGCGGCTCCTCTTTACCGTATCGCACGCTGCTGCTCCCTTTCTGAGAGGACCTTGCCTTTTTGTCTTTTTTTCAATTTAAGAGGCAGGCAGAGATCCAGAACAGGGCGTGCGTGTCCTGGTTCACTCCCCAGATGCCCCCAATGGCTAGGAGCTGGCTGAAGCCAGGAGCCGGAAACTCAATCTGGACCCGGAACCCATGGTCTTGACCGTCACTGCTGCTTCCCATGGTCTGCCTTGGCGGGAAGTTGGAGTCAAAGCAGAGCCAGGCGTGAACCCAGGTACTCCAACGTGGGATGGGGATGTATTAGAGAGAGAGAGGGAGAAAGCTCTCCTCTGCTGGTTTACTGCCCCCAAATCCTGCAATCACCCTAGATGGGGGCGAGAGATGAAGTAGGAGCCAGAAACTCAGTCCAGGGCTCATGTGGGGTGCAGGGACCCAAGCCCTTGAGCCATTATCACAGCCTCCTCCCAGGGTCTACATTAGCAGGAAGCTGGAGTCAGGAGCCAGAGCTGGGTGTTGAGCCGAGGCGCTGTGGGGTGGAAGCCAGATGTTTTCACCAGCCTAAATGCGTGACCTGCGCTGTGCAAGTCTATTGATGATTGTTTTAATTTAGAATCTCTAAGACAGAGAGTACCCCCTGCAATGATCAGGAGAGACAGGATGGAAATAAAGATTTTACTACTTAGAGGTCCTGGGGGTGCGGGGTGCAAGGCACACACACCTAGAGGCCACTCATGCATGCATACACGCACACAGAGAGCTCATGGAAGGGGGACCCCTGGGGCAGCGGCGTGTCATCCACACAGGTGTCCCCAGGCGAGTTCTTGTTGAGGGTTTGGTGTAACAGTCGTGAGTTCCAGGAAGCCCCACTGTGGCAGAGGTGGACACTGTGGCCTATGTGCAGAGTCCACACAGCACGGGGCGGCGGGGTGGGGAGCAGGGGGAGGGCGCGGTCACAGACATGCAGAGCTGTCCCACGGTGAAGTGGCTGCTGGGAGGAAGTTGTATAAGGCCGTCTCGGGATCAGCCCCATTAAGGAACTGGGAAGCGGTGGGGAACTGGAAACCACCCAGGGTGTCAAGCCCGCTTCTTGTAGGAGGAAGTCTCACAGGCGCCCCGAGCAGGTGCTTGGGCCCCGCACCGTGGGAAGGGTTCCGCTCACCTCTCCGTTTGCTGCTTCCAAGGAGGGTGTTACCGTGCTGTGGTGGGTTCTTTGCATTTCTCCTTTTGGGCCCAGGAAGCTGCCCTTGATTGTACCTGAAGGTGCTGCTCCCTTCCCATGCGACCATGTGTCGCTGCTGGGGTTTCCCTCACCTGCAGAAAACCTTTCTCCTTCGTCTCTGGAGAGAGAGGGGGAGGCATCGGCCAGGGAACCCTGGGGTTCCACTTCTGAAGCTCTGAGTGATTCATTCATCGCAGAGAGGGTCGCCTGCCCCAGAGCTGTGGAAATCGGGTGCATGGCTCAGTGCTTGCCACCGTCCCTGCTGCAGCTCAGAGCGATTGTCCCACTCACGAGAAACCCACCTGGAGAGCAGCTCCTTGGTTTCTGGCTCTGGAAACCCCTCAGCAGCTCCACTCTGCACCGAAGGACGGAAGGCTGGGTCCCAGCCACAGCTGGGAAGGTGGCGGTGGGTCCTCCACCCTGCTCCTGGGCCCTGACACCCACTCTTCCCTGCGCAAGCTCCCGCCCCTGAACTGTCCCTCTCCCTCTTTCCTGTGCCCTTCAAGTGTTCAGATGTTGGGAAGAGAGGCTGAGGATGTCACCTGGGCCTTGTCCTCTTCCATGCTGCGTGCATCCAGCCCTGCTGTCAGCCGCCAGGACAGGCATGGGCAGAGGGGATAGTGGGACAGTGGCCCCAAGTCTCGCTCTGGACTAGCAGGAATGGTCTTCCAGGGCCTTGGCAAGTGGGCGGGCACAGACGTGGGTCTCTCCCGTCTTGGACAGACTTGCTCCTGGGTGTGTGCTGTGCTGTCCTTACCTGCCAGAGCAGAAGCCCACAACAAAAGTGTGCGTCTCACGGAGTCCTCAGACCGTTCACGTGGGAGCTGGTGCCCTTGCACATAGAGCCGTCCCGGGAGGTGCTGCCTCCTCCAGGAAGTGACTGGTCCCCTGGTTAGGTGCCCACTTCTCGCTTGCGCACCTCGGCCTCTTCCACCCTGTCTTAGCCTCCTCCAGCTCCTGCTGCGCTTGCCTTGGCCACGGCATGTCTCAAGCCCCTGTGCATGCACCTATGGCTCCCTCTCCCTGGATGTCCCCAGCGAAGGGGTCACCAGGGCCCCTCCTGGAGCTGTTCGCACGACTGAAGCATGTTCAGGGGGTGACAGTGCCACTCCCCGTGCAGAATGGCTCAGCTTGGCGGCCGCCTTGGTCCCCAGTGGGCGAGCAGTGCTGGTGGGGATGGGAGAGCAAGGAGCGGCCTTCACCAAGTGGCCGTCAAGCCGGCTGGGGCCCTGGCCGCCTGGGGCTTGTGAGTTGGATGCCAGCTGGCCTCCCCCTGGTCTCTAAGGCACCCGCTCTTGCTTGTGCCCGAGGCCCGTGGGAGGACCGTGGTCGGAGGCACTTCAGCGGGGCCGCTCCCTGTGAATGGCGCTTTCATCAGCAGATGCCGGGACAAGGGCCTTTTTCAGCCAAAATACCAGGCAGACAAGAGACCCACGGGACCACTTGCGCTCCGTCGGGCCCTTCCTCTGCGGGGAGCGGCCGTGGTGGGAGCCCCGCAGGCACTGTGAGCCTGGCAGTCATGAGCCTCTTGTGTTTCACCGACTTCTGCGTCTTCCTGCGGCCGAGCCGGCATGCCCGCCGCCGCGAGGTGTGCAGCCCGCGTCCGTACGTATGGCCCCGGGCAGCTTCCTCTCTCCTCCCCGTGTCCGTTTCCAGGTGGTGCTGGCTGTGGGTGCTCCGAGGCCTGGGGGTTTTGCGTGTCCCCTGCCTTGCGGAAACCGCTCTGCTGGGGTCTTTGCCCCCGGCTGGCGTCAGGGCCCGAGGTTGCCTTTGCCTTGTGAAGGGAAAGCCTGGAGGAGGGTGGCAGGGAGGCCGTGGCCGCGCCTGCTCTTCAAGCCCTGGTGGAGCTTCTGTGGAGCAGAAGGACGTGCTTCTGTTTGCTTGTCCGGGACTGGTCATCTGCGGCCCTGGTCCCCCCTGTAGGATGCTGACCAGAGCTGAGGCTGGTTTCTGGAGCCGCGATGGTGGGTTTGTGGGCTTGGCATCTTCCTCCCGAGTACCCAGGAAAGGGTGCGCACCATTACCAGCATGGAACGAGGTTTTGGTTTTGTTTTGTTTTTAAAGATGTATTTATTTACTTGAAAGAGTTACACAGAGGGAGAAGGAGAGGCAGAGAGAGGGAGAGAGAGAGAGAGAGGGATCTTCCATGCACTGGTTCACTCCCCTGATGGCCACAATGGCTGGAGCTGGGCCGATCCGAAGCCAGGAGCTGGAGCTTCTTCCTGGTCTCCCATGCAGGTGCAGGGGCCCAAAGACTTGGGCCATCTTCTGCTGCTTTCCCAGGCTATAGCAGAGAGCTGGATCAAAAGTGGAGCAGCCGGGACTCGAACTGGCAACCATATGGGATACCAGCACTGAAGGTGGCAGCTTTATCTGTTACACCACAGCGCTGGCCCCTGGTTTGTTTTTTTTGGTTTGTTTGTTTTTTTAAAGGCAGAATTAGAAGGAGGGAGAGACAGGGAGAGACAGATCTGCCATCCACTGGTTCACTCCCCATATGGTCACAATGGCCAGAGCTGGGCCAGACCGAAGGTGGGAGCCAGGAGCTTCTTCCGGGTCTTCTACATGGCTGCAGGGGCCCAAGCACTTGGGCTGTCTGCTGCCTCCCCAGGGGTGTGTTAGCAGGAAGCTGGAGTCGGGAGCCAGAGCTGGGATCAAGCCCAGATACCCTGATGTGGGACATGGATGTCTAAATGCCCACTTCACCCACAGGGGCTGCTCTGAGGCTCTGACCAGCCGGGGGCCGTGCTTGGACTGTCAGTCATAAACATTAGAGTCTTCAGAAAGTTCATGGAATGTGCATATTATGGGGGAAAAGCTAGACATGAGTTTCAGGGTTTTGGTGGTTTTTTTTGCACCAAAATAAGCTTTTCATTCCATTTTCCTCGGATGCTTTGAAGTCCCTTGGCGGTGTTGAGATCAGCCACACTGGGGGTTCCTGAGCCTGGGGCCCCAGCACGCTGGTTCAGGGGGGTCTCTGCGTCTTGTGACCATGCTCCCTGGCCTTCCTGCCCCTGGCGTGTGGCTTCCCAGGACGCCGCGTGATCGCTCACCTCAGCACCATGTGCTCCTGGGCTTCCCTGCAGTGTTCGGCTGCGCTCTGTACAGTAAACCCGAGTCACTGACTGCCCAGGGAGAACCAAGACGCCTGCTGTGTTCCAGGCCCCAGCAGTACAATCCCACCCCTGACCCCAGCCGACTGTGCAGGGGGCGGCTTGGGTTCTCATTGGCTCTGGGAGCCAGAGGCTTGTGGGGGATCGCAGGGCGAAACCAACCTGTTCTTTGCATTGCTTCCTTTTTTCCCAAAAGAAGTGTTAGGGAAACCAAGGGAAATTTCTGCCCGTGCTTTCCAAGGCAAAGGTCACAGGTGACGGGTGGCTGCTTCCTCGGCGCCCCGTCTCTGGTCAGTATGGGGTTTTGTGGGTTTTTCTTTTTTAAACTTGCAAACAACAGAGGTCGATGCTGCTTTGGGCAGGTGGCCCAGCTGTGCTGTTTTGTGGGCTGGGAGCCCTCTGCACAGCCCCTGCCAGGCTCTGATGAGAAGTAGCGATGGAGCTGTGTCTGAAATGGGATGGCTGGGACAGCAGGCTTAGCTGTAAAATCCTAAGGAAGGGGAGGGCGTGGAAAAGCGGGAGGCCGTCGTGCAGCTACTGCAGGGAGGCGCAGAGATCTTGAGCTGGCCGGGTGGGCACCGAGCAGCCCGTGAGGCTGAGGCTGCGAGTGGAGACGGGTGCTTCTCATTTCTTTGCTTATTTGTAACCCCGGGCTCCCAACACTCAAAACTTGCAGCCCCCAGAAGCGGTGGGAGGACTTGGCAGTGCGGTGACACGCTGCACAGCTCTCAGTGTTGATGTTAGGAAATACACGGAGCGCGTGGCGGGAGGGCAGGTGTTAGGCTGCAGCAGGTGAAGCCGCCACCTGGGAAGCCTGCATCCAGTCCTGGCTACTCCTCTGCTCATCCAGCTTCCTGCATTGCTCCTGGGAAGTCAGTGGGTGGTGGCCCAAGTGCTTGAGTCCTTGCCGCCCACAGGAGAGACCAGATGGAGTACTCAGCTCCTGGCTTCAGCCTGGCCAGGACCCAGTTCTTGCAGGCATCTGGAGAGTGAACAATAGGATGGAAGATTCTTTCTTCTTTCTCTCTCTCCCTCTCCCTCCCTCTCCCCACCCCCCCCACTCTTAACTTTCAAATAAATAAATAAAATCTTTTTTAAAAATTCTTTTAATTTTTTAAAAATATTTTATTTATTTATTTGACAGGTAGAATTACAGACAGTGAGAGAGACAAAAGAGAGAAAGGTCTTCCTTCCATTGGTTCACTCCCCAAATGGCTGCAATGGCCAGAGCTGCGCTGATCCGAAGCCAGGAGCCAGGTGCTTCTTCCTGGTTTCCCATGCAGGTGCAGGGGCCAAGCACTTGGGCCATCTTCTACTGCTTTCCCAGGCCATAGCAGAGAGCTGGACTGGAAGAGGAGCAGCTGGGACTAGAACCGGTGCCCATATGGGATGCCGGCGCCGCAGGCGGAAGATTAACACAGTGTGCCACAGCGCCAGTCCAATAAATAAATCTTAAAAAAAAAAAAAAAAAAAAAGACACCAGTTGGGACACCTCAATCCTAGAATTGAGTCCCCTGCACCTGATTCCGGCTTCCTGCTAATACAGAACCTAAGAGGCCAACCCAAGTAATTGGATTCCTGCTAACCACGTGGAAAACCAGAATTGAATTCCCAGCTCCTAGCTTAGGCCAGTCCCAGTCATCACTGATATTAGGGACTTAGAGACTCAGTACACAGGAGTGCTCACTTTTTCTTGCTCTTTCTCCCCCCACCCCCCAGCCCCCACTTCTCTCTTCTCACACCACCTCCATCTCTCTGCCCCTCAAAAAATAAAAAAAAAAAATTAAACCCATTGTCAGTAATTTAAAGGCACAGATATGAGAGATAGACCAAAGCCTCATTATTCACTGTTGGAACAGTCACTATTTTTAGCATTGGGAATTTAACCAGAAAAATTAGCAGATTTGACGGTGGTCTTTAATATGACAGATGGTGGCTTTCCTGACTTCAGGAGCTGCTGATGTAAAATGCTGGTTCGTGCGCTGTTTCATTAGCACGTGGAGTTGTGCTGTAGATGAGCTGAGGTTTTTCCTTCTGGGATCAGCACATGTAACCACTGACATTCGAGGTCTGGGGCAAGATGAACTTGCTCGGGTAAAGGACGGAAGACACGCTTGCGTTCCTTTAGGTTCTGACTTGCCCGAGTCCAGGGTTCTAGCAGCAGCAAAACGAGACTGCTTGTGCTCAGAGGTTTTCCCTCCGGATTACTTGTGTGTCAGTTGGTTGCTCAAGAGAGGATTCTTTTTATGATAATTTATAATTTGAACCGTGGTCTTCTTTCACAAAGTTAATAAGAATGAAAGGCTGTTTAATATGTTTTCCGTTGCTTTGAAAATCAAGCAAATGGTCGTTTTTTAAAGTTAGCTTTTGCTTAATATAGCAAATTTGGTAAACACTAAGGGGTAGAAAGATGACAGACAGGTGGTCCCGCCCTCCTCCCCGCCAACTGCTACTGAAGACGTCGGGGTATTTTATGGGTGATTCTCACAGTTGTGGACAGTTTTGAATAAAGTAATAGGAATCAGTAAGTGAAGCTTTTCTGTGTCTTGATTTCTGCATAAGCTGAAGATTCTCATTGTGATTTCATAAGCCATATAGGAAGTTATTCTACAACAAAAGCCTCAGATTTGTCCTGCTGAGACACCCTCTGGTCAGCCGGGCTTTTCTGTAGGCACAGTGCCCAGGGTAGCCTGGAGTGAGCTAGGTCTCTGGTCAGTAGCCGCCCACTTCTGCGGAGAGGCAAACAGCTAGCGATGCCGTGAGTTCCTCTTCCCTGTGGTCCATCCAGGGCCGCTGTGCAGTCAGGCAGCTGGAAGCAATGATTCTCCCAGGGGCTCGCCGGCTCCTAGCTGGGGGTGTTCTGTGTGCATGAAACATGTTGTACCCCAGTGAGTTCCCATCCCAGTGTTCTGCAGGAAGGACCTCCCGGCCTGAGAACGCGGGCTGTGGTGTGTGAGCAGAAGCACCGTGATGTTGGCAAAGGCGAGACTTGGGCAGGGAGCGGGGAGATGACTCTGCCGTTCACACTGTACCTGCCCGTGGTCCGCTCCGCGCTTCTCCTCTGCAGCACCCTTTGCCCGTCTCCCCCTCCGAATTCCCTTCTAACCGAGCTCTGGTTTTGTTCTTTGCAGCCTGAGCGAGAGCTTTTTCATGGTGAAAGGAGCAGCCCTCTTCTTGCAACAGGGGAGCAGTGCCCAAGGCCAGCGGAGTCTTCAGCACCCCCACAAGCATGCAGGTGATGTCCAAGTCTGTTCTCTTGCGCTGGGACTCGTTTTCTGCGTAGCCTCGCTGTGTCGGTGGTGAGCACTTTGCTGGGTGTCCAGGCCAGAGATGCAGGAGCACAGATGCAGGCAGACACGCAGGTGTTCATTCCATGAGCAGGCCTGCACCTGTTCCAGGTGGCACTGGGGGCTAGGGTGGCCAGCAGCAGGCGTCCTAGCAGGATGTAAAGAATTCCTACACATGGTCCATCAGCTCCCTGCAGGTGGTAAGTTTCAGTGTGACACCCTAACAGATGGCTCCAAGGTGCGTGATAGGAAGGTGTTATCCCCGTGCTGTTGCTCACGGCATTCAAAAATCTCTCATCTGGGAAATTTCTCTGAAGAGCCATTGGCTCGCACTCTGAGGTTTGCGCCGGGATAGGAGGCCTTTGTGATGGCGACGTGGGTTTCGGGAATTGGACAGAATTAACAGAATAGGGATCAAACTGGGCATTAACTTGGGTCCAAGGGCAAGGTAGTGAGAAATGCCTGTGGAGGAACAGGACCAACTTTCCGAAGTGACTGGAGCCTGGAGCCGAAGGCACCACGGAGAGAGGAGTTCAGGGTTTGCAGACACGTGACCCCGTCAGCAGGTCCCAGCCTCTCAGCGCAGGTCCGGGAGCTGGGACTGCCTTGTCCTTTCAGAACAGCAGGTGCCGCCGGCTCGCAGGTGCAGCCGGCTCGCAGGTGGGCTGTTTTCTTGTCCACAGAGATCATCTCCTGTGTTCACTTCAGCTCCTCCAGCCCCATCTTTAGATCGGAGTGCTTAGGGTAGAATTCCATGCCTGTCGTTCATCTCCAACCCCACAAGTCAGCATTTGCATGGAGTGATATTTGTCATCGAGATGTGGTTTGTCTTAAGCTAAGCAAATGAGTCTCCTGCAAAAGGAGGAAGTGGGGTGGGTTTTTGTTTTGTTTTGTTTTTTAAGATTTATTTATTTATTTGAAAGAGTTACAGAGAGAGAGAGAGAGAGAGAGAGAGAGGTAGAGAGGGAGAGACAGAGAGAAATCTTCCTTCTGCTGATTCACTCCCCAAATGGCCACAGCAGCCAGAGTTGGGCTGGTCCGAAGCCAAGAGCCGGGAGCTTTTCCTGGATGTCCTTCACAGGTGCAGAGGCCCCTGTCTTACGCTGCTTTCCCAAGCACATTACCAGGGAGCAGAGCAGCCAGGAATCGAACCAGTGCCCATATGGGATGCTGGTGCCGTAGGCAGCGGCATAACCTGCTACGCCACAGCGCCAGCCCCAGCAGTGGGGTTTTTGGAAAGAATACTTGCTTCGGAGCCAGTTAGACCTGGCTTCCAGTTCCAGTTCTGTGGCGTGCCGAGCAGTCAGGGGCGGGCTGCTGAGCCTGCTTCCTAATCTGGACAAAGAGTTTCCAGTGCTGGTACCCGAGATGGTGCAGAAATTAAAAACTGTGCACGTAGCATCCCTACCTCCTGCATCACCCTCACCCCTAAAACGTTTGTGGAAAATGTGTTTTCTTCTTCTTCTTTTCTTTTTCTGTTTTATTTAATAGCCATGGTGGGGCCAGGCCAAAGCCAGGAGCCAGGAACTCAATCCAGGCCTCCCACATGGGTGGCAGGGACCCAAGTACTTAAACCATTACCTGCTGCTTCTCAGGGTGCACATGAGCAGGCAGCTGGATCAGAAGCAGAGGAGCCTGGACTTGAACCAGGTGCTCCGATACGAGATGCAGGTGTCCCGAGTGATTGACAGCTGCGCCAAACTTCCACCCCGGCATTATCTTTCTTTTTTTAGGATTTATGTATTTATTTGAAAGGCAGAGTTATAGAGAGGCAGAGGCAGAGAGAAAGAGAGAGGTCTTGCATTCGCTGTTTCACTCCCCAAATGGCCGCAACAGCTGAAGCTGAGCTGATCCTTAGCCAGGTGCCAGGAGCTACTTCTGGGTCTCCCATGCAGGTGCAGGGGCCCAGGGGCTTGGGCCATCTTCTGCTGCTTTCCCAGGCCATAGCAGAGAGCTGGGTCAGAAGTGGAGCAGCCAGGACTCGAACCAGCACCCATATGGGATGCCAGCTCTGCAGGCGGCAGCTTTACCCGCTACGCCACAGCTCCGGCCCTGGCATTATCTCTCAAATCCATTTTCCCACAAACTTGTTGAAGTACCTTCAAATATGTGTAGCTACAATTATGACTACAGGGACCTCTCGCATAATAAAGCTATAAACAGATCCTTCAACTTTGAGTTTGCTCAGAGCTTGGCCGTCGGCTGTGTCCTTAACCATAATACACGCGTCAGCCAACACTCAGGCTTCCCCGCACTTCGGTGTGGACCGTCTCCTTCCACCATCCAACGAACATCTTCATATTGTGCGTGAGCCTGGAGAAGTCGGTGCAAACACACCCATGCCGAGCTGGTTCACGCAGCACTGGCGTGCACGCTGGGGTGGGCTGGCAGGCCCTGCGGCCCCTGGGGTTTGCAGTGGGCGGTGAGCTCAGGAGGGCAGGGGGTGTGGGCAGGCGCACACCCAGACTGGACCCCAGATGAGTTTCTTTTTTCCCTGGGGTCACATGAAGTCCTGTGGATGAGCACAGTGGGGCTGAGTGGAGCTGATTGGAGCCGTGCACGCAGTTGTGGGGTCGGGGGCCCTCACAGAGCCTGCGCGAGGGACTGGCAGACCAGGGTCTGGGTTTGTGTTCGTCAGCAGTCCTGTCAGACAGCTCCATTGAAAGCAGCTTAGCCGGGTGGAAAATGCCCCCTCCGTGGCGGCGTTTGTCAGACAGAGTGGGGGAGGGGTGCCGCGCAGGGCCCAGGGGAATGAAGAGCCTGCCTGTGGCCTTGGTGCCACAACAGGTGGGTGCCATGACAGGTGGGTGCCACCAAGGCAGAGGAAGGAGACTGGGAGCTCCAGGTCCCCTCTCAGCATGGACCTTTGCAAGTGGAGCAGCCCCGAGCTGCCAGTGTGAAATCCAGAATGTTCCCACATCTGAACCTGCTGGGTGCTGCCTAAAGTGAAAAAGGTGGTTTTTTTTGTTTTTGTTTTTGTTTTTGTTTTTGTTTTTGTTTTTGCAAAAGAAGGAAACACAGTGTTTTCTCCTAGAGCATTGGAGTGGGTAAGCAGGGTTGATTTTTTTTTTTTTTTTTTACAAAAAAGATAATTCTGTTTCTTTGCGGCTGTTACACAAAGGTGGAATTGATACAGATTTTCTGCAAGTTGCCCCTTGTTCCTTCCAGGGCAGCATGTTTATAAATGAACCTGTTCTTTAGAAGGGACACTCTGCGAACGGTATAGACGTGCTAAGGGGAAGTGGCCTTGCAGTCACTCGCTGCGTGTCCATCACAGTAGTCCCACTGCCCAGCCCCCACAGCCCTGCAACTGAGGTTCTGCTCGGCTAGGCAATTTTGGTTCCTTTGGTTTTGTTTGTTTTGAAAGACAGAGCTACAGAGAGGGAAAAGGAGAGAGAGAAAAAGAGAGCGAGCGAGCGAGCTTCCACCTGCTGGTTCACTCCCCAAATGGCCCAATGGCCAGGGCTGTGCCAAGCGGAGGCCAGGAGCCAGGAGCTCCATCCTGGCATTCCACTTGGGTGGCCAGGCCATCATTACTGCCTTCCCAGGTGTGTTAGCAGGGAGCAGGACCAGAAGTGGAGTAGCCAGGACTACTAGCGTTGAAGGTGGACATGCACTTGGCCACTCTCTAAGGGCTTTCCTCCCCTCAGCCCACAGTCACTTTCTGGACCCTGGGGCTGCTCAGACAACCTGGAAGGTTGCCTCTGGATCATTTCCTTTTTGAAGTAACAAAAGAAAACAGTACATACCATGTAGCAAAGAAGGGGAAGAGGGCGGAGCTAGCCGCTTGTCCTGTTTCTCTGGGCACCCAGCCTGCAGCCTCTGCAGCCGCAGCTGCGCGTTTTCTGCCGTGGTTATAGAAGTAGCACCACGCTCCCATGGAGAGCACACAGGTCTGCAGAGGAAAAGCAACACAAGCCTCTTCTCCCCGAGTGGATGCCTCTCCCAGTGTGACCGTCCCTGCCAGTGCCGCGCCTGCCCCCATCCCCCACGCTCGCCCCACCCCCATGCTCGCGCCCACCCAGCCCTGTTTGCCGAATGCATGCTTGCTCTTCTCTAGGCTTGGCTGCATTTTCCAAACTTCAAATTAAAAAAAAAAAAAAAGGATTGCAAGTTATTTCAGAAACTACGAGTGACGCTTCACCATGTGACAGCAGGCCAGCCGCCCGCCTCTCTTGGTTGCAGGGTGCTTGGGAGAACAGACGCCGTGTGCGTCTTTGTCAGGGTTCCCCCGCTGCTGGGGGCGGGGTGATTTGGACTGCTCGGCCATCTTCAAGGCCCCCAGATCAGCATCCCCAAGGTGGCTTTCTAGGTCGGCAGGCGACCTTTTAAAACTCTCTGTGTTGATCCAACAGGTGACCTGCCCCAGCATCTGCAAGTAATGATCAACCTCCTGCGCTGTGAAGACAGAATCAAGCTGGTAAGAAGAGAGGCGAGTGGCGAGAGTTTAGTTTCAAAGGTTGTTTTCTTTATTTGAAAGGCAGAGTGACATGGAGAGGGAGAAACAGAGTCAGACAGATCTTCCATTCGCTGGTTCACTCCCCAACAGCGTGGGCTGGGCAGGCCAAAGTCTGAGTGTCCCAAGAAGCCCAAGAACTTAGGCCACCACCGCTTCCGTCTGGGTGCACTAGCGGGAAGCTGGGGTTCAGCCAGGCACTCCTATGTGAGATGCACGTGTCCCAAGCAGCAGATCAACCCACTGTACCCCACCCTTGCCCTGGAGAGGCGAGTTTTGTTTCACTGTGACACTTGGTGGGGAGTCGTCCGTGACTGGCAGGGAGAAAGCTTTTACGTTAGAACACTTCTTCCCTGATGGCTCCCAATCACCCAAGCCGGGTTTGCCGCCGAGGCCCAAGGAGAGAGGGCGAGGGCTCCGCGGCAGCCTGCGCAGGAGGACAGCCATCTGCTTGCTCTGGACGCATTTTGGGTGTCTCCTGCGAGCCAGGCACTGTCGCCCGTGCTAGGGATGCAAAGGAGAACCTGCTCCGGCTCCCAGGTGCATGGAGGGGAAGGCTAGCACGCTCTTGAGCTTGGTTTGGCCCTGGGAGGGAGGCGGCAGGTGGAAAGGCGGGGCGGTGAGTGCGTCTCTGCCCGCTGCAGGCCGTGCGCCTGGAGAGTGCCTGGGCGGACCGCGTGCGGTACATGGTGGTGGTGTACAGCAGCGGGCGCCAGGACACCGAGGAGAACATCCTGCTGGGAGTGGACTTCTCCAGCAAGGAGAGGTGAGTCTGCAGGGTCCCCGGACTCACATCCACAGGAGGTGGGGGGTGCATTACCCCAGCAGGGAAAGGGGAGTCTGCGGGGTCCCCAGACTCACGTCCACAGGAGGTGGGGGTGCATTACCCCAGCAGGGAGAGGGGAGTCTGCAGGGTCCCTGGACTCACGTCCACAGGAGGTGGGGGGTGCATTACCCCAGCAAGGAGAGGTGAGTCTGCAGGGTCCCTGGACTCACGTCCACAGGAGGTGGGGGGTGCATTACCCCAGCAAGGAGAGGTGAGTCTGCAGGGTCCCTGGACTCACGTCCACAGGAGGTGGGGGGTGCATTACCCCAGCAAGGAAGGGGAGTCTGCGGGGTCCCTGGACTCACATCCACAGGAGGTAGGGGGGGTGTAACCCCAGGATGCTGAGTCAGATCCGGGCCCCACCCTCTGGGAGCTCAGAGTCCCTTGTGAGGAGAGCTGAGTCACCCTGAGCTTCGGGTTTAGCCCTGGTGCTGTGGACAGGGGGCACCTTAGCCATGAATGCCCTCTGAAGAAGGTGGCCATGGCCATGAATGCTGAAGGCTACCTTCCAGGCAGGCAGACCCCAGCAGGGAGCTTCCGTCCGTGCCGGAGCACTCCCGCAAGTCCTTGGCCGGAGGCTTAAAGAGAAGCTTGGGATGTCCCAGAGCTGGAGGTCGAGGTGGTTGCTTGCCAGAGGGCCCATTAAGTGTGTGAGGCCAAGGTGAGGGGCGTCCCCGACGCCAAAGGTGTACTCACGCCGCGCCCGGATTGATTAAAACCCTGCCAAATGGGCTCCGTCATTCCCTCCTTGTTACGCGCCTCGTGGGGGAAGCGTCCACTTCACCTGTGTTCTCCTGTGCACAAGGCGGTGGGCCAGGCCCAGGGAAACAAGGAGGCAACAGAACCCAGAGCTCTCAGCCCCAAGGCCCGACACATTGAGCACAGAAAGCAGCCACCCCAGAGACGAGCGGAGATGCTCAGGGTGGGCTGAGGATGTGGGAGAGGGGAGGCAAGCCCGCGGGCCCCGTGCCCCTGCTCCGTCTACAGAGCCCATCCCTCCCGTCCGCTGTGCCCGGGCTGGGTTCTCACGGGACCTGTGGTCCTCTCGCCTCCTCTGCCCTCAGCCTGGGGTCTCACTTCCTGCCGACGCCAGCCCAAAGCCTCCTGTGCACCAGAGGGAGGTGGAGAGGCTGCGGAACACCAGTAGGGACTGATGGCAACGGGAGCTCAGGGGCCTTCCCGTCGCTGGACCCGGTGCAGCCACCCTCCGCCCGGGCACTGCCTGGGTGCTGGGAGCTGGCGTCCCGCGGCTCCTGTGCTGCCAGGGTGTCAGGCCCTCGTGTCCTTCCCTGGCTTGGAAACAAAGCCCTGCTCCTCACCAGAGTGGCCTTTGCCTGCTGGGGGCACGAGATGCTTGTTTTTCTGAATTCCTGCTGTGAGGTTTTGTTTCGTTCAGTCCAGAGAAAGAGAGAGGAGAGCATTGTGCCCAGAGCGCCCAGAACCTTCTTGGGTTCCCAGCGAGAGAATCCAAATGCAGTGTTAGAAAGATAGTGCTGGGATGATGGGCAGTTGCCCCAGGCTCACACAGAGCCAGGTGCACCCTGGGATGTGGGCAGCCGCCCCAGACTCGTGCAGAGCCTGGTGCACCCTGGGATGGCAGGCAGCTGCCCCAGGCTCACACAGAACTGGGTACACCCTGGGATGATGGGCAGCTGCCCCAGGCTCACACAGAGCTGGGTGCACCCTGGGATGATGGGCAGCCACCCCAGGCTCACACAGAGCCGGGTGCACCTGTACACCCTGCTCGGGAGACCAGAGCGGCCACCCGACAAGCTCATCTGGGATGAATTCTGTATTTCGGATTGGGAACATTTGCGGTGCAGTGCGCATACACTGCTGTCTTCCGCGATCACGTTTTGCCATCTGCAGTGGACTCCCAGGACTGCTGTGCCTCCTGCGTGGCCCCGCTGACTTCTCTGGTCCCTGCTGTCCTGGCCCCGGGGACCTGGAACTTGCTTTCTTCTCCTGAAGCTGCTCCCACTCTTGTCTTCAGGGTCTTTCTTCCCCTCAGGAGGTCCAGTTTCCTTGACCACATTTAGCCCTCTCCCCACTCATAACCCTACAGTCCCACCTTCGCTGCGGAAGCCGCGCGCACAGGGGACCGGCGGAGTTGTGACAGTCGTGCCGCAGCCCTGTCCCCTGCTCTTGGCTGTAGCTGGAGGCCTCAAGCAAGGTCCCCCGAGGGCTTCTCACCCGCTGGGCCTGTCCTGGGTCTGAGGGAGGCTGGTGGAGGGCCCTCCCTTGCTTCCTGCGGGCAGTTTCAGCCCCTCCTGGCCCTGGAAGGTCCCTCAGCCTGGGCTCTGCAACCCCACCCCCCACACAACCCTGGGCCTCTTGAGGCTCCCTCTGCTCGCAGGCCCTGGCAGGGGGTGTGGTGCTCACACCAGGCGTCCCAGGGCACACTCCCGCTGGGGCTCTCTGCGCGTGGGGTGTGGGCTCCTAAGAGTGCCCTTCCTGGCTCAGGAAACTCGGCAAGGCCCACCCCGGGTTGTCCTGAGCTGCACAGAGGGGCTCATGCAGCCCATCGGGTGTTGGGGGGCTGCAGGCCACCAGAGCAGCCTGCTCGGCGTAGGCTTCCCCCCAGCTGGGCCCGAGTGCCTCGGAACTGCCTTCCTGGCAGGTGTGTGGGGGCACGTCACTGAGGTTTCTAAAAAGAGAGAATGAAAGGTAAGTTTATTTAGGTGCAAAGTGATTTTGAAATCATGGTGTGGTGTTTTTTTTCTGTGAACTTTTTTGAAGACTCCATTCTCTGCGTGGATTTCAAAATTTTTTGCACCAGATTAAACTTGGGTTTTCATTACTGCCTGCATGAGGAGTGGGCTGTGCTCTGGAGGAGGCACTGGTGCCCCTCCCACACAGGTGTGCACACCTGCATCCCCTGGGTCCGCGAGGGGCGGGGCCCTGGCACAGTGACAGCGACTGCTCCCGGGCCGCCTCTGTTCCTGTCCCAAGTGCCCGAGGAATTTCCATCGCGATGGAGGAGATCCTCTGACAAAGCATTCTCTTCGCTCTGTGTTTTCCGGTGGCGCCAGTCTCTGAAGTCGCTCAGTATCATTTCACCATGAGGGTAGGCAGGACAAAACTGGATTAAGCTGGTTTGGCAAACAGCAGCTCCCCAGGAGGTGCCCACACGGAAGCCTGGATGGTGTGGGCACTGTTCCTCCCATGTCGGCCCAGGATCGTGGGCCTTGGCCCTGTGCTCTGGGTAGGGACTCCCTCAGCAGAGCTCCAGCCAGCAGTGGCCTCTCCCACCGCTGCAGGGGGCCTGTGCCCAATGCGTGCTCCTCGGGGCATCCGTGGAGTGACAACTGTGCTGGTGACTGCTCCTTGCAGGGCCATCCCGGCCCTGTGTCCCCTAGAAGTCAGTGGCAAGTGGTCCCTAATCAGCAGCTGAGAGCTTCTCCCAGGTGCCGGGGCAGGAGGCAGCCTCCCTCCTGAGCTGGAAAGGCCAGGAGGAGACGGAGGGAGACGGAGGGAGGCCTGTGCATGTCCACGGGTGGGTGCTGATATCAGTCGTCTTCCTTCCGCCCCCCCCCCCCCCCCCGCATTGTAGCAAAAGCTGCACCATTGGGATGGTTCTACGACTGTGGAGCGACACGAAAATCCACCTGGATGGAGACGGGTAAGGAGGCAGAGGCCCTTCCACTGCAGAGTCTGCTTTGTTTTCCTCTGAAAAGGCTTGCTTGCGTTCCTCTTTCTAAGATTGATTGATTGATTTGAAAGTCAGACATACAGAGCGAGATCTTGCATCTGCTGGTTCACTCCCCCGATGGCAATGGTCAGAGCTTGGCCAAGAGCTCCATCTGGTCTCCCCGTGTGTTGCCCAAACACTTGGGCCATCTTCTGCTGCTTTCCCAGGCACATTAACAGGGAGATGGGTTAGAAGTGGAGCAGCCAGGACTCGAACCAGAACCCATATGGGATGCTGGAGGCGCAGCCCACTGCACCACAGCGCCCGCCTCTCACTGCAGGTTTTTAAAGCACAGATTGGCTTGGGCATGTTCGAAAGATCATCAGCAACAGACTAAGGTATGTGGACGTCAGCTCCACGAGGAGAAATGCTGGTTGCCCTGCAGTGAGCTGCACGGGAAGCGTGCGTAAGGCCGTTCAGGTCACAGAGCGTCGGAGGCGGCCTCTTCCAGGACTGCCACCCTGGGAAGTTCAGGAGCAGCAGCGGCTGCCATCTGTCGCTTTACCTCAATTGGTGATGCAAGTCTTCTCCTGGGGCTGCTCCCCCAGGGTTCCCGGATGAGGCTGACGCCCCAGGGCGGAGCCTGTGACTGACAGGCATACCAGTGTGTCAGGTGCCACTTGGGGCCACAGAGGAGGAATGAACCCCGTGGCTGGGCAGGTGGATGGGAGATGGAGCACCGTCCAGGCTGTGCGTGTGTCCACCCCAGGGACGCACGTCGGGGCTGCTCTGAGCAGAGAGGAGCCCAGATGCCAGGCAGGGCCAAGCCCGTGGCCTCCACAATCAGGTTCGTCAACGTGGTGGGGTCTGGGGCTGTTTTCGCGTTTAGACTGTGTTCCATTGTCATGTCTTCCTGCAGTGAGGAAAAGATAGGCGGTGAGCGGGGGCAGTCGTGGGACCGGGGAGGAGACCGTGTCAGGGGCCGCCCTCGCCCACCCTGTGCCAGGCTTTTGGTCTGGCGGCTCTCGGACCTCAGAGTCCCTCGGGCCACGGCGATCGGGGTTCTCACCGCCACGCCTGTCTCTGTGTCTTCCGTTGGCAGAGGGTTCAGCGTGAGCACCGCTGGGAGGATGCACATCTTCAAGCCCGTGTCCGTACAGGCCATGTGGTGAGTGTGGCTCTAAGGACCTGTCCCTTAGGAACACCTTCCTGCTGACCGCACGATGGCTCCTGGGGTGCGTGCGTGCGCGTGTGTGAAAGACAGCACACGGCGCACCGTCTGCCGTCTCGTGAGCGTGTGGCTTGGCGCTGAGCAGTGTTGTGCCACTGTTACCCCCTGCACTTCCAGAACGTTCGCTGGACCCCCTCAACAATAACGTGCCCTTCTGTTTCCCCCGCCCCTGGGGTCTGTGTCTCCCTGTGGTGTGGGCGGAACGAACCCCTGGTGACCCTGGTGCCTGGCTGCCTTGCCTCAGCGCGGTGTCCCCAGGCCCAGGTTCATGGTCGCAGGTGTCCAAACGCCCACCCTCCTCCAGGCCGCCTGGGCGCCCACGTGCTGTGTTCCCCCGTGCGTCCGGGGCGCACTTGTGTTAGTTCCCACCTCTGGCCACTGTGAGGAGGGCTGCCCTGCACATTCCAGGACAAGGGGCTCTTCCAGTCCCTGTTCCCCGTTCCCATGGGGCACAGCCAGGGCAACAAGTTGCTGACCCTAGGGTAAGCTTGTGTTGAGCTTTTCTGTTTTGATGTTTGTGTATTTGTTTACTTCTTCATCTACTTGAAAGGTAGTAAGGGACAGAAAGAGGTCTTCCATCCACTGCTTTGCTCCCCAAATACCCCCGACAGCCAGGACTGGGCCAGCCTGAAGCCAGGAATAGGAAACTCTGTTCTGGTCTCGCACATGAGTGGCAGGAGCCCAAGCACTTGGGCCATCTTCCACTGCTCTCCTAAGCCATTAGCCAGGAACTGGATCAGAAGTAGAGCGGCCGGGACATGAACTGGTGCCCATATGGGATGCCAGCATCACAGGTGATGGCTTCACCTGCTTTGCCACGATGCCAGCCCCTGCCAGACTTTTCTAAAGCAGCTGTAGTTCCCGTATCTGCAGCTCCTGTTGGCAGACGTCGGCTCCCACACAGGTTCACTGCGCTTGTACACAGTAAGCGCTCAGTCTGCACCCTGAAAGACATGATGTCCCTGTGCTGGGCATGGGGCACCACTCTTTCCTTGGGGGGCCTCATGTCTGTTGAGGGAAGTGGCCGCAGACCCGTGGACAAGGGGGCTGTTACCCCAGGCACTGGGCTCTGTGACCGTGGGCCAAGGTGACACTGGTGCATCCCCTCCACGGCTTCTCTGTACCAGGCTCATCTTCGGAGGCTTCCGCCTCCTTGGAAGGTCGCTCAGATCTCTGTGCAGCCACCTCTCTCTCAAATAATCTGGGCGAAAACTCAGCAGAGAGCTGGTGGCACCCGATGGGAAGGTTTCTGCCCAACTTTGAGACGTAATCGGGCCTCTCCGGGCCGGGGAGGAAGAACCGCGCAGAGCTCTGCCTGCCCCGGCGAGCGCTGTCTGCACTGTCGCCTCCTCTCTGACCTCCCACTGCACTCATGCGGCGTCCCTGGGGGAAAAGTGAAATCATGTGGACAGTGGGCAGTGGGTGTCCCAGGTGTCTCTCTGTGTCTCTGGATGAGGTCTTGTCTCTTTCTCTACAGGCAAGGAAGGGAAAAAAAAAAATAGACCCTTATGTTTTTTCCAAAACTTTAGAACCAGAACTAAGTCTAGCAAACGTTCAGCATGGGTTTGTGCCCTCAGCCAGCCTGGTGCCAGGGCAGATCTGCACACCTGGGGAGGTGACAGGGCTGGGATCTTTCTGTCCCATCGTTGAGCCGTGTGATAAATCCCTGCGTTCCAGGCCCTCTTCTGCCATCCTCCACCAGGCCTTAATTCACGGGGAAAATTTCAGTCTGTGTTTTTATAAAAAGCAATAAAAGATGACGAATACCTAAACCGTGTCCATTTTAATATTGTTTCTTCTGCTGTACTCTGCCTCCCCAAGCTCTTCTGTTAGTTTCTGTATTGGAAAAAAAAAATATTTATTTACTTATTTGAAAGGCAGAGCTACAGAGAGGCAGAGGCAGAGGGAGAGAGAGAGAGAGGTCTTCCATTCGCTGGTTCACTCCCCAATTTGTCGCAACTGCTAGATCTGAGCTGATCGGAAGCCAGGAGCCAGGAGCTTCCTCCAGGTCTCCCACATGGGTGCAGGGGTCCAAGGACTTGGGCCATCCAAGCCATCCACTGCTTTTCCAGGCCACAGCAGAGAGCTGGATCGGAAGTAGTGCCAGGTCTCGAGCCAGCACCCATGTGGGATGCCAGCACCACAGGCGGCAGCTTTACAAACTACACCACAGTGTCATCCCCTAGTTTTTGTATTAAACTGAGTTTCATCTACTTGAAAGGTGGAGTGACAGAGAGAGAGAGACCATCCATCTGCTGGTTCACTCCCCAAATGCCCACAACAGCCAGGGCTGGGCCAGGCTAAAGCCAGGATCCTGGAGCTCCATCCAGATCTCCTGCCTGGATGGCAGGGGCCCAAACACCTGACCCATCATTGCCTGTCTCCCAGGATGCATCAGCAGGAAACTGGATTGACAGTGGAGTAGCCAGGACCTGAGCCAGCACTTGATAGCAGATATGAGTATCCCAACCCCTGGCTTAACCTGCCACGCCACAACACCCGCCCCTAACAAGAATTTCTAGAACCAATTTCCCTAAGAGATCTAAGTTATTTCCACGTTGCTGGGAGGGTTAGAAATGAAATCATGCAGAGTGCAGCCAGAATCCTCCGCACTCCCCAGCGACCGGGCCTGCCCACGGCTCAGCTGCCCCGGGGGTCACGTGGTCAGGGTCACTGCGACTCCAGAAGTCCATGTTGATGCTTTGGAGTTACTTGATGGGATGTGAAACAACACCTGAGCCAGCTGACTGGAAGAACTGTGAGATTTGGGTGGGCTTTATTTTTTTTCATTGTTTTTTTTTTTTTTTCCTTCATCTTGGGAAATGGAGAAGGCTATTCTGTGCACCCCTGGCCTCAGTGAACACATACAGAGGAGCTTCAGAAAGTTCACAGACGTGGAATTCAAAGATAAGTTTATTTTGATACAAAAAAACCGTTTGAGATCCATTCCTACACGGGGCCTTCCAAAAGGTCACGGAAAGTGTGTATTAGGGAAAAACTGTACGGAACGCGAACATTTTTGGCAGCAAAATAAGCTTATCTTTGAATTCCATTTCCCACGGACTTTTGAAGCCCCTTGTCTGTGCAGAGGCTGCCAGCTCTGGCCTGGTGGCCGTGAGCTTCGGGCCACCGCGCCCCCTCCACACCCTTGGTTGTAAGCGAGACGCCAAGGCTGAGTCCCATATGAACTGCCCTAAAACCCTCTGGCATGGGGGAGGGGAGGACTCAGCACTTCCTGTGCCCTCCCAGGCCTGACCCTGTCCCCTCCTCACCCAGGTCTGCCCTGCAGGTCCTTCACAAGGCCTGCGAAGTGGCTCGGAGACACAACTACTTCCCCGGGGGCGTGGCCCTCATCTGGGCCACCTACTACGAGAGCTGCATCGGCTCGGAGCAGAGCTGCATCAACGAGTGGAATGCCATGCAGGACCTGGAGTCCACCCGGCCCGACTCCCCAGCCCTGTTCGTGGACAAGTGAGTGTGAACGCCTGCCCGACCTGCCCTTCCTGGAGGGAGAGTCACCAGGGGCTGTCACCCGGGCGCGGGGCGGCCGGTGGCTGTGGGGAGAGACCGTGACACAAGCCCCGCTCTAGAAATGGAAGACAGGTCGGTGACCGCATTTCTCATCAGGTTCTCGAAGGAATGCATGGCCCCGTGCAAGGGCCCTGCAGAAAACTCTTGGAAAAACGGAATCCAAAGATAAGTTTATTTTGGCACCTACAGTTTCTAGAATCCATACATAACACATTTCCCATGACCTACTTGAAGACCCCTCGTCGGCTTTCACATTTTTTTGCACCACAGCAAACTCCATTTCCACAAACTTTTCGACATCCTCTGGAGTCTGACCGGCTCCCCGTGGGGCGCCGCGGCCTGGCCGGGCTTCTGCAGGTCACCCGAGGCTTCGCTCCCGGAGCTGCCTGCTCTGCTCTCAGAAGCATTGTGAGAGTGGCCTCCGCTGCCTTGGATCCTAAACACAGCTGCCCAGAGCAGCCCAGCAGCCGCCACGGTGGAGCGCGCGGCCCCAGCAGCGCTGGTGTGTGCTTGTGCGAAGGCCACGCTCATCAGGTGGGGCTGGAGAAGGGGGAAGCGTCTCTCGTCGCTTCCAGTCAGGATTCCATTCCCCCTCAAGCATCCCTTTCCTCTGTGACACGGTGTCTTCTTTTTAAGATTTATTTATTTGTAAGTCAGAATTACTGAGAAAGGGGGAGAGACAGAGATCTTCCTGGTTCACTTCCCAAGTGGCCGAAACAGCCAGGGCTGGGCCAGGGGGAAGCCAGGAGCCAGGAGCTTCCTTATGGGTCTCCCACGTGGGCGCAGGGGCCCAAGCACTCGGGCCGTCTTCTACTGCTTTCCCAGGAGCATTAGCAGGGAGCTGGATTGGAAGTGGAGCAGCTGGGACTCGAACTGGCACTCATATGGGATGTCAGGCCTATAAGCAGCAGCTTAACCCACTACGCCACAACACTGACTTCTCTCTTAATTATTTTTTAAAAAATTTTTGTATTGGCTGGGGCCGGAATCTTCCACCTCTAGTGCTAACATCCCATATGGGTGCCAGTTCAAGTCCTGGCTGTTCTACTTCCAATCCAACTCCCTACTAATGTGCTTGGGAAGACAGCAGACCCTGCACCCATGTGGGAGATCTGGATAAAACTCCTGGCTCCTGGCTTCGGCCTGGCCCTGCCCTGGCCGTTGTGGCCATTTGGGGAGTGAACCAGCAGATGGAAGATCCCTCTCTGTCTCTCCCTCCTTCTCTCTCTGTATTTCTGCCCAAGTTCAAATAAATAAATAAATCTTTAAGAAAAATTTTTGTATTGGGGCTGGATTTGTGGCACAGCTGGTTAAGCCACCATCTACAGCACCAGCATCCCGTATGAGTGCCAGTTCTAGTCCCGTCTGCAGCACTTTCAATCCAGCTCCCTGCTAATGCATCTGGGAAAGCAGCAGAAGATGGCTCAAGTGCTTGGACCCCTGCACCCACGTGGGAGACCCAGATGAAGCCCGGGCCATTGTGGCCATTTGGGGATGGAAGATCTCTCTCTCCATCTATCTCTCTAACCTACCAAATAAATAAATCAATCTTTTAAAAATGTTTTTATTTATCTGAAAGATAGAGATAGAGAGCTCCTGTCTGCTGGTTCACTCCCCAAATGCCCACAGGAGTTACACCTGGGCCAGGCCAAAGCCAGGAGCATGGAACTCAACCCCAGTCTCCCACGTGGGCAGCAGGGACCCAGGTACTTGAGCCATCACCTGCTGCCTCCCAGGGTGTGCATCAGCAGGAAGCTGGCATCAGAAGCAGAGCCGGGGCTCACACCCAGGCAGGCTGATGCTGGCACCTTAACCCCATGGCAAACGCCCGCCCCGGAACACTGGGTCTTCGGAGAGCTGGGGATGAGCTGCAGCGTGTCCAGGGCGTGGCTGGGCTGACCGTGCGAGGCCTTGGTGGAGTGGCGAGAAGGTGGGGAGAGAGAGCTGCTTTGAGGTGTGCAGGGTCACCGCGGGGCAGGAGGACTGCCCCAGTGCGAGTGGCCCGCGAGCAAAGCAGGGGCTTTGCCAGCAGGGGCTGGCACGTAGACTTCACGGGGGAATCCACAGATTCTGATTCCGTGGAAGGAGGAGATGCTGGAGATAGCTGGGCTGAGCCACCCCAGGACGTGGTGGCAGCCTCCTGCCCAGGTGTGTTTGGGCAGAGACTAAAGGACCTGGAAGGGCAGGGGTGTCCGGCTGCAGGGCCAGAGGAGAGGGGAGAGGGTCCCCAGTGTCCTGCCCTGAGAGCCCTGATGCCACAGAGCTGAACACAAAGTAGGCTTCCCACTCTGCCCCGTGGGAATCCTGGTGTGGCTGAACACGGAGTGGGCTTCGGCTCCATGGTGCCTCCTCTTGGCGCGTGTCCACTCTGCCCTGTGGGAATCCTAGCATTGGGGCAGGTTTCCCCCGCCCCCCACCCCACCCCGGGCCCGTGCACACCCCGCTGTGAGCTCTCTGCGCCGCCGCTGCACTGTGTGAACAGGGAGCGGAGCGTCGGCTGTCCCTGGGCCTCTGGCCTCCAGCTTCCTGCTGTCCTGTGCTCTGCTAGATGTCCTTTCTCTCCAGGCCAACTGAAGGGGAACGGACTGAGCGCCTCATCAAAGCCAAGCTCCGAAGCATCATGATGAGCCAGGATCTGGAGAACGTGACCTCCAAGGAGGTGAGGGAGGCCCGAGGGACGCGCTGGCCCTGGGCTGCAGGTGCCTCTCCGCCCGCCCGCCCCAGCGGCAGCAGGACTCAGGGGGAGGGGCACAGGCCTTGGACTCAGCCTCCGGCTTGGTTCTAGAGCCGCCACTTCCTGGCAGTGGGTCCTGGGGCAAAGTTTTTATTTGTTTATTTGTTTGTTTTAAGATTTATTTATTTATTTGAAAGAGTGACAGGAAGAGATCTTCTATCCCCTGCTTCACTCCCAAAAGGCCACAGCAGCTGGGGCTGGGCCAGGCCACAACCAGGAGCCTGGAAATCCATCCGGGTCTCACATGGAGAGGAGCAGGGGCCCACGCACTTGGACTATCCTCTGCCGCTTTGCCGGGCACCCTAGGAGGGAGCCGGATCAGAAGCAGAGCAGCCGGGACTTGAACCGGCGCCCATGTGGGATGCCGGTGTCGCAGGCGGGCCTCTTGATCTCCCCAGGCCCCTCACTCGGATGACTTGTGAGGTCGCCATGGGCTCCGTAGGTCGCACGGGGAAGCAGTTTCCTGTTCGTGCCCTCTCCCGCCTTGCGTCCCACGCTGCTGGGTTTTAAGCGAGAGACAGCAAACATTCCTGTACAGGACCCCACCTGGCCTGCCTTCTCTCTGCATGCACTGTTTTCCTTGATCGCTTTTTTCCTGTTACTTTTTCTTCAAGAAACACAGCAAATGATAACAGCTTACATTGGGCAGATTTACGAGGTTGAAATTATCCTGTTAGGGCTGGTGGGGCGCAGAGGGCTAAGCTGCTGCCTGTGGTATGGGCACCCCGTATCAGAGCACCAGTTCTGCTCCCAGCTGCTCCACTTCGGATGCAGCTCCCTGCTACCACACCTGGGAAGGCAGCGGAGGATGGCTCAGGTGCTTGGGCCCCTGCTCCCCTCTATGTGAGACCCGGATGGAGTCCATGACTCCTGACATAGGCTTGGTCCAGCCCCGGCTATTGCAACCATTTGGAAAGTGAGCCAGTAGATGGAAGGTCTCTTTTTCGGTCTCTTTCTCTCTCTAACTGCCTTTCAAACAAATAAATAAATCTTTTTTTTTTTTAGAAAAGATGCCCTTTTAAAAGGTCATGCTACCATCAGTGCTCTGCCTTTGTGGGTTCCATATCCTCAAATCCAGGGAACCTGGGGTCAGAGATGGGGGAACAGCTGCCTGTGTCCTGAACAAGCCCTCATGTATCTCTCCTGTCACCATGCCCCGAGCAGCACAGTGTAACACACTGCTCACAAGGCGTGTACAAGTGCTGGGCCCTCCAAGTCCTCTGCAGGTGATGTAAAGTGCCCAGGAGGATGTGGGATGTGCGGGGCTTCTGGACAGGCGCGCTGCGGTCTTCCTTTGCCGTTGGTTCACCCTCCAATGGCCACTGCGGCTGGTGCTCTACGGCCGGCGCACCGCGCTGATCCAATGGCAGGAGCCAGGTGCTTCTCCTGGTCTCTCATGGGGTGCAGGGCCCAAGCACCTGGGCCATCCTCCACTGCACTCCCAGGCCACAGCAGAGAGCTGGCCTGGAAGAGGGGCAACCAGGACAGAATCCGGTGCCCCGACCGGGACTAGAACCCGGTGTGCCGGCGCCACAAGGCGGAGGATTAGCCTAGTGAGCCGCGGCGCTGGCAATGCTGCGGTCTTATTTAAGGGACTTGACCGCCTGCAGCTGTCGGTTTGGGGTGGGGGTGGGGGGCTGGGGCTGGGGCTGGGCGTGTCCTGGAACCAGGCCCTTGAGGATCCTGCAGGCTGATTGTGTCTTTGTCTTAATTAACACCTCTTGGCAGTTGTGTGGTGGGGCTTTCCTACGCAGAGCAGAGCTGTCTGTGAGGGTCTCACTCACTGCGTCACGGTTGCTGTTCAGCTGTGAAAGCGTAAAGGCTTCGGACTCAGTAGCACAGGTCCCGGGGCCGTCAGGTTCCTAACCTGCAGTAATCAGCTTCCTCCAGTTGGCCTGACTTCTAGGCTGCGTAACCCGCGTGCCTGCCACGCACGTGTGTGCGCTGTGTGTGTCCCAGTGCACGACTGCCCAGAAAGAAAGAAAACGCCAACCCCTGGTTTTGAAAACAGCCGCAGTTTGTGCTGTGGGCGCAGTGCTTTGAAGAGGGGCAGTGCTTCCCCTGACGTGACTCTTCCCAATGTCTTCCGCTCCGCAGATCCGGACCGAGTTAGAGAAGCAGATGAACTGTAACTTGAAAGAATTCAAGGAATTCATAGACAACGAGATGCTGCTCATCTTGGGGCAGATGGACAAGCCCTCCCTTATCTTCGACCATCTTTATCTCGTAAGAGGCACGGCCCACGTTGGTGTCTGGTTGGGGAACGTGAATCAGGCCTTGATTGTTTGGCTTTTGCAGCAAGTCAGGGAGAAAAGGCAGGCGAAGAAACAGGCCTGAGTTCCCGGTGACCCCCTCCCGAGTCCAGCGGGGCTGACCCCTCTCCACCCTGCAGCCTGTAGGTCTGCTCTCAAGCCCGGGTGGGGGCTGTGGCTCCCCGCTGAGCCGTGGGGAGTTTGTTGGAAGCTGTGTGGCATCGTCCAGAGGCATGTGATCGCAGATTCTCACGGCCCCATGTTGTCGGCCGTCGCTCACACACTGTTCCCGCCCACTCACCTCCAAATGGTGCGTGGGCTAAAGGACCAAGGAGCCTACTCAGCAAGCCCCGGAATTAGGCCCCAGTATCCCACGCATGAGAACAATGGGGCAGACACATCCCACAGGGCTTCCCTTCTGTGCGTGGCTCCCGGAGCCCACTGGAAGAGCCGCCCCCGTCGGTCTCATCACCCTGGGCCACTCGTGCCGGATCTCCACACCTCTGGTGCGCCCAGCGTGAAGGCAATGGGCAGGTTTGCAGAGGGAGCCGCAGACCGCGGAGGAGCGCCCGTGGTGGGCTGAGACTCCAACCCGGTGGCCCAGCCACATGCGCTTCTCGGGCCCCGTCCCCTGGGGCAGATCCGTTTGCCTCTTCCTTCACCGCAGACCTCGGGGGAGATTATGAGAGAACTAACTAAAATACAGATGGAGGGCGCCACGCGCGTGTGCCACCACAACAAGAGAAAGTGCTGCCTGGGCGAGCTGGGGACGCGGAGTTGCTGCTGAAGGCGGGCAGGATTCTGCCTGTGTCAGAAGGAAGCCATCGGCCGGCGCCGCGGCTCACTAGGCTAATCCTCCGCCTAGCGGCGCCGGCACACCGGGTTCTAGTCCCGGTCGGGGCGCCGGATTCTGTCCCGGTTGCCCCTCTTCCAGGCCAGCTCTCTGCTGTGGCCAGGGAGTGCAGTGGAGGATGGCCCAGGTGCTTGGGCCCTGCACCCCATGGGAGACCAGGAAAAGCACCTGGCTCCTGGCTCCTGCCATCGGATCAGCGCGGTGCGCCGGCCGCAGCGCGCTGGCCGCGGCGGCCATTGGAGGGTGAACCAACGGCAAAGGAAGACCTTTCTCTCTGTCTCTCTCTCTCTCTGTCCACTCTGCCTGTCAAAAAATAAAAAAAAAAAAAAGAAGGAAGCCATCGAGGGTTTCCGGATGGCATCCCTCCCACGTGTGTATATATGACACTCCCGCACGTGCATGTGCCGTGTTACTGAGGGCACTTCAGAAGGTTAAAATGTGTATGTTCTTTCATGATACGCGTTCCTGGAAGTTTTTGACCATGGATTTCAAACCCATCTTCTCATTGCCTGGAAGTGCCCGTGGGTGAACACAGCTGCTCTGTCGCATGGGTGGAGTGACGGGGAAACAGGCACTTCTCAGGCGCCCTCGCAAGAACCCTCGCACGCCTGCGTTCCTGGACCCACCCGCGGGGAGCGCCGCGCAGCCACCCCCGGCTGGCCTCTCTCCACCAGGCGATGGTCATGTCAGGGGGAGCTCACAGCCTCGGTGGGGCTGCCGTGGTTTTTCTGCCTGGCTCGGTGCTCTGTGTCACTTTGTCACGAGAGATACTAAAGGAATTAGTTATAATAACAGACTGGCCGGCAGCACCAGGCGGGGCCAGCTCGCCCAGGTCCCGCCCTCTCAGCACCGCAGGTGGCTCGCGGGGGCTGCTCTTTGGGGGTCACCTGCATTTCCTAAGAGCAAAGTGACCATTTGTTCCTTTTCCTTTGTCTTTTTCACCCTTCCACGTTCCTTGAATCCAGATTGATTGATTGATTGATTGATTTGAAAAGCTGAGTTACAGAGGAGGTGGGGAGACAGAGATCTCCCATCCACTGGCTTACTCCCCAGATGGCCACACTGGTCAGGGTTGGGCCAGGCTGAAGCCAGGAGCCCAGAACTCCCTCCAGGTCTGCCACATGGGTGCAGGGGCCCAAACACTTAGGCCATCTTCTACTGCTTTCCCAGGCCTATTAGCAGGGAGCTGGATCAGAAGTGGAGCAGCCAGGACTTGAACCAGTGCTCATGTGGGAATGCCCATGTTGTAGGTGGTCGCTTAGCCACTGTGCCACAATGCCCCTAACTTGCTTTCTTTTAACAGTTTTTTCACTTAGCTGATATTTCCCTGGCCTGTTAAATATTCACCTGAAGAGTATTTTATTTTTTTCTTTAAGATTTTATTTATTTATTTGAGAGGTAGAGTTACAGAGAGGTCCTCCAACCACTGGTTCACCCTCCAAATGGCCACAACAGCTGGAACTGAACTGATCCAAAGCCAGGAGCTTCCTCTGGGTCCCATATGGGTACAGGAACCCAAGCACTTGGGCCATCTTCCACTGCTTTCCAGGCCATTAGCAGGGAGCTGGAGCAGTCAGGATGTGAACCAGCGCCCATATGGGATGCCGGCGCCACAGGCAGAGGCTTACCCTCCTGTACCACAGCGCCAGCCCCTCAGGATGCTTTTTGTAAGTGGAGCCACTGGGAGGCTTTATAATGTTGTCAAAATCCCTGCCAGAAAAGTGGAATGAGTTCTGCTGTCATCGGTGATGAGTGCAGACGCCCCCAAGGGGGGTCGCGAGCCGACCCCACTGGGGTCCCAGGAAGGGAAGCAGAGCGACGGCAGCAGGGTTTCCTGGGTCCTCCCTCCCCTCCCCGTCATGCCACAGAGGATGCTGGGAGCCCCTCACCGTCCTCCAAGGCCTCACGGTCATGGCCAGGGAAGACCCCACGTCCCGTAAGCAGCTGCAAGGCTGGCTGGCGTGTGACACTCATGGGGGTTTGTGTGATCTGTCCCCCAGGGCTCAGAATGGAATGCATCCAACCTGGAGGAACTGCAGGGCTCAGGGTGAGTCTGCGCCCCTTGTCTTCCCCCGTCCTTCCGGGCGGCTCAGCAAGGCCCGGGCTGCCCGGTCTCTGAAGTAGCTGGCAGGGCTGATATGCATAACTGCACGGAGGTGCCTCGGAGTGGCGTGTCAGAGAGGACCGCTCTGAATCGCACCCAATGGTACTGCTGAGTCCCTGCGCCATGGTCCCTGGGCCACTCCCGCCTCGACCTCCGGTTATGCTTGGGGGCCCGGTGGCGGCCTGGCCAGGAAGCGCTGGGCTCCAGAAATGAAGAACGTTTAAACCTGGGCCTTTCGGAACAGACGGCTGGACTTTCCCCCCATTTATTTATTTTTTAACCCACACAGCCACAAAGTCGCCATCCTGTGTGTCTGACGTGATGGCATTCTCGAATGACCGCATTTGAAAATCAAGACTAAACAAATCCTAAAATACATCTTTAGAACTGCTGGTTAGGAGGTGTCCTTTCATCGCGGAGTAGTTCTCCAAAGGGGGCCTCGTGTTCTCCAGGCCGGCCGCGTGGCTGGGAAGAAACGAGCGGCCTCGGAGGCATTTTCTCTGCACGTATCAGTGTCCTCTTACGAAGCCGACTGGAAGTGTCTCCTGACCCCTGCAGTCACTCTGGTCTCCTACAAGTGAAAGAAGTGGCTGATTAAGTTCAGAGGGATAGCAGACCCTCTCATTTATTTATATCCTGCCTTGTTTCAAAACAGGATTGCAGGCAGTTCCCAGGGACGTAGATGATGGATGGATGTTTTCTGCTTTTTAACTATCGAACAGCGCGGACTTGAAAAACAACAGCCCCTGTAGACTCAGCGATAGCTGTAAATTTTGCAACTTGAAGGCGTGTAGAGTGTATTTATTTAAGTAATGCATATATTTAGTTTGCACAGTCAACATTGTTGAGCAATGCTTTTGATCGGGAGGCTTTTTAAAATAAGGAAATTTTTTTAAATAAAATATAATGCGTTCTCACGTGGAGGGCATTTAGAAATTACAAAAAAGAAAAGAAAAAAAACCACAAGCGTCCCACCACAGACATCCGTTCTTCCTGTGTCTAACTTTTCTTCCCTTTGCCTGTGTGTGTGTGTTTTTTTTTTTTGTTTTTTTTGTTTTTTTTTTTTATGTCCAATTCCTCCTGATTCTCCAAATTTGCTCTCTGGTTTTTCTCATTGCAGGGTTGACTACATCTTAAATGTCACCAGAGAAATAGATAACTTCTTCCCCGGCTTATTTGCCTATCACAACATCCGTGTCTATGACGAGGAGACCACAGACCTGCTGGCCCACTGGAACGAAGCGTATCACTTCATAAACAAAGCCAAGTGAGCATGCGCCGGGGCTGGGGTTGGAGCCGGGCACCAGGCTGCTGGCCGCTAGCCACTGCCCGTCTCCACACACAGGCCCTGATGTGTTCGTCCCTTCCCACTTGTCCTGGGTCACAACATCGGACCCCTGGTTTTTGCCAAGGTCTAACTGCAAGTGGACGCTCTTGGGAGCTCTCCCCCCTGGGGAGCCGCTGAGCCAAAGAAGGGTCAGGGAGGAGAGCCCCGCCCATCCCTGGGCCTAAAGCCTGCGTCCCCGCCCAGGCAGAGCTCCACAGACTGACCAGCAGAGGCCAAGGCCAGCCCCGCAGCCTGAGCCGTCCCTGCTCCCCCCACCGAGTCACCACAGGGTGACTCGGAGGTCACCCTGTGAGGAGCACCCTGCTGGCTTCGTGCCCCTCTGGGTCCGAGCTCCACAGCATGTCCTTTCCAAGGTCTCAGTCCTCCTGCATCCTCTGGGGACAGACTTCAGACAGGCATTCAAGAAAACACCAGGCACAGAGACCTGGGGGGCAGATTCAAGGCCAGGGCAGCAGAGCCAGGCGCTTACTCCCCCCTGAACAAATACCGCAGGGCAGGTGCTGCCCTGGCCAGCTCGGCCTTCCCCATGCCCTTGAGCAAGCAAAGCAGACACGCCTGAGCCTGCACTTACAACTCACGCGTCCCCCCTCCCCCGCGGCCGCCATCCCTGCCCTCTGTCTGACCGGCACCTCGCTGTCCCCAGGGCCCAGCAGCCCTTGCCCGCTGACCCCATTTGCTGCAGCAGCTCCTCTCCGTCCCCATCTGCTGCCACCGCTGAGCCGCTTTTGCAGGCGTCCCCTGGCTGCCAGTGGCTTCTCGGGGCAGGGTTCTGGGCGTCTGGCGCGTGCCAGGTGGGAAGATTCCTGAAGGCAGCCAGTCCTGCAGGCCTTGGGGGGGCGAGGATATGATTGATCCAGCAGCAGAGTGATTGCCATTAGAGGGTGTGCGAACCTGCTCTGTAAACAATTCCGACACAGCAGACCGCGGCCGATGATGTCAGGGTCTAAGGAGGAAGTCAGCCGGGCGCGGACAGAGATGACGTCGTGGAAGCTTCCTAACTCTTTCTCCGCCTCCGCCCCCGCAGGAGGAACCACTCCAAGTGCCTGGTCCACTGCAAGATGGGTGTCAGCCGCTCGGCGTCCACGGTCATCGCCTACGCCATGAAGGAGTTCGGCTGGCCCCTGGAGAAGGCGTACAACTACGTGAAGCAGAAGCGCAGCATCACCCGGCCCAACGCGGGCTTCATGAAGCAGCTGTCCGAGTACGAGGGCATCCTGGACGCCAGGTGGGTGCCGGCCTGCGGGAAGGGTCGCTGGCAGAGCCAGAGCGCCCCCTTGCGGGAAGAGAGGAGCGGGTCTCTGATCGGCAGTGTCCAGGGGCCCTGCGTGTGCCTTGGCTGCACGAGGGGCAGTGCTTGACCACTTGTCCAAGGCATGAGCTGGGGCTCGGTGTGGGCCTGAGGGCCTCCTGCTTCCCGAGCATCCGCTTGGCACCATGTCCTGTGCACAATTTTTATTTTCCTTTTTAAAGATTTACTTATTTGAAAGGCAGAGTTACAGAGAGGCAGAGGGAGGGAGAGAGTGAGAGGTCTTCGATCCACTGGTTTGCTTCCCAAATGGCCACAACGGCTGGAGCTGCGCCGATCCGAAGCCAAGAGCCAGGAGCTTCTTCTGGGTCTCCCATGCAGGTGCAGGGGCCCAAGCACTTGGGCCATCTTCCGCTGCTTTCCCAGGCCATTAGCAGGGAACTGGATTGGAAGTGGTGTAACCGGGACTTGAACCAGTGCCCATATGGGATGCTGGTACTGCAGGCAGCGGCTTTACCTGCTGTGCCATAGCCCCGGCCCCCACGCATACCCTTTGATACGGGGCAAGCTCAGGATCGCGGAAGCAGATGCCCAGGATCTGCACCTGTGAGCATTCAGGCGGCTCGGTCAGTCTCCCTGAGCCTCAGTCTCTTCTTCTTGGTTAAAAACCCGCCTGAAGGTGAACTGGCACGGGGTACCTGGTGTCGAGTCCTGGCTCTGCTCCCGATTCCAGCGTCCTACTAATGCCCTGAGAGGCAGCAGGTGATGGCCCAAGTAGTTGGGTCCCTGCCACCCACGAGGGAGACCCAGAAGGATTTTCTGGCTCTTGGCTTCAACCTGGCCCAGCCCTGGCTGTTGTGAGCATCTGTGGAATGAAGCACAGAGCGAGGATCTTTCTCTGTCTCTGCCACGAGGTACCAGTGGCTCTTGTGTGTTGATGAGTGAATGGGGAACAGCATGAGGTCTGCATGTACAGTGGAATATTACTCGGCCCTAAAAAGGACCCAGAATCTGATGCCTGCTACAACATGGTGAACCTTGGGGACGTTGCACCAGGCGCAATAAGCCGGTCACAACAAGGCAAGTGCCGTGTGCTCCCACGTAAGTCCAATGGCTTCCCTGCTTCCTTCCTTTCCTCCCTTCTTTCTCCCTCCCTCCCTTCTTACCTTCCATCCCATTTTGAGAGAGAGAGAGAGAATATCTCATCTGCTGGTTCACTCCCTGATGCCCACAACAGCCAGGGCTGGGCCAAGAGCTGGCAACACCCTCCAGGGTCCCGTGTGTGCGGCAGAAACCCAGTGACTTGAGCCATCACTGCTGCCTCCCAGGGTGAGCATGCACAGGGAGCCCAGGCCAGGCCCTAGAGCCAGGAATGGAACATCAGGTGCCCTGCTGTGGGGTGTGGGCACCCAACTGCCAGGCTAAACCTCAGCTCCCCTGGGATGCTTTTAAGACTTCTCATTCCTGCCCTGAAGGGGTCTGCAAAGGACAGGGGACCTCCTTCCCCCGGGGCTAGGGATGCCTGCGGAACTGGCGCTGAGAGGCCCCCCGTTCCGCCATGCACTCCCGGGTCTGCCGGCCTCCGAGAGGTTCTTGTGCCCACTCGGGGCAGAGGGGGCCCCGGAGATGGCAGGCCGCCAGCGCCCCAGGCCCTCACAGAGGCCAGCTGCTCAGGGCTCGCCTTCTCCGGTCCCTTCCTAGGCCTGGATTATTCCTGACCCTTGTTGGAAGGAAGCCAGAGGCTCCATCTAGTGGCTTCTTGGCCAAGTTTTGGGGAAGCAGCAGTGCCCTGGCCGGGTTGACGGGGATCCTGGGAACAGCTCCGGCCGTGGCTGGACTGCTTCACTGTCAGCCAGAGAGTGTCTCAGCGGGGTCCCCAGACGGGGCCCAGACTAGGAGGAGCAGGGCTGGGCAAGCTGCTGTCCTCTCCCTCCTCCTGGCGGTCACTCACTGCCAGAGCACCTTTGCAGCCCAGCCAGGGGTTAGGGGTCTCGGTGGCCCTGCCTTGAGCTTCGCAGCTTAGGGGAGGGCGTGCACGGTGCAGACAGTAACAAACGAGCACGATGCTCCCTCGCCCAGAAGAGCAGCAGCGAGCCCTGACTGACAAGTTGCCTCTCTGCTGCTGCGACCCTCCCGGCCCAGGGTGTCGTCACCCTCAGTTCTGGGGAGGCTCAGTTACCTTCTGTCACTGTAGATCTCTCCCACCTCGGTTGCCTGTATTTATGAACTGTATTATAAAACCAGCGCCACTGGTTAAGCCATCGCCTGCCGTGCCGGCATCCCATATCAGCGCTGATTTGAGTCCTGGCTGCTCTGCTCCTGATCCAGCTCCCTGCTAGTGCTCCTGGGAAGCAGCAGAAAATGGCCCAAGTGCTTGGGTCCCTGCTGCCCACGTGGGAGACCCGGATGGAGTTCCTGGCTCCTGGCTTCATCCTGGCCCAGATCCGGCTGTTGCAGCCATTTGGAGAATGAACCAGCAATGCAAGATCTCCCTCTTTTCCTCTCTGTCACTCGGCCTTTCAAATAAATAAATCTTTAATTAAAAAATAACTATAGTATTAGAAGAAATCATTTAAAATCTGACCTGTCATTGCTCTGCCCTAAACAAATATTTCATGTTTCCTGATTCTCACACACACACACACACACACACACACACTGTGTGTCCCCGGGGACGTGCGTGTGAGTCCACCGTTACCTGCCCTTCCTGTGGTCCTCTTCGTGTGCCCCCAGTCTGGTGGGAGAGGATCAGTGTTTGCCTGTGGCAGGCAGCAGCTGAGAGGCGGAGTTACAGAGTGGCAGGGACGTGACCGAGCAGGTTAGCTCCCACGTCGTCCTTGGGCACGGGAAAGCCACACGAGGCTTCCCTTGGGAGCCTCAATGGGGCAGGGGCCTCATGCCGTTTCTCAGCCTTGCGTTTCTGGAAACAGGTGACTTTACCTAATCGACTCTTGGTGCACATGCTTGACACGTGGGGCACACCCCTGGCACACACCTGACCTCAGGCTGTCCCCAGCTCGCTCCTCCCGGGACCCTGCGGGCGCCGTCTGCCTGGCCAACCTTGCTTGCTCTCTCCGCCCACAGCAAACAGCGGCACAACAAGCTGTGGCGCCTGCAGCCAGAGAGCAGCCTCCAGCAGCCTGCAGACGAGCCCGCGGGCCCCAGTGACTTCTTGCCAGAGGCCCTGGATGACGCCACGGAAGCCCAGCTGCCCTGCGTGGGCGATGCCACCCAGCCCGCGTTCGCCAGCAGCAGGCTCCCGGGAGGGCCCACGCTCCCTTGCTGCTTCCGGCGGCTCTCAGACCCCCTGCTACATTCCCCGGATGAGGAAGCGGACGGCTTGGTCCAGCTCGAGGAGCTAGAGAGGGATGCGCTCCTGGAGGGTGCTGCGCAGCCGCCCGAGGCGCCCCGGCCGGCCAGACAGCCCCAGGAGAGCCCTGCCCCCTGTGAGAAGGACGTGAAGAAGAGGCTAGAGTTTGGGAGCCCCAAGACGCGGAGTGGCTCCCTCCCGCAGGTGGAGGAGATGGACAGGGACGAGGGCCCAGGAGCTGGGAGGTGGGGCCACCCCCCAAGTCCGCTCAACCGGGAGAACCTAAATAATAACAACAGCAAGAGGAGCTGCCCGGATGACTTCGAGGTAGGTGTGGGGCGGGCACTCGGGGTCCCCCAGCACATCACCCCTGCCCTGCCCCGCAGAGCAGCCCCCTCCCAGCCCTGCACTCCGCCATGCCTGCTGGGCGGCAGTCCACCTCCCGTGGCCAGCAGGTTCAATCCAGAGGGCGATTCTGCTCACCGCTTAGGGGCCTGGCCTGTGCATGTCTGGTGGGATCTGTCAGGGATTGAGAGGGACTCAGCCAGGTCCCTGGCAAGCTGTCCCCGTCCCACACGGCGCCTGCAGCTCCCTTCTTCCCGTGTGAAACGTAAAACATGGAACTTCCCCCAGCTGCAAGCACTTTACAAAAAAAAAAAAAAAAAAAAAAGATTTATTTTATTCATGTATTTGAAAGGCAGAGCTACAGAGAGGCAGGGTAGGGTTTGGGGAGGGGGGGTCTTCCATCCCCTGGTTCACTCCCCAATTGACTGCAATGGCCGGAAATGGGCAGATTTGAAGCCAGGAGCCAGGAGCTTCCTCTGGGTCTCCCACGTGGGTGCAGGGGCCCAAGGACTTGGGCCATCTTCTACTGCTTTCCCAGGCCACAGCAGAGAGCTGGATTGGAAGTGGTGCAGTCAGGACTAGAACAGGTGCCCATATGGGATGCTGGCGCTGCAGGCAGAGGATTAACCTACTGTGCCTCAGTGCCGGCTCCATGCAGTTTTATATTATTTAGTTTATGTGACTTGTTTGAAGACCCCTCATATACATGAATTTTGCAATTTTTTGTACCAAAATACACTTAGCCCCTTTTTTAAAAATTACTTTTTATTTATTTCAAAGAGATAGCATGCACTCCCATCCACTCGTTCACTTCCCAAATGCCTACAACAGCCAGGACTGGGCAGAGACCCAGGAGCTGAGAACCCAAGCCAGGGTCTCCCACATGGGCAGCCCGGCCCCCGTCACTTGAGCCATCCCCACTGTCTCCCAGCATCTGCATTAGCAGGAAACTGGAGCCATTAACCAGAAAAGCAGAGCACCGGCAGGAGGGTCCTTCACCCACTGGCTCACTCCTGATGCCCACAACAGCCAGGTCTGAGCCAGGTCTGGGCCAGGCCAAAGTGAGGAGCCAGGAGCTCCATCCTGGTCTCCCCCCATGGGTGGCAGGGGCCCGGTACTTGGGCCACTCTCTGCTGCCTTCTCGTGTGAATTAGCCAGAAGCCTGATGGGAAGCAGAGTGGCTGGGACTTGAACCAGCACTCCAGTACGGGATGCTGGCATCACAGGTGGTAGCTTAACCTGCTGTGCCTCAAAGTCAGTCCCTTAAGTATTTTTAATTGTATTTTAAGCAAACTTTTGAAGTATCCTTGTATTGTTTTATTCTCCATTTATGCTCATTTACATAGGGCATAACTACAAGGCCATTACCACCTCTAAGCAATTACCAGCTGGTAGTAATTCTTCCACATCGCTGTCTCGTACTCCCACTCTGGACCCAGCGCTCAACTCCGTTAGTCTGTTCTGTCATATCTGGTGGATTCTCTACAACCAGGTTGTAGCCTCCACCTGGTTCTCACCTAGAACCTTCTCTCTGTTCCATTAGTAGTGAGCAGTGGCCTCCCCTGCCCACGCCACAGGACAGCTGCAGTTCTTGAGGGAGCGCGCTGGAGACACCCACAGGTGCATTGAGATAGAAAGCCAGAGTGTCGTTAACATGTCACCACGACGCAAGCAAAACTGGGCAGTGACTTCCACCAACCTCCAAGTCGCATTGAGGCTTCAAAGCCAAAGACTGATTGCAGTTTGCCCTCCTTCTACCCGCCTCTGGCTGGTATCTGGCTGGCAGCCACACCACCACCTGGGACATCTGTGTCCCATATCCTAGTGCCCAGTCGGAGTCCTGGCTGCTCCGCTTCTGATCCAGCTCCCTGCTGATGCACCTAGGAAGGCAGCAGAAGATGGCCGCAGTGCTTGGGCCCCTGCCACCTACGAGGGAGACCATGATGGAGTTCCTGGCTCCCAGCCCTGACCCAGCCCAGTCCTAGCTGTTGTGGGCATTTGGGAAGTAAACCAGTGGCTGGAAGATCGATCAATCGAAAATCTTTGTCTGTCTCTCTTTCTTTCTTTTTTTTTTTTTTTTTTTTTTTTTCTTTTTAAACAGGCAGAGTGAACAGTGAGAGAGAGACAGAGAGAAAGGTCTTCCTTTGCCGTTGGTTCACCCTCCAATGGCCGCCGTGGGTGGCACGCTGTGGCCGGCACACCGTGCTGATCCAAAGGCAGGAGCCAGGTGCTTCTCCTGGTCTCCCATGGGGTGCAGGGCCCAAGCACTTGGGCCATCCTCCACTGCACTCCCTGGCCACAGCAGAGAGCTGGCCTGGAAGAGGGGCAACCAGGACAGAATCCGGCGCCCCGACAAGGACTAGAACCCGTTGTGTCGGCGCCGCTAGACGGAGGATTAGCCTATTGAGCCGCGGCGCCGGCTTCTTTCTTTCTTTTTTAAGATTTATTTATCTATTTGAAGACAGAGTTATAGAGAGGCAGAGGTGGAGAGAGAGAGAGAGAGAGAGGTCTTCCATCTTCTGGTTCACTCTGCAAATGACCACAATGGCCAGAGCTGTGCCGATCTGAAGCCAGGAGTCAGGAGCTTCTTCCGGGTCTCCCATGCAGGTGCAGGGGCCCAAGCACTTTGACCATCCTCCACTGCTTTCCCAGGCCACAGCAGAGAGCTGGATCAGAAGTGGAGCAGCTGGGGCTTGAACCAGTGCCCATATGGGATGCCAGCACTGCAGGCCAGGGCATTAACCCGCTGCACCGCAGCATCAGCTCTTTTCTCTCTCTTTCTCACTGTCCCCACCACCACCACCTCTAAAAAAAGTGAAAAGAAAAACCCAGCTCAGCCTGCCACCTCACCAGGCCCTGCGGGTACTGTGTTAGGTCAGAGTCAGAATCTTTCCCAAGACCGTGAGGAGCACAGCTGGGTGATGGTGCTGGAGCCAGGCTATGTTGCCTGCACGGAAAGGTACCTCCTGTGGGGCTACAGACACCCCAGGTGAAGTTGTTTTTTTTTTTTTTTTGTTTTTGTTTTTTTTTTTATTATTATTTTTGACAGGCAGAGTGGACAGTGAGAGAGAGACAGAGAGAAAGGTCTTCCTTTGCCGTTGGTTCACCCTCCAATGGCCGCCGCTGCAGCCGGCGCACCGCGCTGATCCGATGGCAGGAGCCAGGATCCAGGTGCTTTTCCTGGTCTCCCATGGGGTGCAGGGCCCAAGCACCTGGGCCATCCTCCACTGCACTCCCTGGCCATAGCAGAGAGCTGGCCTGGAAGAGGGGCAACCGGGACAGAATCCGGCGCCCCGACCGGGACTAGAACCCGGTGTGCCGGCGCCGCAAGGTGGAGGATTAGCCTATTGAGCCACGGCGCCGGCTGTTTTTTTTTTTTTTTTTAAAGAAAGTATTTATTTATTGGAAAGGCAGAACAGAGAGAGAAAAGGAGAGGCAGAGAGATTTTTCCATCCACTGGTTCACTCCCTGAATGCCTGCAACAGCCACGTCTGGGCCAAGTCCAAGCCAGGAACCAGGAACTCCATCCGGGTCTCCCACGTGGGTGGCAGAGGCCCAAGGATGGGCCGTGAGCTGCTGCTTTCCCAGGTGCGTTAGCATGGGACTGGGTCAGAAGTGAAGTGGCTCAGTCTTGACCTGGCACTGTGACGGGGGATGCCAGTGTCACAGCGCCAGCCCCTAGAGGCAGATTCTTTGTGCAAAAGAGAGGCCGTGTCTCTGTTTCTGTGAGCCAGAGGACCAGGGAAGGCCTGAAACAGGGTCCCACTGTGCAGACTGCAAAGGTGGGATTCCGAAGAGGGGTCCTTGGAAGCCGTGGTTTGCCCAGGACCTCGGGCACTTGACTCCTGGAAGGCCCAGCTCTGCCCCCTGACTCGTCCCCAACCGTGTGACTCATGGGCAGTCCAAGAGGTCACTGTGGCTGTGCTACAGTAGGAGGCGCAAGCCAGTGCTGCCTCTGCAGTGCCCGGCCCCACCCTGGTCCTGACTGTGCCCTCTCACGATGTCCTTGTACCCTTGCAGCATGATGCCATATTTGGGATCCTGAACAAAGTGAAGCCACCCTATAAATCCTGTGCCAACTGCATGTACCCTGCGGCCAGCGGGGCTCCCGAGACCTTCAGAGAGCCACATGAGGACCCAAGCGCTGGCGCCATCTGCACGCAGCCCGCCTTCCTGCCCCACGTCACCTCTTCCCCTGTGACCCACGCCACCGGCAGGTGCAAAACCCTGGAGAAGCCAGCCTCTGGCCCAGCTGAAACATCCCCAGTCCTACCAGCCACTGGCCCAAGGCGGCCAGACGGCAATGGCCTTGGGGCCCAGGCCACCCCAGAGTTGCCAGTCAGCCTTTTGGAACCTTCCAGAGAGACCCTGAAGGTCCTTCCAAAGCTGCCCCTCCTCTTGAAGAATCCTCACTGTGATCAGAGCCCTGCCTGCACGGAAGGGGCGAGGGAAGAGCCGTCGCCCAAGAAAGACCCGAGGCCCACCAAGGACCTGCGGCTGCTTCTGTTCGGCGGCGACTCGGAGAGGCCGCCGCCCACCAGCTACCTGATGCAGCACCAGGAGTCCATCATCCAGCTGCAGAAGGCCGGCCTCGTCCGCAAGCACACCAGGGAGCTGGAGCGGCTCAAGGGCTCGCCGGCGGACGGCCTGGCCGGCAGGCTGGAGGCCAGCATCCCCGAGGGGAGCCAGGAGCCGGCTGCGCCCCATGTGCCAGACGGAGCCTCGCTGAGGAGCCCCCCGGCCTTCCTGGGCCGCCTGGACCACACCAGTAGCTTCTCGAAGGACTTCCTGAAGACCGTGTGCTACACGCCCACCTCGTCGGCCGTGAGCTCCAGCCTGACCCGCAGTTCCAGCAGCGACAGCATCCACAGCGTCCGCGGGAAGCCGGGGCTGGTGAAGCAGCGCACGCAGGAGATCGAGACGCGGCTCCGGCTGGCGGGCCTCACCGTCTCGTCGCCGCTGAAGCGCTCCCACTCGCTGGCCAAGCTCGGGAGCCTGGACTTTTCGACAGAAGACCTGTCCAGCGAGGCCGACATATCCGCTGCCGCCGCCGACTCTCAGGACGCCAAGCCCAGCAACTCTTCCTTCTTGCATGAGCCCCAGGCCACGCCACGCAGCCCGGCCGCCACCCGCAAAGCATCAGGGAAATCTGCCCCCGAGGACTTGAGAAGCCCCTGCCGGGCGAGCAAGAGCTGACCCGCCCTGCGCTGCTCAGGGACGTCGGAGCCCACCTTTCCCAGGACCCTCCCTCGGTCCCCCTGAGGGTGTGGGCCAGCCTCTGACACCTTGATTCGTCTTAAGCAAGTGCAGTCACCCCCACCTGGTCCCCTCTCTTGCCCGAGGGAGGAGCAGGAGAAACACCAACGGTTAACACGCAGCACAAGAAGAAAGGGCGCAAGCCGTCCCCAGCACACACACAACTCGGGTCCCCGGTCACGTGTCTGCAGGAAGAGTCACGTTTTTCAGAGTGTGCACAGACATGCACACCCTTCCAGAATATTCCATCTGCAGCATGCAAAAGCAGGGTGGTGGCGCCCTCGGAGGAGGAAACTCTGGGATGGCGACACCTGTCCTACCTCTGTTCTCGCTGCGCTCTGCTCCTGTGAAGTGGGGTCACCACCCAGCCTCCCTCCCGGGAGTCGTGCAGGGTCAGGAAGGGTCTCCCCAGGAAGGACTTCCTGTTATTGGGGACCCTAGAGATGTCAAGATTTCAGGCCGTGTGCACGCAGCCCCGGCGGGCAGAGTCGTCACGCGAAGGCTGCGCTTGAACCAGCCCTGTGCTGAGCGGCGGGCAGCCGTGCGTGATGCGTGGCCCCTGTCCCTGGTGATGTGTGTGTGGCGGGAGATAGGTGGGAGGTTGTCAGTTGTTTCCGTCGCCCCCCAGTCTGAGGGGGGAGGACCCCACAGAGCATGCTGAGCCCCCTCGCTGCTGCTGAACCACCTGTGGTTGGGATTGGGAGACACACCAGGATCCTGAAGGGGCCAGGGGGGCGTCCAAGATGCCAGTGGTCCTGCTGGGAGCCCCAAGCTGAGCTTCCACGGGCCCCATCTCCTCGTGTCGCGTGGGAAGAGGTCTCAGCAGTGAGGAGCTCTCCATCCCCTCTCTGGGAGCCGCTCTGAGAGGGCCGAGGCCGTGAGGGCGTTGTAGATGTTTACAGCTGCCTTTTCCTGTAGCGAGACCCCCGCTTCCTGCTTCCTGCAAGATCCCCACTTCCTGCTTCCCGCCCCCCCCCCCCCCCCGAGCCGTCCTGGCGGAGTCAGGAGGAGTCTGGATGGAGCCTCAGCACCAGCACCGTGGCAGCCCCGTAGCCATCAGGTGAGCGCCGTGCAGCTCGGGCCCTGGGCTCGAATCTAGGGGCTCACATGGTGTCTGTGAGCCAGACCCCCCCCCCAAAATTTGAAGGAGCATGATGGAAAGGCAGAGGTGGGGTTCAGGGTTCTACACGCCGCTCTGGACAGCCCCCGTGGGTTCAGTGGGTTTTACATTCTTCAGGGGTTGGAAAAAGAACACAATATGCACGTGACAGGGCCCACATGGCCTGCAAAATCCCAGACACTTCCTCTGGGGCTCTGACAGTGGCCCCGCGGGGATAAACTGGGCAAACCGGAAGCCGGCCCCGGCCTCTGGGACCCCTCAGGCCAGACGCTGGCCGCCTCCCAACTCCAGGCCTCAGCAGCCCGCTGCAGCTGGCCTCCCCCGTGCAGGATGCAGTGTTGGGGGAGGGGGAGGAGCGGGGGGGGGGGTGACACTGTTGGCCGAGGCCTTTCCACGTGTGCCACAGTGACCCGTGAAGCCAGCGAGCCCTCCCGGGCCAACCAGCCTCACAGTGGGCTGGGGGACCCCCGTCTTTTCTTGATCAGAACGGGGGGGCCCCCAAAGCAGCCATCTGGAGAGCAGCCCAGAAAGGGTCTCGGGGCACAAGGGTGGTTCCCCTGGCGGTTGCTGCGGGGCGGAACCCCTCCCTCCAGGAGCCCAGGAGCCCGTCTCGCTGGTGCGGTTGTTCCGCTCCGTGCAAACACACGTTACCGTACCTTGACGCGAGCCTGTCTCCGCCAGCGTCCGCTGACGCCGCCTCACAAGGTGATTCTGCACCTGCCCCCAGCGCCCTGTGGGTCTCCCCCGCTCCTCCCAACAGAAGCATTTTCTCAAAAACCCCACCAAGTTCCACGTGTCTTGCCAAATTACGTGTGCTGTGGCCGATCCGCTTTTGTGTCAAAACAATCCCTTCCATTTGGCGATGGCACACTTCGATGGTTGTGGTAACCGCCTAGGAGAGAGAGCCTTGGGGAAACTTGGCCTTTCGAAAGCCATCAGTTTTCTTAACCCAGGTGAGGGGTGGGAGTGGGATCCCAAATACACACAGGCCTCCGGCTCTGGGCAAACTTAACGCGTTCATGGTCGGGAGCACGTCCAGGCTTATCAACCAACATCCGGGCAGCCCCGGCCCCAGCCCCGTCGGCAGGGCGCGAGGAAGCTCTCTAGACCTGGAGGCTGACACTGTAGCCAGGAGAAACCGTGAAGATTCTCCTCGAAGACCAGATCCGTGTTGCAGGCAAACTGGCATTTTAAATGTTAGACTAAGCAGGGCAGAGCGCGCCACCAGGACAGGGGAACGCTCACTCCAACAGGCGCTTTGTGTGCCGTCCTGGCTCCTGGGGCACAGGAGAGAGGTGAGCGGAGGAGGCATTGGCTGGCGCCGTGCCGAGGTAGGAGGAAAGGCCCGTTTGTGAATCAGCTCAGTCCTCTGGGCGTTCGGCCACACCTCATCTTCCACCTGTCCTCAGCACCTGTGGCCCTGCCCCAGGATAGCTGGAACGTTCTGCGTTGTCTTGCCAGTTCTTGCCAGGCCACGGAGAGAGGAGGCTGCCCTCTGCACGGGGTTTGCCCCCTGCCTGTCTGAGAGCCACTTTGGGAACTTCAGCATTGTCCCCGGATGCATGAACAAGGGTCCCTCGCCTTGCCTTCCCTGCCTCTTTGCCACCATACAGGGACCCCCGCCAACCTCTGGGCTGGCAGACAGCTCGCCACCAGGTGGCAGACAGCACCGTGGAAGCCCTGCTCACGAGCCTTCCCGTCCTCCAGATCAGCCCAGAGCACGCAACTGAGGTCTCATTGAGCAGACCTTGCTGGCTGCCCCGCACCTCCGCACGCCCATCTCAGGGCCCTTCCAGGAAGGTGGGTGGATGCACGGCACCCCCAGGGACCATTTCTCCCTGGGGGGAATGAATGCCACAGCCCTCAGTCAAGATCCTGCTGGTGGGTGACCTGGGCGCAGGCGCCCAAAGAGGGCCCCGCCTCCCCGCCCGCAGCGGGGACGCCTTTCACCCAGCCTGCTTGTTGGCTGGCAGCCACTTCACCTCCGGCAGGAGAACCTGGTGACATCTGGATGCCCCTGGGCAGGTTCACCGATGGCTCCTGGTCCCACTGCACCCTCCTTGAAAGCCCGCCTGTGCGAGGCCGCTCTGCTTGTCTGTGAGCAGACAGAGCCCGGATCCAGTCGCCACTCTTCCAGTGCTGTTTCTTCCTTATCCTCACGCAGGCTGCCTCACCCAGCCGCCCTTGACCTCTCTGGAGTGACACTGCCCAGCGCTGTCCTGGGTCACTGTTGTGCCGTCGCTGCCACAGCCCTGGCACGGGTCACTCACTCACACAGGAGTCTTTATAACGCCCCGCCCCGTGCTTGCTGCATGATTGCTGCTCCCTCCGCTCCCCTGCACTGTCATTGTTTTACAATCGAGTGCCTTAATACTAGTTTACAAATACTGTGTATTTGTGCGGAACCGTTGGACTCTCATCTTTGTGATCGGATCCTTTGGTCGTGGCGGTGGTGGTTGGTTGTGTCCCCTGCTATGCAGTTCCACGTTGTGTGTCCATGACTTCTTCCACGAGGGGCCTCACGGGAGCAGCACCAGCAGGTCCTGCCAGCGGGTCCCCTGGTCACCACCGGCAAGGACCTGAGGTGGTTTGCTGGCTCTCAGCCCCAGCCCCAGCCCCAGCCCCAGCCCGCACTTGTCCTCTCATTTAATGCAGATCTGTTACCTCCTGGGCCACCTGTTTCTCCTCTCTGTGAGTGTCTGAGCTCTTTGGCAACAACATGTAGGTACCAGTCACCCCCACCCCCACTGTTCCCCAAATCAGGGGCTGTGTGAGATGGGCTGCTCCGTGCTGCCGGTGGGGTCCCGCGTGTTGCGTTAACGGTATCAATGATTTTTTTTATTCTATTGTTTCTCTTCTTGTTTTTTATATTATATATTTAAAAGGCAGTATCTTTTGTACTGTGAATTTGCAGTAGAAGATGCATTGTGCACTTTTTTTTTTTACTTCTGTTGGTGTGTATTGTATATAGTCTGTGTGCTTCTTGTGATAAAAATAAACTTTTTTCTTTATAAATGCCTGACGACTGTGAACAAAAGGAAACTACGTCTTCATGCTGTGCTGGGACAGTCTGATGACATCATCATGGGCAGTGTTTACTGAGCAGCTGCTGTGGGCAAAGCTGCCTGCTAAAGGAGCCGGCTCTGTGGCACGGTGGGTTAAGCCGCCACCTGCAGTGCCAGCATCCCATATGGGTGCCAGTTCGAGTCCCAGCTGCTCCACTTCCAATCCAGCTCTGTGCTAATGGCCTGGGAAGGCAACAGAGATGGCCTGAGTCCTTGGGACCCTACACCCATGTGGGAGACCCAGAAAAAGCTCCTGGTTCCTGGCCTTGGCTCTCCTCAGCCCCTATTGTTGGGGCCATTTGGGGAGTGAACTAGGGGATGAAAGAGATAGATAGATAGATAGATAGATCCACATATATGTATATCTCCCTGGTCCCTGCCACCCACATGGGAGACCTGGATAGAGTGCTGGGCTTCGGGCTTCCTTCAGCCTTACCCAGGCCCGGCTCTTGGGATCATTTTTTTTAAAGATCTATTTATTTATTTGAAAGAATTAGAGGGAGAGAAAAAGAGAAATCTTCCCTCTTCTGGTTCACTGGTTCACTCCCCAAATGTCTGCAATGGCCAGGGCTGGCCCAGGCCAAAGCCAGGAGCTTCTGGGTCTCCCACGTGGGTGCAGGGGCCCAAGGACTCGGGCCATCTGCTGCTGCTTTCCCAGGTGCTTTAGCAGAAAGTAGAATTGGAAGCAGAGCAGCCAGGACTCGAACCAGTGCCAGTATGGAATGTGGCAAGCTGGCTCTCTCCCCCGTGTGTGTGTGTGTGTGTGTGTGTGTGTGCGTGTGTTGAGTCTATCTTTTGAATTAAAAAAAAAAAAAAACTTTAAAAAAAGAGATGAAGCTCCCAGCCTCTGGACAATCCGATGCACCGCAAGGTGGGGGAGGATGGACACAGGTGTGCTCCCTCCCCCACGTCCTCTTCGCCATATTTTGCCTTTAAAGGGAAAGTGCTCATGCCTCCCGAAGTCTGCTTGTCAAAGAGTCCGGTGTCAGCCTGGAATTCCTTTCCTTGTAAACTCTTCCCAGCAAGTGGAAGGGCGCCACTGACAGCAGCGGCCTCCGACCCAGGAGAGGGTGTGCGGGCGCCGGCCGCTGAAGCAGACCCTCCCGGAAGTGCTGTGCTGCCTTGGGGAGCGCCTCTGGTTCTGGAACCACAGCATCGTCCGAGCCTCGTGGCACTGATCATTTGAGAGCTAACTGATGGTGAATGCAAACCCCTTTCGCCTGGCGCACAGTACGTGCTGACTAAGCGCTGGCTGCTGTTGGCGGTGCTGGCAGGGATGAGGAGAGGAGAGGGAGGAAGGGAAATAAACTGAGAACTCGCTGCAAGGGGTTGACAGAAGGTTGTCCCCGTTACGATGCTCAAGGCTGTTACATAAAATGCCGTGGTGTTGGCACGTAACTCACAGCCTCCCAAACACTTATTTGTGAAGTCTTGTTTGTTTATTTTATTTGAGAGACAGATCTTCCATATGCTGGGTCTCTCTCCAAATGCCCACAACAGCCAGGGCTGAGCTAGGCCAAAGCGGGGAGCCAGGAACTCCATCCTGGTCTCCCATGGGAGGCAGGGACCCAACCACTTACTTCGTCAGGGCTGCCCCCCAGGGTGTGCACAAGCAGGAAGCTGGAAGCAGCTGGGATCCGAGCTGGGATTCAAACCCAGGCGTTCCGATATGGAATGCACGCATCTCAAGTGGAAGCCCTTTCCCACATATTTTGAATTGTCTCTAGAGTGCTATCTAATACAATATAAATTCTCTCGGGCCGGCGCATGGCTCACTTGGCTAATCCTCCACCTGCGGCGCCGGTATCCCATATGGGTGCTGGGTTCTAGTCCCAGTTGCTCTTCTTCCAGTCCAGCTCTCTGCTGTGGCCCGGGAAGGCAGTGGAGGATGGCCCAAGTCCTTGGGCCCTGCACCCGCATGGGAGACCAGGAGGAAGCACCTGGCTCCTGGCTTCAGATCAGCGTAGCTGCGGCCATTTGGGGGGGTGAAACAACAGAAGGAAGACCTTTCTCTCTGTCTGTCTCTCTCTCTCTCTCTCTCTTTCACTGTCTAACTGCCTGTCAAATGAAAAAAAAAAAAAAAAACAATATAAATTCTCTATCATGTTTAGGGAATAATGACCCAAAAACACATGAAGTGTTTTTTTTTTTTTTTTTTTTTTAGTGTTTTTCCATCTGCAGTTGATGGAATCCACAGACCCCAAGGACCGGCTGGATGTTTCCAAGTTGGTCATCATAGCCGATGTGGCTTATAGAGATGCTCAGAGAAGTTAAGGGATAAGGGTCAGGTCCACACAGCAAGGAAGGGACGAAGAAGATCGCCCCAGTGTGCTAGGTGCAGCGCTGACAGTGCGTGACACATGCCATGCCACAGTCCCTGCTCCCTCATCAAGGCTTGGAGGGTGGGAACACCAGGGACTGCCTGAGCCGGTTGCCCTGGGGCAGGGGCCGTGTCTCCGTCTCTTTGGGACTCCCAGCCAGAGCCTAGTATGCTGGGGCTAGACCCTGGGGTCACACCACCAGGCATCTGTGTATGCAAGAATCCTGAGTTTGGGGGAGCGCCTATGTCACATCGTCCGTTACGGTTCTTCCCTCGAGCCTGGATCGCATCCTGGCTACTCCTGGCTTCCAGTCCAGCTTCCTGCTGTGGTACCTGGTAGGCAGCAGGGGGCAGCCCAAGTGCTTGAGTTCCTGCCACCGTGTGGGAGACCTAGAGAGAGTTGCTGGCTCCTGATTTGGGCCTGGCCCAGCCCAGCCCCAGCTGTTGGCAGGGGAACCAGCGGACAGGAAAAATCTCTCTCGCTCTCCCTTTCAAACAGATAAATATTGTTTATATACATAAAAGAAAGCCCCTTGTAATTCCTCAGTGGGCTCAGCCTCCTCACCGTGCACTGGGCCTCGCAGATGATACAGCAGGCCTTGGCAGTATCGCGGTTGGATCGAGGGTTTTAGACACCTGTGAGTCCCAACCCTAGCCCCTAACACATGCACGCGGAAGCCCAGGACAAGTGATCTAATCTCTGTGTCTCCATTTCCTCCCTTGAAAACCAGGACGAACCTCGCGGCCCTGGCTGGAAGGTGAGCGCTGTACAGTTAGCACAACGCAGATACCCCAGAGTTTTAGTGTTGTTTCCTACAGAAAGCACTTAGTCCAGTCCCGGCACAGGGCAGGCCCAATGTGCGTAGTCGCCCGAGCAGTGGGGAAGACCTTGGCCAGCCGTCCCCGACAGGCCCCGGCTGGCTTCCTGTCCTGCTCCCCCAGCATCTCCGGGAAGGGCCGCAGGATGGGAGTACAAGCCCTTTGAGAAGGAGGCTTCGGCTGGTGTTTGCCGGTGCGTCCTCCACTGACCCCGTGGCAGAGACGGGCCTGCCTCTCTCCAGACACAAACACCACCAGTCCCAGACCTGGACCCGATCAGCCCTTCCCAGCAAAGCCTCCAGGGAGGGGACCGCACGGGCGGCCTGTGCACGTGGGCTCGTCCCTGCTGCGGCCCAGAGGTACATCCTGTTCTGGCGTTGCCATGGCACAGCCAAAAACATCTGCCACAACAGACGGCTGGGGCTGGCGGCTGGCAGCAGGGCCGTGGACGGGCAAGGGCCTGGGTGGGCTGGGCACCAGGGACGGGGCCGGAGAGCACTCCACGCTGAGCAAAGCCCGGAGCTGGGCAGAGGTTTGGGAAACTTCCCCCGGCTCTCATGCACTCACACGCATGCACACGCACGTATGTTCTAGCTGGGGAGCGAGCTGGCCTTGCAGCTCTGGCCGGTTTCCCACGGGGGCAGGTGCCCTAATTCTTGAGGCTCTGTGTGGAGGTCCCGAGAGGGGACCCCTGCGCACAGCCCTGGCAGGACAGGCCCCCCGCTCCAGATTCTCTTTCTTGATCTAAGCTCCTAGCCAGGCCCACAGAACGGCCCCAGGCCCCACCCTGCTCCCCAGATGGGATTTGCTTTTCCGGATGTTGTTACTGCTTTTCCTGATGAGAGAGTAAAACCCAGGCGTCCTAACCAGAACATGTGATGTGAGGCGTGCCGCTGACCCGGGCGGAGCCCAGCTGGGGCCCGTGCCTTTTGCTATCCGTACACACAGGGGCAGTATTCCTGAGCTAAATGCAATAAATGCCAGATGACGTGATTCTGTCTGACAAGCTGGTGATGCAGGTATGAGAGTACTTCAACAAGTTGGGGAGAAAATGGAATTGAAACATACCCAGAAATACAAGAAATTAAAAAGATAAAGAAACAAAAATCTAGAAAGATGAAAGATACTGAAAAAAAAAAAAAGGTAGAAACCCCCAGCCTTTTCATAGTGACATTTTCTGTGAACTTTTTGAAGACCCTGCAGACCTATGGATCGATTTCAAAAATGGTTTTGCACCAAAATAAGCATATCTTTGAATTCTGAAATGTCCATGAACTTCTTGAAGGCCCCTCCTGTTGGTGACACATTTTCTTAAGAGAAACTGAGACTCCAAGAGGTGACATCGCCTGCTTAAGACATGTCTTAGGAGTTGAACCCACGTTACACGGATGCTAAAGGTCAAAGCCGGGGTAGGGGGAGTGGAGTGGGAGGGGACAGGCATTTGGCACAGGTGTTAAGACGTCACTTGGAAAGCCCACATCCCCTAACAGCACACTTGGGTTCAAGTCCTGGCTCTGCTTCTGACTCCAGCTTCCTGCTAATGTGCACCCTGGAGGCAGCAGGTGATGGTTCAAGTACATGCTGCTGCCCTTGTGGGAGGCAAGGACTGAGTTCCCAGCTCTTGACTTCAGCCTGGTCCAGCCGCAGTTGTTGAAGGTATTTGTGGGGACTGAGCCGGCGGGCGGAGCTGTCTGTCTCTCTGGTTCCATTTTGCGGCCTTTCAAATAAATCAGTTCCACGCATTCATTCACTCAGGCTCTAACCCGGGAGTCCCCCTGCTCAGGCCCCGTGCCCCGGGCCTGACCTCGCTCCTGCTGGAGGCCCCGGCCCAGCTGAGGTCACAGTTTGGATCTAGCCTCCCTGAGGCCACACCCCGTCTGCAGCCTGTGCGCATTCTTGTCCCTGGTTGGCCACGTTCCTGGGCTCTGAGGGTCTCCGGCCCCCTCTACCTGTCCTCTCCCAAAACCTGGCCTTTGGCAGCATCCACTCGCCCTTCCCTCCCTGCCCACTGGCCGCAGCTGGGACTGTGACAGCAACTACGAATGTGCCAAACTGGACAAGGTGGCCTTGCCGAGAAGCGAAATGATTTACCCAGATGGCCCACTGGAAGACAGTGTTCCAGAGCCCCCTCTTCCAGGAAGCCCCTCCCCCTGACTCAGAAGAGATGGCTATTTAATCTGAACACTTGCTTGGGGTGGATCCCACACTGCACTGCCCATGTTCAAGTCCCAGCCTTGCTCCTCTCCTAAGCCTTGCTAATGTGTACCCTAGGGAGCAGCAGGTGATGGCTCGAGTGACTGACTCCCTGCCACCCACGAGGGAGACCTGGATTGAGTTCCAGGCTCCTGACTTTATCCTGGTTTAGCACCTGCTGTTGCACGTGTTTAGGAAATGAACCAGTAGATAGAAGATCTCTCTCTCTCTTACTGTCTCTGTTTCTCTGCCTTTCAAATAAATGAATATTTTAAAAAATTTAATCTGGGGCCGGTGGTGTGACACAGTAGGTTAAGCTTCCGCCTGCAGTGCTGGCATCCCATATGGGCACCGGTTCAAGTCCCGGCTGCTCCATTTCCAACCCAGCTCTCTGCTAATGGCCTGGGAAAGCAGTGGAAGATGGCCCAAGTGCTTGGTTCCCTGCACTCTTAGGAGACCCAAAGGAAGTTCCTGGGTCCCGGCTTCAGATTGGCGCAGTTCTGGCAATGGATAGAAGAGTTCCCCGCCCCCCTTGCTCTACCTTTCAAACAAATAAATAAATCTTTTTTAAAAATAGAGAATGAAGAGACCAGAAGGAACTCTCCCCCCACCCCCATGTAAGGACACAACAAAAAGGCAGGCATCTGTATACCAGGAAGGGTGCCCTCCCACAGCCCCACCATGCTGACCCCAGATCTCAGCCTTCCAGGCTCCACATCGCTGAGAAGTAAATGTGCATTGTTTCAGCCACCAGTTTACAGCCACCAGTTGCAGCAGCCCAGACTGGACGGGACAGTGTCCTTATGCAGGAACCATCCACGCCAAGTTGGGGCAGACAATAGGACTTGGTGGAAGTGACTTTCTAGGCTAGGTCACAAAAGACACCACAGCTTCCCCCTTGATCCCTGGAATTCCTTAAACAGGGACAGCCGGCTGCCAGGTCCCGAGGATGCTCCCACAGCCTGCAGAGACGCCCCCCTGGTGAGGAACCAAAGCCTCCGGCCAACAGCCAGGCCGGCTCAGCAGCCACGTGGAGGGAGCTGCCGCGGAAGTGGAAGGAGGGGCCGGGTCAGGACTACAGCTGACTTCAGCGCTGGTCTCTCAGGAGGGACCCAGTGCCAGAACCACACAGGTAGGCTGCTCCCAAACTCTGGGCACACAGATGGTGGTAAATGAATTTGCGATTTTAAGCCAGTGTGTGTGGGGTGATATGTTTCACGGATGCAGATAAGACCCGAGATGACCCGAGATCAAAGGCCAGAAGGCTCTTAAAACCCGTCATCTAGAATACAGCAGTCCCCTCTTATCTGTGGTTTCCTTTTCGGCAGTGTCAATTACTCACGGCCTGGTCCAGCCCTGGCTGTTGTGGTTATTCGAGGAGGAAATCAACGAATAGGAATACGCCCTCCCTCCCTCCCTTCCTTTCCCATGTCTCTCTCTCTCTTTCTCTCTCTCACTCTCCCTTTCAAATAAGTCTTTTTTTAAAAAATTTTTTGTAAAGATTTATTTATGTATTTGAAAGGCAGAGTGACAGAGAGAGAGGGGAAGAGACAGAGAGGTCTTCCATCTGCCGGTTCACTCCCCAAATGGCCACAACGGCCAGAGCTGGGCCCATCTGAAGCCAGGAGCCAGAAGCTAGATGTAGGGAGAAGTAGATGAGGGAGGTGTGGCACGCAGAAGTTAGGCCACGCACTGGTATGTGACTCAGCCAAGATTAAAACTCAGGCAGTCTGAGAGCTTAGTGTAGGCTGTTTAACTTTTACCTCGGAAGCTTTGCATCCCCTTGATGGAGTTTGGCGGAGGAGACCAGACGGTGCAAATACAGCGCTGAACCCAGTGCCTGCAACGTAGGGCACACTCAGGAGAGGGAGGCGTAGGGGGCTTGATTGTTCTTCTTCCTATTCTTGTGCAAGGAAAGCGTTCATCCATTCATACGTCTTCTAGAAGGGTCATGCAGCTGTGGCCCCTTTGCTGGCCTTCAGATGCACAGAGCGGATGACGGGGACCTGGTGGAGTCAGACGCACCCTTGGTGTTTTCTTGAAGGGTCTGCCTTCTCTGGCTGGCTGTGTGGCTCTCCACCCCGTGCACCAGGCTGGGGGGATTTCTGCAGAGCTTTTGAGCAGCTGATTGTGGGTCTGATGGGCCCGTGAGGCCAAGGTCATGGCCCAGGCCTTCCAATGGGTCCCTGAACTGAACACAGCCCTTGCCCTATCAGTTGTCTCCCTCGTGCGTGGCCCGGCCCCCCGGGAGCTGCGGATGCAGCAGGGACCTCATGACATGGTATAGGGGAGAGCATCTGAATGTTTGGTTCCACGGCCCTGGGTAGACTTCCCTGAACTTGTTTCTTGATCTGTCAAGTGGGAGGATAAGGGTCATGTCCCAGCCACCTACTGCTCTGCAAAATGGCCCCAGAGTGTGAGAGGCCTATGACAATACATATTGGTTTTCATACCATTATGGGAGTTGGCTTGGCTAAGGGCTTTCTTTTTTTAAGATTTATTTATTTGAAAGTCAGAGTTACACACAGAAAGAAGGAGAGGCGGAGAAAGAGAGAGGTCTTCTACCCAATGGTTCACTCCCCAACTGGCCAAAAGGGCTGGAACTGCGCCAATCCGAAGCCAGGAGCCAGGAGCTTCTTCCGGGTCTCCCATGTGGGTGCAGCAGCCAGAGGACTTGGGCCATCTGCTGCTTTCCCAGGCCATAGCAGAGAGCTGGATCAGAAGTGAAGCAGCTGGGACTCGAACTGGCACCCATATGGGATGCTGGCACTGCAGGCAGTGGCTTTAACCTGCTATGCCACAGCACCACCCTTAGCTAAGGGCTTTTTCTTGCCTCTGTGGTCAGCCCATGGCTGATCTAGGGTGTCCCCCTCATGTGTCTGCTGGTTGGCAGCTGCTGGCTGGGGTGATGGGGTGCAGCTGGGCCTCACGTCACCCGGCAGGACAGCCTGAGCTGCTTCATTTGCTGAGGTTCAAGTGCTCCAGGCTCAAGCTCTCCGCAAGCCACTGTGTCACCATGCCAGTATCCCATTGGCTCAGACATGGCCCAGGGCAAGCCCACAGTCAGGGAGGAAGGCAACACGACAGACCTGGCTACAGGGAGGAGAATAATTTAGTAATGTGTGTGGCCCCTTCTGCAATTCACCACCGTGGCCCTGGCAGAGATATTGAGAAGAACAAATGGAAAGTGGCAGGGTTCCGAGCAAGAATAAAAATAATGGCAAGTATTTGTTGGCACACAGGAGAGACTTAGACATGTTGCCAGAACAATCTTGACTTCCTAGGTGGAGAATTGCGAGGCAGAGAGGTTGAATAACTTACATGGGGTCTGGGGGCAGCATTGTGGTACAGCCAGTGAAGCCACCACTCATGACGCCAGCATCCCATATTGGAGTGCCAGCTGCAGTCCTGTGGGGAGCAGGGCCTGTCTCCCGCAACATGGCGAAATAAGTACTGAGACTACCGAGACTAGACTAGACCACTGAGACTATTAAGACTAACTCCATGCATCTGATCTCCCATCATACGGCGCTGAGAGTAAACAAATCTTACACAGCTGCTTCGTTAATTAGCTGATTCCTGACCCAACCCCTTAAAAGGGGGAGAGAGACAACATACGCAGCCGTGCCCCCTCCCCCGAGAGAGTCGGTCGGAGAGCTCGTTGGTGCCGCTCCTCCACGAAAGTGGGGGAGCGGCGGGGGTGCCACTCCTCCGCGGAGGCGGGGGAACGGCAGCAAACCCGGGAAGGGCCAGGGAAAGAAAGCAGCGCCTGGTCCGGTGCCGCTCCTCTGCTCGCAGGGGAGCTACACAGTCCTGGCTGCCCAACTTCCCATCCAGCTCCCTGCTAACGCAGCGGAGATGGCCCAGTGGAGCCATCTGGATGGAGTTCTGAGCTCCTGGCTTCAGCCTGGCCCAGTCTTAGCTGTTGTGACCTTTTGGAGAGTGAACCACTGGATGGAAGATCTCTGTCTCTGTCTCTCACTGTTAAATGCATACATACATACATACCTCTTATTACAGAGAATAACTTACCTAGAGTTACACAGTGAATTAGTGAGAGCTACACTTCAAACGCAGAGCTGATTCCCAAGTTCATGTTCACGGCAGCCCCTTCTGCCGCCTTCCCAGCACATGTAACAAAGTTCAAACATGAATAGGAATAAATGGGAGCCCCTCCCCGGGCTGCAAGCTCGGTTTCCCCCCTCCTACCACGAAGATGTGGCTTCATTTGCAGGAAGACAGCACACTGCTGTGCTCACCGTCTGTATACAGGGTTCAGTGCAGCTGAGCCTGGCATCAAGTGGGAACCAGAGAGCAATTTTGGGCATGAAAGACATCGCCCCCTATTCCCGTAGGAAGCTGTAGATGCATGCAGACCTGGAGAGACAGCTGCTCCGGGTCCCACGTCGCGTATACTTCCTTTCTGCCACTCACAATATTGGTGGAAGTGTTTCCATCTCAGTGTTCCTTTGGGAAAAGCCATTTGCTCGTCTCTCGGAGAAGGGTGGGGGTGCTCCACTCGGGAGAGAACAGACGACCTTACATCCAGCTCCCCTGCTGGGCCAGGCTGCGGCTGATGGGGGCTGTGATGGGAACCCGCCCAGGAGAAGGGGACAGTTTTCCAGGCACCTGAAGGAAGCGCTCTGCTGTCCCCAGAGCTGGCCTGGAGCTGCGTGGCGGAGTCGCAGGAACTGGAGATTTGTTGAATTGGATTCTATTCTTTTGTTTATACTGGAAAGTTTCCATAATTTATTTATTTATTTTATTTTTATTTTTTGACAGGCAGAGTGGACAGTGAGAGAGAGAGACAGAGAGAAAGGTCTTCCTTTGCCATTGGTTCACCCTCCAATGGCCACCGTGGCCGGCACGCTGTGGCCGGCACACCACGCTGATCCGATGGCAGGAGCCAGGTGCTTCTCCTGGTCTCCCATGGGGTGCAGGGCCCAAGCACTTGGGCCATCCTCCACTGCACTCCCTGGCCACAGCAGAGAGCTGGCCTGGAAGAGGGGCGACCAGGACAGAAGCCGGCGCCCCGACCAGGACTAGAACCTGGTGTGCCGGCGCCACAAGGCGGAGGATTAGCCTAGTGAGCCGTGGCGCCGGTGAAAGTTTCCATAATTTAAAACAACAACGGGGGCAGGCTTTGTGGCACAGTGGGTTAAACTGTTGCTAGGGACACCACATCCCATGTCGGAGTGCTGGTGTGGGGCTCTGCTGAGGTCATCCAACGGTGAGTTTGGGCCTAGGGTCTTGATAGAATAGCTCAAGTTTCTAGAATTATTTCCCATACCCCCATTTTTTAAAAAGGCTGATACATTTTATGATCTCTAACCATTGAATTCTGTTTGCAGAAAAATTACTGAATATGGAAGAGGAAATGTGGAAAGGAAACATACCGATTGTGAGAAGCTGTATGTGTTGACATGACTGAGCCACTGCGTGCCCAGGCGACTGCTTAAACATCGTGTTGGGGTGTGTCTGGGAAGATGCTTCCAGAAGACATTCACACTGAACTTGGTGAACCTCCCCAAAGCAGGTGGAAACCAGCTAAGCTGTCGAGGACCTCTCTAGATCAAGAAGGCCAAGGAAGGCAGCCCTGATTCTAACCCTTTCCCCAGACATCATCTCCCTCCCCGGAGCGGAGGCTCTGTCTGTCTGCAGAACTCCTGCTCTCTGATCTGCTGACTCGGGTTGGAGTCCACACCGTCGGCTCTCTGACCTCAGCCCCTACCTCGAGATTTATTGATTGATTTGAAAGAAACAGAGAGAGAGAGAGAGAGAGAGAGAGAGAGAGATATCAATCTTCCATCTGCTGGTTCACACCACAATGGCCAAAATGGCCAAAGCTGGCCCATGCTGAAGCCAGGAGCTAAGAGCTACACGGGTGGCAGGGGCCCAAGTACCCAGGCCATCATCTGCTATTCTCCCAGACACGTTGGAAGAGAGCTGGCTGGGAAGTGGAGCAGCTGGGACTCAAACTCCGATGTAGGATGCTGGTGTCAGGAGCAGAGACTTAGCTGTGCCACAATACCGGGCTCTGAGTCTCCAGTTTGCAGACAGCAGGTTGTGGAACTGCTCAGCTTACACACACACACGTGTGCACACACACACACACACACACAGGGACACATACATACATGTATGCACACCCATATACACATACATACATACATACACAAATGCACACAACACACATACACATGCATACACACATCCAGACATAAACACAAGTGCACACATATATACACATGCACACACACACACGCATACACACACACACACCAGTTCTGCTTCTCTGGAGCACCCTGTGACATATCCCTAATTCTTTTTTTTTAGGATTTATTTATTTATTTGAAAGTCGGAGTTACACGGAGAGAGGAGAGAGAGGCAGAGAGAGAGAGGTCTTCCATCCGATGGTTCACTCCCCAATTGGCCACAACAGCCAGAGCGGTGCCAATCCGAAGCCAGGAGCCAGGAGCCTCTTCCAGGTCTCCCACGCAGGTACAAGGGTCCAAGGACTTGGGCCATCTTCTACTGCTTTCCCAGGCCACAGCAGAGAGCTGAATTGGAAGTGGAGCAGCTGGGTCTCGAACCGGCATCCATATGGGATGCCGGCACTTCAGGCCAGGGCGTTAACCAGCTGCGCCACAGCGCCAGCCCCGACATATCCCTAATTCTAATCCTATCCCCCAGACATCATATCCATTACAGCAGGTGTGTGCATTTCGTCAAAACGGTCTCACTGTCTTCCGACCTGCCTTTTCCATGTCACAACACAACTGGGGATATTTTTACACTGCATTCAGTAGCAAATCTCCTTCCACAAAATCCTCTTATTTTTCTTGATTAAGAAACTTCCAGTAGCCAGTATTGTTTGGTAGTGGGTTAAGCTGCTGCCTGAAATGCCAGCATCCCATATGAGCACTGGTTCAAGCCCTGGCTGCTCCACTTCCTATCCAACTCCCTGCTAATGTGCCTGGGAAAAAGCAGAGGATGGCCCAAGTGCTTGGACCCCTGCACTCACGTGAGAGACTCAGATGGACTTCCTGACTCCTGGCTTTAGCCTGGCCCAGCCCTGGCCATTTGGAGAGTGAACCAGCAGTTGGAAGACACCCCCCCTTCTCTCTCTCTCTCCTTCTCTCTCTCTCTCTCTCTGCCTTTCAAATAAAATAATCTTTTTTTATGGAAACTTCCTAAGCTCCCTGGGACCTGGGAAGAGGCAGGTGTCATGAAGGGAACAGACGGATGTCACACTCTTTGCTTCTGTTGAACCATGGTCCTTTACAGTCTTCCCTGGGGGCATAGACAGTGGAGATCATGGGCTGGCCTCCCGAGGGGCGAGCTCCGAGGGTGGGGGCTGCGAAGTCACCTGTGTCTCCAGGATGTGGTGCAAACATTTTAGCGGCTCCTCATTCTCTGCAGTGTGCAGGCTTAGCCTGTCCTTCAGATCCTGCCCCCCGTTTTACAGCGTTCTTTCCAGTGGCTGTGGGGTGTGTGTGTTGGCGGGGGAGGGGGTTGACGCAGCTCCTCTCATCAGGCAGAGAGAGCTGTTCCTGCAGCCAGCAAATGTGGCATGCGTTCTTCCACATACACAGTTGGTGCTTACTGCCTGTGGGCACCGTATTTGCAAATTCACGCCCTTGCCTGTGGGAGGCGCTGTGGGTAAAGCCTGCACTTGGAACAGCGGCGTCCCGTAGCAGACAGAGCACCAGTTAGAGCCCTGGATGCTCCTGAGCCCTGCAACGTGCACCTGAGAACGCCACAGGTGAGGCTCCAAGTCCAAGGGCCCCAGTCACCTACACTGGAGACCCAGATGGAATTTCAGGCTCCTAGCTTCAGCCTGGCCCAGCCCTGGCTATTGCTGCCATTGGCAGGGTAAATCAGTGGATGGAAGATCTCTGTCTGTCTCTCTCTGTAACTCTACCTCTCAAATAAATGAATGAATCTTTAAAAAAAAGATCTTGTGAGCTAAAAAGCCATCTTTATTTATAAAGGACCCAGTTTCAAGTATTTTGTTATAGCAACAGAAAACAGACTAATACAAGGATACTTCAGAAAGTTCCTGGAAGGTGGAATGAAATGCTAAATTTATTTGGTGTCAAAGTGTTTGAAATCCATGCATGGGTTTTCTGTATTTTCCACAAAGCTTTTGAGGACCCCTTGTAAGAGGTAATTAGTTCCTTGGGGTGGAGCCTTAGTGATTGGGATTAGTGCCCTGATAATAGGGACCCCAGAGAGACCCTCACCTCTTTGACTGGGTGAGGACGCGGTGAGACAGCACCCTCCATGAAACGGGAAGCGGGCCCTTACCTGACTGCGCATCTGCAATGGGCTCAGCTTCCCTGCCCCAGGACCCATCCAGGACACCGCCTGCCATTCACTCATCATGGTTCCAGAACTCCGGGGGGTGACAGTTCCTCCAACTGACCTTGCTGTTGGTGACCTTGGCAGTGTTGAGAGCACCGGTTGTGTACTTTTGGGATGTTCTCCATTGGAATTATTTTTAAATGTGATACTTTTTATATAAATCTTTCTTTATCATTTAATTTCACTTTATTTGAAAGGCAGAGAGACACACAGAAAAAGGAAGGAAGGGAGGGAGGGAGGAAGAAAGGAAGAAAGGAAAGAAAGGAAGAAAGGAAGAAAGGAAGAAAAAGAAAGGAAGGAAGGAAGGAAGGAAGGAAGGAAGGAAGGAAGGAAGGAAGGAAGGAAGGAAGGAAGGAAGGGAGGGAGGGAGGGAGGGAGGGGCTGGTGCTGCGGCATAGCGGGTAAAGCCACCACTTGCAATGCCGGCTTCCCATATGGGCACCGGTTCAAGTTCCATCTGCTCCACTTCCTATCCAGCTCTCTGTTACGGCCTGGGAAAGCGGTAGAAGATGGCCCAGGTCCTTGTGCCCCTGCACCCACATGGGAGACCTGGAGGAGGCTTCTGACTCCTGACTTCTGGCTTTGGATCAGCACAGCTCTGGCCGTTGCAGCCAACTGGGGAGTGAACCAGCAAATGGAAGATCTCTGTCTCTCTCTCTCTGCCTCTCCTCTCTCTGTGTAATTCTGCCTTTCAAATAAATACATAAATCTTTTTAAGAAGTTATTTATTTATTTTTATTTGAAAGTCAGAGACAGAGCAGACAGAGAGAGAGAGAAATTGTCCATCGTCTGGCTCCCTCCTGAATGCACACACTCCTGAGGCTGGGCTAGGCTGAAGCCAGGAGCCAGGAGCTCTACCTGGGTCTCCCATGTGGGTGCCAGGGACCCAAGCACTTGAACCATCGTATGTTGCCTTCCATGGAATGCATTAGGAGGAAGCTGGAATCAGGAGCAGAGCAGGGACTGGAATGCAGGCACTATGATATGGGTTGCAGGAATCCCTAGAGTATCTTAACTGCTATGCCAAATTCCTGCCTCCCCAAAAAAGGCATTTTAAAAGATCACCACTGGGGCTGGCACTGTGGCGCAGTAGGTTAACACCCTGGCCTGAAGCACCGGCATCCCATATGGGCGCTGGTTCTAGTCCCGGTTGCTGCTCTTCCAGTCCAGCTCTCTGCTATGGTCTGGGAAAGCAGAAGAAGATGACCCAAGTCATTGGGCCCTGCACCCACATGGGAGACCCGGAAGAAGCTCCTGGCTCCTGGCTTCAGATCAGCAAAGCTCCATCTGTCGCGGCCAATTGGGGAGTGAACCATTGTATGGAAGACCTTTTTCTGTGTAACTCTGACTTTCAAATAAATAAATAAATCTTTTTTAAAAAAAAATCACCATTGAGTTAATGCCTGGCAAATTGGTAATAGAGCCTGGTAAGCAGTTGGTGCTGAGTAAGTACCAGCCCCACCACAGTACTTATTTGTGCCAAAGATCTGTGGCAGGTGTGCTTGCAAACATAAGCTCAGGTGAGCATTCCCCCCCAGGGAAGAGCTGAGAAACCTGAGGCCCACAGAGCTGATGTGACCTGCCCAGGATCGCAGATGGCAGGGCCAGTTGTCACACCAGAGCTCCCACCATCAGTCTAATCTGTGATGGCTACTGGGCACGGACTCTACCGGCAGCATGGGCCAGCCCCAGTGCCAAGTGTGCAACCTGCCTGGTCTCATGGCTGCCCCCACAGCACCATGAGATGCTGTTGGAGAGGCCGTCTGGGAGGAGTGGGGACTTTATTCCAACAGGTGGCTCGAGGCCCTTTCCCCTGGTTCAGTGGAGGCCAGGTGGGGCGTCTGGATTTTCACCCCCACCTGACACTGAAGAGGACCTGCTCCTCTCTCTCCCTACTGGTGATGGCAGAGGAAATATAACGCAGAGTCAGGACTTTCCCAATTGCCCATGGTGTCCTCCTGGGAGACATGAATGAGGTGCTTGAGCCTCCTAAGGGCTGCATTAGCAGGAAGCGGGAGTCAGGGGCTGGAGGCAAGTATCACACTCAGGCACTGCTCTCTGGGACATGGACATCTAACCCCTTGGCCGCAGTCTCCCCACTACATTTGCATGCTGCAAGGCTGAATATTTCCTACCTATGTCAAGAACAAGGTGAGTATTTTTTTTTCACTATTTATTCAACATAGTGCTGCAGGTGATGGCCAGTACAATAAGGCAAGAAAGGGAATAAAAGGCATACAGATTGAAAAGGAAAAAAAATTAAAATTGTTTATATTTGCAGGTGACATGATCATCAAACCCTAAGGAATCTACACTAATGAGTTCTGTAATGCCCAAGGATATAAGATGTACAGATAAAGATCAATTACATTTCGATATACTAGCAATGAACTCACAGACCCTGACATGAAATATATAATGCTATTTACAATTACTCAAAATTTACCTGTAGATCTAACAAAGCAAGTCTGGGACTTGATACACAAAACTGCACAATACAATGAAACAAATCAAGGATCTAAACAAATGGAGAGACAAACTGCGTTCATGGATTGGAAGACAACATGGTAAAAATGTCAGCTCAGCCCAAGCTGATTTACAGCTTTAACACAACTACTGTCAAATTCTAGCAAGAATGTTTTGTAGATACAGACAGGCATATTCTAAAATTTATATGAAATGGCAGAGAAACTAGAATAACTGCAGCAATTTTTAAAGAGAATAAAATGAGAGAAAGCAGTCAGTCCAATTTCAAGATTTATTATCCAGCTGCAGTAGCCAGGGCTCTGTGACAATGGTGGAGGTACAGATCAGTGGAACAGAACCTGGGAATAGATCCACACAAATATGCACACCTGGGTGTGTGTGTGTTTAAAAAAATTATTTATTTGAAAGGCAGAGTTACAGAGAGGGAAAAACAGAGAGAGAAGGGTTGTTTATCTACTGGATCACTCTCCAAATGCCTACAATGGCCAGGGGTGGGCCAGGCTGAAGCCAAGAGCCAAGAACTCCATCTGGGTCTCCCATGTGGGTGGCAGAGGCCCATGGGCCACCTTCTGCTGCTTTTCCAGGTGCATTGGCAGGGAGCTGGGTCTGAAGCTGGGGAAGCTGGGACTTGAACTGGCGCTCGTATGGAATGCTGGTGTTGCTGGCAATAGCTTAACCCGTGGCAGCACAACATGGCCCCCACCCACCTGATTTTTTGACAAGGGTGCCAGCTTGATTCGATGGAGGAAAGTGCTTTTTCAACAAATTGTGCTGGAGGGATGGTATATCTGCAAGCACAAGAAATGAACGTCAACACTAAGTCACACTTTCCATAAAAATTAACTCAACTTGCATCACAGACTTAGGTGTGTAATGTAAAACTACAAGGTGTTCAGTAAAATCATAAGACAGGGTTGATGTTTAGCACCTTGGTGAAGACCCTGGAATGACTGCACCCCTTAGCAGAGTTCCTCAGATAGAGTCCTAGCTCCACTTCTGATCTAGCCTCCTGCTAATGTACACCCAAGAAGCAGTTCTTGGATTCCTGTGATCCACATGGAAGACCTGGATGGAATTCTTGGCTCTTGGCTTTAGTCTGGCCTAATCCTAGCTGTTGTGGGCATTTTGGGGAGTGAACCAGCAGATGGAAGCCCTTTCTCTCTCTCTCTCTCTCTCTCTCTCTCTCTCTCTCTTTCAAATAATAAATCATTTTTTTTAAGACAGTAGTTGGGACACCTGTGTCCCATATCAGAATGCCTGGGTTGGGCCAGCGCCGCGGCTCATTAAGCTAATCCTCCGCCTGTGGCGCCGGCATCCGGGTTCTAGTCCCGATCAGGGTGCTGGATTGTGTCCCAGTTGCCCCTCTTCCAGTCCAGCTCTCTGCTGTGGCCCGGGAGTGCAGTGGAGGATGGCCCAAGTGCTTGGGCCCTGCAACCACATGGGAGACCAGGAGAAGCACCTGGCTCCTGGTTTCGGATCAGCGCGGTGCCCCGGCCATGGTGCATCGGCTGCAGCAGCCATTGAGGCGGTGAACCAACAGATAAGGAAGACCTTTCTCTCTGTTTCTCTCTCTCACTGTCCACTCTGCCTGTCAAAAAAAAAAAAAAAAAAAAATGCCTGGGGTTGAATCCTGGCTCTGCTCCCAACTCTAGCTTCCCACTAATGCATGTTCTGGGAGACAGCAGGTGGTGGCCCAAGTGGTTGAGTCCCTGCCACTCACATGGGAGTGAAGTGGTTCCTGGACTGGCCTGACCCAGCCCTGACTATTGCAAGAATTTGAGGAGTGACCTGGCAGAGAACTCTCTGTCACTCTGGCTTTTAAATAAAATAAATAAATAAATAAATATGAATCCAAGGAAAGTATAGAAGAAAGTATATAGCATACCAGAAAAATACTCTTATATCAGACACCAAAAGCATGATCCATAAAAGACAAACAAATTGAAAAATTGGACTTAATCAAAATTAAAAACATCTTCTTGGTGATAGACTCCACTAAGATGAGCAGGGGCCGGCGCCATGGCTCACTTGGTTAATCCTCTGCCTGTGGTGCCAGCATCCCATATGGGTGCTGGGTTCTAGTCCCAGTTGCTCTTCTTCCAGTCCAGCTCTCTGCTATGGCCTAGGAAGGCAGTGGAGGATGGCCCAAGTGCTTGGGCCCTGCACCCACATGGGAGACCAGGAGGAGGCACCTGGCTCCTGGCTTCAGATCAGCGCAGTGCCAGCTATAGTGGCCATTTGGGGAGTGAACCAATGGAAGGAAGACCTTTCTCTCTGTCTCTCTCTCTCTCTCTCTCACTGTCTACAGCTCTACCTGTAAAATAAATTAAAAAAAAAGAAAAAAAAAAGATGAGCAAATTACAGATGGGAAAAATATTTGCACACCATATATCTGACAAAAGATAAGCATGTAAGCTAGACAAGGGACTTTCAAAACTCAATAGTAAACAAACAATAAAACTCCAAACAGTTCAAATAGAAAACAAACAAAAGACATGAAGAGACATATAAACATGAAAAGGTATTCAATATTATTAGCTGTCAAGAAATGTGAATTGAAATCACAATGAGATGTCATTATATACTTAATGGAATGGCTAAGAAATACAATAGAATGATAACACCAAATGCTGGCAAAGATGTGAAGAAACCAGGTCACTCAGGTTGCTGGTAGGTGCAGGTGACAAATGGCACAATCACTCAGGGAAACAGGTTAGCAATTTCTTCACATACTAATTACACAGTTGCCATACAACCCAGCAACTGTGCTGCTAGGGGTTTTTCAGAGCGGGAAGCTATGCTCATGCAAAAACCTGTACATGAATGGTGATAATGTGTAGAGCAGCTTTACTTATAAAAGCCCTAAACTGGAAAGACCCTGGATGTCCTTCAGTGGGTGAAAGGTTAAACATACCATGGCACGGGAGTCCACACTAATCAGGAACACCCTATTCAAGCGTGCAGCAACCTGCATGCTTCTCTAGAGATTTATGATGCATCAAAAAAAAAAAGCCAACCCCCAAATGCTACATACCATACAATTCCAATTACGTAACATTGCTGAGAGTTATGGAAACACAGAGCAGATGAATGGGTGCCAAAACTTAGAGCCCGTGAGATCAGGACGGAAGTGGGTGGGGCTTTAGAATAGCAACAAGAAGGATCCTTGTGGGAATGGAAATTTTGTGTCTTGACTGTATCAATATCGAGATCCAGATTATTACATTGTATTATAGTTTTGCAAGATTGTTATTATGGGGAGAAGCTGGGTAAAGGATACATGTGATCTCTTTGTATTATTATTATTTTTTTGACAGGCAGAGTTAGACAGTGAGAGAGAAAGAGAAAGGTCTTCCTTCCGTTGGTTCACCCCTCAAATGGCCGCTATGGCTGGCGCTGTGCTGATCCGAAGCCAGGAGCCAGGTGCTTCCTCTTGGTCTCCCATGTGGGTGTAGGGCCCAAGGATTTGGGCCATCCTCCACTGCCCTCCCGGGCCACAGCAGAGAGCTGAACTGGAAGAGGAGCAACCAGGACAGAATCCGGTGCCCCAGCTGGGACTAGAACCCAGGGTGCTGGCACCGCAGGTGGAGGATTAGCCTAGTGAGCCGCGGTGCCGGCCTCTTTGTATTATTTTTTATACCTGTTGTGAATCTGTAATTTCCTCACAGTAAAAATTTTGATTAAAAAAGGTATCCCATCTGTAGATGGTCATTTAGCACTTTTCCTGTTTTGCAGAATGAAACACTCAAAGCAGAAAGAACCCAGATTTATCAATGCAGGATGAGTTTTTCTTTATTAATTTGGGGGGCAGGGGAGAGAGAGAGAAACAGAGAGAGAGAGAGACAGAGAGAGAGAGAGAGAGGTCGAGCTTGTATTCACCAGTTCACGCCCCAAAATGACTGCAATGGCCTAGCTTGGAGGTTGGGGGGGGGCCTAGCTTGGAGATTCAGGGTGGCAAAGCTTGGAGCCAGGGACTCAAGCCAGGTCTTCCAATGAGTGTTAGGGACCAGCTACTTGAGCCATCCCTGATGCCTCTCAGGGTGCTTATTAGCAGGAAACTGGAGCCAGAAGCCAGAGCGGAGAACTGAACCCAGGCATTCTGATGTGGGGTGTGGGCACGCACAGGGTTAATTCATCCCACACCAACTGTGAGACCAAAAGCCCCCATCCCCCAACCCCTGATGGGGGAATTTTCAGATTCTTCAAGCTTTGTCCCCTTCAGTCACTCAATTCAGTCTTGACTACTGAGATTACTCTCGGGGCTTCCGGTCTCTCCTCTCATCTATTTAATATTATTGTTATTTGTTAATGCTTCCACAGGGCTAATTCATCTACTTCCAGGTTGCCCTGGCAACCTAAGACTAATGTCTCCATTTGGTACTGAAAGAAAACGGAAAAATTACGTGCGGAGGAGCCTCTGAATGCAGGCTCCAGGATTCTTTCTCTTCATGCACGAGCAGGTGTATACGTGGGGCTGGGAATTGTGGGGAGCAACTGGGAGCAACTCGGACTAGACTAAGTTACTGGAATTAAGACTTATTCTATACATCTGCTCTCCCACAATATGGCGCTGGGAGAGGAGTAAAAACAGCTTCTACCCAGCTGCCTCTCACCAACTTGACAAGCTGCAGGACCTGCTCCTGATTGGAGGAGAGCAGCGTACTCGGCGTGTGGGCAGCAGAGTTGGGATTGGTGGAAGGACTATAAAGGAGGAGAGAGACAACATGCACCAGGAACATCTAGGGGGAACATCTATCTGAAGGAACACCTGTGCAGCCCCCGAGAGAGCTGGCCGGCGGTGTGCCGCTCCCCTGCGGAAGTGGGGAAAGTGGCCAGGGGGAACCGCCCTTCCACGGAGGTGGAAGGGACAGTAGCCAACCCGGGAAGAACCAGCAGCAAACCCGGGGAGGGCCGAGCAGACGAAAGAACAGCGCAGGGTCCTGTGTTGTTCCTCCACGAAGACGGGGAGCGACAGGGAATCACTCTTGTTTTTCCTGATCACTGAATTCCTCTCCATCTAGCATCTGTCTTTGGTCGCTTTGGAAATTACATCAGCATTTGAGTGCAGGAAAAGGGTCTCAAATCCAGCATCTGAGCTGGGCCCACATCCCTCCTTTTAGGGCCAATGTACACACAGCCAAGGGTTCCTCCAGGCCCATAGAGGGGTTGCTGTAGGTTCGAGAATGGTGAGATGGGGGGGGGGGTGTTACCCAGTAAAGGGTCATGCAGTTTTCCGGCTGTTTCTGGGAGCAGCAGCTCCTGGCTGACTGCATTTGGGGCAGGTGTGGATGAGGCGGTGGCTCCGCACTGCTTCTTAGCTTTGGAAGCTTCCTGGGCAGCGGTCACTTCCAACAACCCAGGGATAAAACTGGAAACTGAGACAGGCACCAGGAAGGAGAAGGCTTTGGGATTTTTCTTTTTCAGTACATTCTCTGGTACTCTGTGGTGTTGTTATCAAGAGGGGACTGGTGTTATGGGAAATTTTATTTTTATTTCCATCACCTAAAGAGGAGGGGTGGGTGTTTGGCTTAGTGGTTCAGACACAGGTTGAGATGCCTGAGTCCCATAACAGAGTCCCTGGGTTCAAGTCCTAGCTGGGCTCCCAATTCTGGCTCCCTGCTAATGCAACAGTGATCGCTCAAGTAGTTGGGCTTGCCCCTCATGGTGAGTGAGTGAGTTCCTGGCTCTTGGCTTCAGTCTGGCTCATCTTGGCTGTTGCAAACACTGGGAGAGTGAGCCAGTAGTTGGGAGCTCTCTCTCCTCTCTCTCTCATCTCTCAAATAACAATAATAGTAAAATAATGATAAGAATAAAACAAACAAACAAACAAAAAAAAACAGAAGAAAGAGGAGGAGGAAGTCAGCATATTTTGAGCACCTACTGTGTGCTCAGCACTGTGTTGCCTTCATCCATCAAATCAGATCTCCCGACTCTTCAGAACCACCTCCTGAAATCAGCTTTTGCATGACTCTCACTGTGCAGATGAGGAGAGTCGGGCTGAGTGAGCAAAAGCGGCTCACCCAGAGTTGCAGAGTGAGTCAGTGGTGAGGTCCCATTTTAAACCCAAGTCTGTAGAATCCAAAGTCCACAGTTTTTTTTTTTTTTTTTTTTATTTTTTTGTTTTGTTTTTGAATTCTGTTATGCTGCCACGGAAGCAGTTAAAAGTAACGACTCACTGGCTAGGAGTGTAGGGTCTGCAATTAGATGGCTGTGCGTTCCACCTGATTCACGTCGTGTGCCCCTGCACAGGTAATTTAGCTTCTCTGACTCTCTACATTTCTTCACCTTCATGGTTGGGAGTTGAGAATTCTCCCAACAGAGATTGCATAAGACTTTGTCCATACAGCAGTCACATGGTTCCTGACATATACAAACCTCCGATAAAGGCAGATATTATCTGTTTCCAAGGAGTAAGTCAGGGCATCACTCAGCTTTTTGTTACTATAAGCAAAATACCTAAGAGCAGCTACTCAGGGAGGAAGAAGGGTTATTTTGGTGTACACATTTGGGGGTTCACAGTGTCTGATAAGAATGATGCATGGTGGAATGTGTGGGGAAGAAGGATCACAGGCAAGCCCAGAAGGAGAGAGAGAGAGAGAGCGAGAGAGGAGAGAGAGAGAGAGAGAGAGAGAGAGAGAGAGAGAGAGAGAGACTGGGCCTGACTCAGGTCTATATAGCCAGATCTGTTGGGAGAACTGCTCCAGTGCCCTAAAGACGTCCCACTAGGCTTACCTGGATGCCGCAATCACATCAGTCTTTCTTTTTAAGGATTTATTTATTTGAAAGTCAGAGTTACACAGAGAGAGAAGCAGAGGCAGAGAGAGAGAGAGGTTTTCCATCTCTTGGTTCACTCCTGGTTTCCTCCCCAACTGGCCACAACAGCCGGAGCTGCGGTGATCCAAAGCCAGGAGCCAGGAGACTCCTCCAGGTCTCCCACAGGGGTGCAGGGGCCCAAGCACTTGGGTCATCCTCCACTGCTTTCCCAGGCCATAGCAGAGAGCTGGACCGGAAGTGGAGCAGCCGGGACTGGAACTGGCGCCCATATGGGATGCCGGCACTGTAGGCAGTGGCTTTACCTGCTACACCACAGCGCCGGCCCCATTTCTCCACTCAATCCACTAAGCATTGATGTTCATCCACTAACATAAGGCTGTGGGAGGGCAGGCATGTGGTTCAGCAGTTAAGACACTTCTTGGGATGCCTGACTGAGCCCCTGGGTTTGAGTCCAGCTCTGCCTTCCATTCCAGCTCCCTGCTAGTGCACCCAGGGAGACAGCAGATGACAACCAGTGCACCCAGGGAGACAGCAGATGACAGCTCAAGTGCTTGGGCCCCTGCCACCCACGTGGGAGCCCCGGAATCATTTGTGGGCTTCTGGCTTTGCCCCAGCCCAGCCCTGGATGTTGTGGGCATTCGGGGAGTGAAAGTGGATGGACAGTCCCCCCCACCCCCGTCACTGCTTTTCATACAAATAAGAATAAGAAAAAACAAAAACAGAAGACTGGGAAGCGCCCACTACATGGGTCTTTAGGCGACACACAAACAAATGTCCGGAACCTAACAGCTTACTCAGCAGCCTGCCGGGCCATCGCCAAGCCTTTTGTGTCTTCCTCCTCCCAGACCACTCTAAACCCGCGGTGACCACCTGCTTTGTTTAATTAAAGCCAGGGCTCATCACAACAGCGAACTGCCTCCAGCGTCACTTGGCCACCTTTATCTCACCGCAAGGAAGCGAGCGGCAAGCCAGGCCAGGAAGGGGCTGCTCCGAGACAACACGAGACCCGTCCCCTGGCATCCCGCGCCAAAGGTGCCCGGCGCGGTTCTCAGCACCTGCCTACCCCTGGGAGGGAGGGGCTGCTGCTGTCATCCCCATTTCACAGACGCAGAAACTGAGCCCTAGGGAGGACGGGTCATTTGCCGGAGAGCTGCGCTGGTTCCAGCGGATCTTGATCTACCTTTCCGAGGCTGATGCTGAAGAGGAACCCCAGCCCCTGGGCCTGGCTTTGCAGAAGGGGTCTCTGCTTTTTTAACAGAGCGACTCTTGCCACGTTCAGGGCTGGGGCGCCCGCGCCCGGGTCAGGCAGCCGGGCAGCAGCAGCGCTGGTGCCCAGCCATTGCAGGGACTTTGGCCAGGGCAGGAAGGGAGCGGCCTCGGAGGCTCCATTTGTCCTCGTCTGCGGAACGCGCTCGGTCAGTAAGCGGGAGGCTCCGGCGGTGCTGCCCGGCCCCGCGGAGGCCGCCGCGCGCGGGGAGCGACAATGGCCAGGGGGCGCAGGGCTGCGGCGCGCCCGAGGGGGCAGGGGCGGGAATTCGCGAATTCGGGGCGTGGCCTGGGCGACCAGCGCTCAGAGGGACAGTGGGCGGGGCTTCTGGAAGTCGGGAGGCAATGAAAGGGCCGCGGGGCTTAGGGAGCCGGGACGCGGGTTCGAGGGCTTGGCCGGGCAGTGGGCGGGGCTAGGAGGAACTGACGTTCCAGTTTTTTAGCGTTTCTAGGACCGTCTTTGAGAAGCCGGCCTTGCGGAGCCGGGGAATCAGTGGGCGGAGCTCTAAGAACCCCGCTCCAGATTCTAAGGAGCAGTGGGCGTGGCTCGGAGGCGCCTGTGGGCGTGGCCCTGCAGCCACTCAGAGAACTGGAGAGCGGGGCGTGAGCTTGGGCATCGCCTTCCTCCGTGGCCCGCCTGCACAGCTCAGCGCGACCAGAGGGGGCGCCGGGGAGGCGGAGGCGTGGAACGGAGGGTGGGAAGCGGGCTTCCCCTCCGGAAGTGGGCGTGGCGCGCCCCAGCCCCGCGGCCCTGGTTGGCTCCGGCGCGGCGCGGAGGCGGGGCTGGAGCGCGGCGGCAGGGGCGGCGGCGGCTGCCCGTGCCCCTCCCCCGCGCGGCGCTCAGTGCCAGGCGGGAGGCGGCAGCGGTTGGAGGCTTCGCCGGGCTTTGCAGCTGGGACTTCGGCGGCGGTGGCGGCGGCGCCTGAGGCACCTCGGCCCTGGTGAGCGGCGCGCGCTCGGCGGGGCCGCTCGGGAGCGAGCCGGGCGGGCGGACCTGTCCTCCCGGCATGTGCCGGCGCCGGCTGACAGGAGCCGGCGGGGCGAGGGGCAGGGCCCGGTGGCGGGGAGAGGGCTGGAGTGGGCGCGCGGGGCGCGGAGCCTTGGGGCTGGGGGTGCTGCCCGAGGCTCGGGATCTGGGGGGAGGGGAGTTGGGGACAGAACCAGTTGGTCTGGGGGGCCTGAGGCGGGGTCCCTGTGGGGAGGGCTTTCCTGGTCGGCTGAGGAGCCGTGGGCCGAGTGGGGACCGACGGGACGCGGCTGCTCAAGAAAGGTTTCTGGGGGTCGGAGGCCGGCCGCCTGGTTGGGTGCGGTGTTGGGTGGGGAGAGGCCCCCGAGGCTAGGGCGCTGCGCCCCGGGGCGCCAGGCCCGGGGGCGGGGTTTCGGCCGCCCTAGGGAGCGAGTGGGTGGGTGGGGGGTGGGCTGGGGCAGGGCTCACGTGGGGCCGGGGCGAGCTGGGCCCTGCCTGGGAGGGGCGAGGGCGGCCGGCTGGCCTGGGGGGTGCTTGGCTTTGGGCCCCCAAAGGTCTGGGTTGGGGGCCAGGCAGGGCGGGGCAGGGCTAGCGCTGGAGCAACGTGGGTGGGGGCGGCTTGGGAAGTGGCCGCGCCGGGACTGGCGGCTGGGTGGGGGTGGGGGGTGGGGTGGAGAGAGGAAGAACCCGGCCGGGTCGGGGCCCCTGGGGCGCCCGAGGGAGCTGGGTGATTGAGAGATGTGCGCCCCTCACAGCGGAGCCGCTGGCCAGGGACGCTGGGTGCTGGTGGGGCTCGAATCGACTGAGGCCGAAGTCAGATGTTGCGGGTGGCAGTGGACGACCCGAGCCCTCCCGCCCGTCCCCGCCGGCGCACCCGCACCGGCGCGGGGTCTCTCCAAGGATCTGGCGTGCTGGGGGAAGTGGCAGGCTGCGGGGAGAGCCGAGAAGAAAGGGGCTTCCTCTGGCAGGGAGGTGCTGGCCCTGCCGTCCTTTTTTGGGAGTGTTCAAAGGGTTTTGAGCTCTGGAAAAGGAAACGTAGACCTCGCTGCATCGTGGTTTAGAATCGCATCCTATATTTGGCTTTAATGTAGGCTGCCCTTGTTTTGTGGTGCCTGAAGTGCTTGCTCTACATGTTGCAAACGTGGGATTTAGAGTGAGGAGCAAATTGCAAGTTGTTCAGCCTCCCCCAGGAGAGCAAGACACAAAGGCTTTTTTCCTTCTTAAAAGACATTGAAAAAGAAGACAGCGTTTAGAAACTGGTCCCGGCCGGCGAATATATAGTGCTTTAGGAAATAGTTCGCCCAAGGTATTGGGCCCTCTTCTCGCAGCCTTCTTGCCTGGAATTACGTTCCAAGACGGTGGGGTTCTCACTCACTCTATATAATAATGCATCTCATTGTCCTTATGTGGCGGAACTCTGTCCCAACCCCAGGGCCTTCGAGAGTAGACGGAAACGTGATTAAGTCTGAGCAGTTGCTTTGTACCGTCTGTTCAGTGGTGAAGACAAATAGATATCTGTTCAATACTAATTTACTTTTTGCATTCTCTATAAAACCGAATACATGGGCAAAAGTCTGTTTTGGATTTCATTCTATACATTTCAGAAGCTGACTTAAGGAAACTAATATTTTGATTTGGGGTTTGTTTCAAAGTCATGATATTTGAGTGTGAAGTCTTAATAGTCAGCATTGCACCTGACAGTTTGGAAATAGGGAATTGTATTGTATCTTCGGCCTCAAAGTGAAATGTTTCGTGGTAGGTGATGGTTATGTGTCCTGAAGATTGAACCAACACTTGGTATAAAAATCAGATTTTTCTGACAGATCTGGAATGTGCTTTGTCCGTGCTTGTTTTTGATTACTTGTGGAAGACACATTAAAACCTGGTGGATTTTAATATACTTGCCAGTGAATATTACTGCACACAATGCTGAATTTCTCACGATCATTGTTACTTTGCCTGCAGGTTGTGCTAATCAGCATTTATGTCTTTACGTTGAGGTTTAGATTCAGAGTTGGCAAAGAGCATTTTTTAAACATTGTTGAATATTTTTGATGTAAGTTTTATGTTTAAGGCATCTGTCACTTCTGGGGTCCACTCCAGCCATGGGGAGGAGGGTCTGACGCCTCTGATGGAATATTCAAGAGGATTAATTATCAGTTCTCAGTTAAGTAAGTGGGATATGGAAGAGCCCGTTCTTCATGGCAGAATATTCACTTCTTAACAATTCCTTTTGCCACAGACTGGTACTTTAGAAAATATTAGTTGGTAGTTTTACCTTTGACCTCTTTCAGAGGTGGAACAATAATAATTTTGTGGGTGGGGCAGTAGCATATTGGAGTGCTACTTTCTTATGCACGTGGTAAAACCTCTTAAGCTGGTTTTTCCATTTGATGACTTCCCTGGTACCCTAGCCCTGAGTTATGGAAACTCCTTTCTGACGTTGTGAGCACGTCATTTTAAATGTAAGGTGCCTTTTTTGTATGAAAACACAGAATTCTTCATGAATATTTCAGTATGACCCAGTCCCTAGAATGTTAAGTAATAGAGTCTCTCTGGGCTTTCACTGCTCGAGTTCAGGTCCTCTAAAGTGAGTGAACAAGATTCCACATGCAACGCATTCACTTTGTGTTTCAGCAATGTATAATGGAATCTTTTTTGTTTATAACAGATGTACTGAGATATAATTCACATATCATACAGTTCACCCACTTACAGCACACAATTCAGTGGTTTTTAGCATGTTTACAGAGTTATGTGGCTATCACCACAGTCCATTTTAGAACATTTTCATCAACTCCCAAAAGAAACCCCACAGGATTGGTCCTCCCTCACCATCCCCCTCTCTCTTTATCCTGAGGCAGCCCCTAATCTACTTGTTGTATGGATTTGCCTGTTTTAGACATTTTATTTTTTAAATATTTTATTTATTTGAAAGAGTTACAGAGAGAGGTAGAGACAGAGAGAGAGAGAGAGAGAGAGAGAGGTCTTCCATCTGCCGGTTCACTCCCCAAATGGCTACAATGCCAGAGCAAATCCAATCCAAAGCCAGAAGCTTCTTCCAGATCTCCCATGTGGGTGTAGGGGCCCAAGGTCTTGGGCCATCCTCCACTGCTTTCCAGGCACATTAGCAGGGAGCTTGATCAGCAGTGGAACAGCTGGGACTTGAACCAGGGCCCATGTGGTATGCCAGCGCTGCAGGCAAATGCTTTAACCATCAGTGCTGGCCTCTGGACATTTTATGTAAGTGAAGTCATGTGGTGTAGCTTGTATAATTAACATGCTTTTGAGGTTTATGTCTGTTTTAGCAAGTATAGTACCTTATCCTTTTTTTTCTGGTTGAGTAATTCCATTGTGTGGATTTACCATATTTATCCATTTAACAGTTGATGAGCATTTGAGTGTTTCCCATTTTTGGCTATTACGAATGTTGTTGCTGTGAATGTTCAAGTACTGGATTTTGGCAAACATAGGTTTTCATTTCTTGTGAGTATATAGGAGTGAAGTTGCCAGGCCAGATGGTAACTATGTTTAACTGCTGGAGGAACCATGGACTTGGTACTTGGGCCATCCTGCTTTCCCAGGCACGTTAGCAGGGAGCTGGATCAAAAGTGGAGCAGCCAGGACTTGAACTGGTGCCCCTATAGGATGCCAGCATTGCAGGCAGATTTATTTATTTTATTAGAAAGGCAGAATTAGAGAGAGAGAGAGAGAGAGACTAAGAGATCTTCCATCTGCTGATTCACTCCCCAGATGGCCACAATAGTCAGGGCTGAGCCAGGCCGAAACTCCATCTTGGTCTCCCATGTGAGTAGCAGGGACTTGGAACATCTTCCACTGCTTTCCCAGGTGCATTAGCAGGGAACTGGGGCGGAAGTAGAGCAGCTGAGACTCCAGCTGGAGCTCTATGGGATGCTGGCTTCCGAGGTGGTAGCTTAACCTGTTGAGCTACAAAGGCTGGGGAGGGGTGGTGGGAGGGGACCTCATTATGCTTTTGATCTGCATTTTCCTGGTAGCTAATGATGTTGCACACCATCGCATGTGATCAGTGGACGTTTGTGTATCTTCTCTGGAGAACTGTCTTCAGATGCTTTACCCATTTTTTAGTAGGTTGTCTTTATTGTTGAAAGATTTGTTTATGTATCCTAGATGCGAACGCCTTATCAGATACATGACTTAAAATTTTTTTCTCCCATTCTGCAAGGTGTCTTTTCACTTTCTTGATGGTGTCCTTTGAAACACAAACATTTTACATTTAATGACATCTAAGTCACACTTCTTAATGTGGGTGTGGATCACAGCAGTTTCTGATTCAGCCTGCTTTCTCTCTCAGCACTGCTCTTCCCATGTCTTTATCTTCATTGCCGTTCCCTGAAAGGTCACACCTTTTAAATCTGGTGCGCTTACCATGCTACCTCCTTTCCACTTTCCGAATCCCACTTGACCTTTGGGATCCAGCTTGTAAGGTTTTTTTCCCTCTTGAGAACTTCCTCATCACATCAGTAGACATTGTTCCTGCCCTCGTGGGCTGTGCATTCGTCACTGCGGTCTTCTACCAGGAAGTGGACCTGCATTTGAGGTCACAGCGTGAAAGGTCCGTCCCTATAGACAGCAGAATGCAGGTGAGAAATTCCCAGGGGAGCCACACTGAGCGTCTCCTTCCAGTAGCTTTGGTTGCCATCGCCTAATAATTATTTGCATAATGAATCATTATTGAAGTTAACTGAAAAGATCCTGGGATCAGTGTTTTTTTTTTCTGATTATTATTAGTAGTAGTATTTTTTTTTTTTTTTTTGACAGGCAGAGTGGACAGTGAGAGAGAGACAGAGAGAAAGGTCTTCCTTCCGTTGGTTCACCCTGCAATGGCCGCTGCGGCCGGCGCACCGCGTTGATCCGAAGCCAGGAGCCAGGTGCTTCCTCCCGGTCTCCCATGCTGGTGCAGGGCACAGGCACTTGGGCCATCCTCCACTGCACTCCCTGGCCACAGCAGAGAGCTGGCCTGGAAGAGGGGCAACCGGGACAGAATCCGGCGCCCCGCCCGGACTAGAACCCAGTGTGCTGGCGCTGTAGCCAGAGGATTAGCCTATTGAGCCATGGCGCCGGCCTAGTAGTAGTATTTTTAAGATTTATTTATTTGAAAGGCAGAGATACATAGGAGGGAGAATGAAAGTGAATGAGAGAGAGAGAGAGAGAATGAGAGAATGAGAGTCTTTCATCCATTGGTTCACTTGCCAAATGGTTGCAATGGCTGGGGCTGGACCAGTCCGAAACTAGGAGCCAGGAGCTTCTTCCAGATCTCCCACGTGGGTGCAGGGGCCTAAGACTTGGGCCATCTTCAGCTTCTTTCCCAGGTGCGTTAGCAGAGAGCTGTATTGGAAGTGGAGCAGCCAGACTCAAACCAGTACCCCTATGGGATGCCGGCACTGCAGGTAGAGGCTTAACCTTCTATGCCATAGTACTGGCTCCTCTGATTATTATTAATGTCTTTAACTGCTTATGTTAAAGTAGCATGAATATGTGTGGTGTTTGACTTTAGAGTTGAGATGCCTGCACTCCGTATCAGAGTGTCTGGGTTCAATAACTGGCTCTGGTTTCTGACTCCAACTTCCTTCTAATGCAGACCCTGGGAGGCTTTGGGGATGGCTTAGGGGTAGGGAGTGTCCTGAAAATGGGCCAATAAGGCCTGCAGAATCCTGGTTGGTCTTGCCCAGGCAACCGCAGGTGGGACTCGAAATTCAGTGAATCTATGGCATGCTAATTTTTAAGTTGATAATTTTGTATGACTCACAGGTGATGTTATAAACATCCAGATGGCCCTTGGCAGAAAAAAGGTTCCCACTCCTGTGAATTGGGTTCTTGCCACCCATGTGAGCGACCTGGACTGAGTTCTGGTTTACTGCTTCATGAACAAGCAGATAGAAGCTCTCTCTCCTCAAACAAACAAACAAGCAAGCCAATTTCAGCTTCCTGCCGATGTACACCTGGAAGGCAGTAGGTGGTGACTCTCACGTGTGCTAAGCCCTGGCTGTTGCAGGCATTTTGGGAATGGACCAATAGATGGATAGTCTGTCTTGCAGTTTCTCTCTCTCTCAAAAAAATAGTCAATAAGTAAAAATTTTAAAAACTAATAAAAGGAGAACAGAGGTCATTGGTAATTCCCCCCTGCCTTCGTGGCATCCAGGTCTGATTCTTACCAACAGTGTTCAGGTGTAAAACCCAGTGCTTAAAACATTTTCCTGAGGGCAAAATATTCTCGCCTAGATTTCCTCCCCCAGTGAACAGTAATGACTGATGCGCAGCCTTCTCAGGGGGCAGTTGGCCAGGGTGAGCGCAGTTAGTGGGGTGTGATTTAGCAGTACCACATGCATGTGGGCCACCCTGATGGTACTGAGTTGGTGCTGGAGCTGCCCTCATGCCCTCGTGAGAATGGCTGTAAGTCTAATAGGGGCACATACTTTCTTTTCATCTGACTTGTTAGTATTCTTGAGTTATATTTTGTACTCTTTATCTTCATTATTTTAAAAGATTTATTTTATTTATTTGAAAGAGTTACAGAGAGAGAGGTCTTCCATCTGCTGGTTCACTCCCCAGATGGCCGCAACGGTTGGAACTGTGCTGATCCGAAGCCAGGAGCTTCTTCCTGGTGTCCCACGTGGGTGCAGGGGCCCAAGGACTTGAGCCATCTTCTGCTGCCCACCAGGGTTCACATTAGCAGGAAGCTGGATCCAGCCTGATCCCAGGCACTCTGATATGGGATACAGGTGTACACATCTCAGGTGAACCCCTTTGGCCACAGGGGCCCAACACTTGGGGTGCCTTTTCTTCTTCTGTGTTCATTAAAGTGGTGAGAAGGTAGTAAGGGAGAGAAAAAACATGAATTTCAGATTTCTTCTTTGTCTCTAATGAGACTTCGCGACTGTGGGCATCTTAGCTTCTTAGTTTTCTGTTTTCAGGAACTGAGGCTGCAAAGGTACAGGCCCTCAGAGCCAGGTGAGCTGGATTTCACTCTTGGCTCCACTGCTTGCTGGCCGTCACTGCCTGAGCCCTGCTTTCCCCCTTCTGTAGTGTGGTGATGCTAATGGCTGCTTTACAGGGTCATTGTCAAGACTAAATGAGGAAGAGTATGTAAAGAGCCTGGTAATGCAGCAGACACCGAATACATTCCTCTTCCTTTCAAATGTCTGTTAGTGAATGCAGCTGCTGAAAATCAAATAGTTTATCTGTAGTTTATCTCTGATGTTAAGCTGTTGAATATAGATTCTCACTTCCACTTGAGGATTTTAGGATGAATCAAAGTTGAATTGCAGAACAGGAAAAAAAAAAGGTCTAATTTTAGGATGGAAAGGTGGTGGTAAATATGAGACACTGTTTTTTACATTTGTCAGAATTGGAAATGTCTCTTCAGTCAAGCTTCCCTTATTCTACTTGTACTATGTTGATCCGCTTGTTTTGAAGAAAATGGTTTAGTGCCTGGCAAAAGATTGATCTTTGGGGATTTGGAAAGAGCTAGCACTGCAGTGCTTGAGATACTTACCTGGTTGTGATGTGACTGGCCACGTTGTGATGAGTGTACCATTCTGTGCAGGAAAAGAGCTGCCAGGGTCTCAGGGGATGTTAAATTAGGCCTGTTGTTTGGATCTCACATTAATCACAACAGATGATTCCCCCTGTTTGCCGCAGCAATAAGAAATCAAATCAAAATAATGCAAAGGTCAGAGGAAGAGAAACTGGAATATAAATGGGAAAGCCTATGTATGATGAGACTGAAGGCTGTGATTTCAGGATACATAGTGATCTTTTTCTCTTTGCTTATATGCTTATCTGCATTTCATTTTTTAAAAAAAGATTTATTTATTTGAAAGGCAGTGTGACAGAGAGATTTTTCATCCCATTTCTCTGCCCACATGCATGTAACAGCCAGGGCTGGGCCAGGTAATCTATTCAGGTCTCCTGCTTGCATGATGGGGACTCAAGAACTTGGGGCCATCATCTGTTGCTTCCCAGGCACATTAGCAGGAAGCTGGATCTGCTTCTTCTGGGTCTCCCATGTGGGTGCAGGGGCCCAAGGACTTGGGCCATCTTGTACTGCTTTCCCGGGCCACAGCAGAGAGCTGGATCAGGTGGAGCAGCCGGGATGTGAACCAGTGCCCATATGGGATGCCGGCACTGCAGGCGGCGGCTTTACCCGCTATGCCACAGTGCCCTCCCCCCCCTTTTTTTAGGTTTACTTATTTCTTTGAAAGGCAGAGTTAAAGAGAGAGAAAGAATGACAGAGGGGTCTTCCACCTGCTGGTTTACTCCCCAAATGGCTGCAATGGTCAGGTTGTGCCAGGGCCAAAGCCAGGAGCCCGGAGCTTCTTCCAGGTCTCCCATGTGGGTGCAGGAGCCTAAGGACTTGGGCCATCTTCCACTGCTTTCCCAGGCCATAGCAGAGAACAGGATCAGAAGTGGAGCAGCCAGACTCAACCAACTGGGATGCTGGCACTGCAGGTGGTGGCTTTACCTGCTATTCGACAGCACTGGCCCCACAATGCCTGCCTCTACATTTCATTTCTTAACAACATTTTGTTTGAGAGGCAGAGAGAGAGGGAGACCTCCCATCTGCTGGTTCACTCTACAAATGCCTGCAGTGGCTCCTGGCTGGGACCAGAGCCTAGGAACTCAATCTGCATTTTCCACATGGGTGGCAAGGACCCAAGTACTTGAGTCATTACCTATCACCTCCTAGGGTGTGTATTAGCAGGAAGCTGGAATCAGGAGGCAGAGTGGAGCTGTGACTTGAATCCAGGCACTCAGATATGGGATGATGGGTCCCAAGTGGTATCTTAACTGTTGTACCCCTACACTGTTTTCTTCAAACAAAATTTGGGACCAGTATTGGTGTAGCAGGTTAAGCTACCGCTTGCGACACCAGCATCCTGTGTGGGCACCAGTTCATGTTCCAGCTGTTCTATTTCCAATCTAGCAATCTAACTCCCCCCCTCCTTTTTTTTGGACAGGCAGAGTTAGACAGTGAGAGAGAGAGAGAGAAAGGTCTTCCTTCCGTTGGTTCACCCCCAAATGGCTGCTATGGCTGACGCGTTGCGCCGATCCAAAGCCAGGAGCCAGTCACTTCCTCCTGGTCGCCCATGTGGGTGTAGGGCCCAAGGACTTGGACCATCCTCCACTGCCTTCCTGGGCCACAGCAGAGAGCTAGACTGGAAGAGGAGCAACTGGGACAGAATTCGGTGCCCCAACCGGGACTAGAACCTGGAGTGCTGGCACCGCAGGTGGAGGATTAGCCTAGTGAGCTGCGGTGCCAGCCCCTAGCTCCCTTCTAATGGCTTGGGAAAAGCAGTGGAAGACAGTCCAAGTGCATGGGCCTCTGCTGTCCATGTGGGAGTCCCAGATGAATCTCTTAGTTCCTGGTTTCGGCCTGGTCCAGAACTGGCTGTTACAGCCATCTGCAGTATGAACCAGGAGTTCGAAGATCCATGTCTATCTGTCTCTCCCTCTCTCTTTCTGTAACTCTTTTTTTTTTTTTTAAATATTTATTTAATTGAAAGCGGTACAGAGAGACAAGGATAAACAGAGAGAGAGACAGAGACAGAGAGATAGATATCTTCCATCCACTGGTTCATCCAAATGGCCACAAAGACCAGGGCTGGGCCAGGCCAGGCCAGGCCAAAGCTAGGAGCTTCTTCTGGGTCTCACACATGGGTGGGTGCAGGGGCCTCTGCTGCTTTCCCAGGTGCATTAGCAGGGAGCTGAATTGGACTTGGAGCAGCTGGGACTCCAGCTGGCGTCCACATGGGATGCCTGCACTGCAGGCTGCGACTTTAACCAGCAGAACCACAGCACTGGCCCACTGACTTTTAAGTAAAGGAATTTTTTAAAAAAAGAAAATGATGTCCAGATCAGAGCCCTCTGTTCTGCCTTCCCTTTCTATGCCCGAAGTCTGGCTTCCCGACTTCCCTAATTAAAAAAAAAAAAAATTAAGGAGCAGGTGGAGGTGTTTAGTGTAGTGGTTGAGACACTGCTTGGGATGGCCGCGTTCCATTTCAGAGTGCCTAGTGTAAGTCCTGGCTCCACTTCCGATTCTAGCTTCCTGCTAATGTATACCTTGGAAAGGCAGTAGGTGATGGCTCAAGCACTTGTGTCCCTGCCACCCATAGAGAGACCTAGGTTGAGTTCCTGGCTCTTGACTTCAGCTTGGTCCAGCACTGACTGTTGTGGGCATTTGGGGGAGTGAACCAGTGCATTTTTTTTTTTTTTTAAGATTTACTTATTTATTTGAATGTCAGAGTTGCAGATAGAGAGAGGGAGAGTTCTTCCATCCGCTGGTTCACTTCCTGATTGGCTGCAACAGCTGGAGCTGTGCTGATCCAAAGCCAGGAGCCAGGAGCTTCTTCTGGGTCTCCCATGCGGTGCAGGGGCCCAAGGACTTGGACCATCTTCCACTGCTTTCCCAGGACATAGCAGGGAATTGGATCAGAAGTGGAGCAGCTGGGACTTGAACTGGTGCCCATATGGGATGTCAGTACTACAGGTCAGGGCTTTAACCTGCTGTGCCACAGCGCCGGCCCCAGCCCTTTTTAAATAGTCTTTGACCCAGTGCAGCGGTTCCATTCTCTTAACCTTCCACCGTGATCTTTTGCCAGGTCTGCAAACAGCCTGCTCCCAGGCTTTATCTCTGCGGTTCATCACCACCACAGTTGGGAGCTTGTACTTGTGCTGTTGCTGTGTTTTCCCATATGCTCAGCTTGTTCTGGTATGAAACCACGACTTTTTTTTTTTTTTTTAAAGATTTATTTATTCATTTGAAAGTCAGAGTTTCACAGAGAGAGGAGAGGCAGAGAGACAGAGGTCTTCTATCGGATGGGTCACTCCCCAATTAGCCGTAATGGCTGGAGCTGTGCTGATCTGAAGCTAGGAGCCAGGAGCTTCTTCTGGGTCTTCCCACATGGGTACAGGGGCCCAAGGACTTGGGCCATCTTCTGCTGCTTTCCCAGGCCAGAGCAGAGAGCTGGATTGGAAGTGGAGCAGCCAGGACTTGAACCGGCGCCTATAGAGGATGCCAGCACTGCAGGCAGCAGCTTTTCCCCCTATGCCACAGCGCTGGCCCCAGCCATGACATTTTGTTTGGGCTTTCAAAAGCATTTTTAGATGGATTTTTGGAAACTTGAAAGTATATGGAGTCTCTAAGATAACGCTTTGGTAGATTGGATTTCCTGTTTCTAATGTAAAATTACTTGACAATATTTGTTGATCCTTTTTTGTTTTTTCATGCTTATGATCTGACCTTTAGTGAGCAGTGGTTGACAGGACTTTTCTCAAGTTTTTCAAAGACCAGTTAATATTACAAACGTGCTCTTGTATTGAGTCTTCAGAAAAATCAAGGGCCGGCATTGTGGTGTAGCCAGTTCATCTGCCCCTGCGATACTAACATCATATTTTGGCACCAGTTCGAGTCCTGGATGCTCCACTTGCAATCCAGTTCCCTGCTAATGTTCTGGGAAAAGCAGTGGGAGATGGCCCAAGTGCTTGAGCCCCCACTGCACATGTGGGAGACCGGAAGGAGTACCTGGCTCCTGGCTTCATCCTGGCCCTGCCCTTGCCATCGTGACCATCTGGGAAGTGAAGCAGCAGATGGAAGATCTCTGTCTCTCTCTCTCTAACTCTGTGTAACTCTGACTTTCAAGTGAATAATAAAATCTTGAAAAGAAAGAATAACCAACACTAGTAGGCCATGTGTGCCTGGGACCATGCAGATTTTAAGAGGCATAATGAAAACCACTTTCGATTAACAGAAGTAGTCATTCTGTCTCTGGAGACCAAGAGAGACTGCGAGTCTGGTGGTTTGCTGTGAGAACCTTTCTTGCACCATTGAAGAATCGTGTGTGTGTCCCCATCCTTGACAACAGAGATCTTCACCTGGGTAAACAAAGCTGGTTTTTTAATTTTTTTTTTTTTAATTTTTTGTGAGCCCATAATAGACACATGTAGGAAAGAAAGTATTGAAAGAATGAAACTTTTGGGGTATATTTCTCACTCTTTAAAAAAAAAAATGAATTCAAAAGGCAGAGTGACAGGAAGAAACAGAGAGAGTGCGCACTTCCATCTGCTGGTTCGTTACCCAAATGCCCACAACAGTGAGGGCTATCTCTGGTACTCGTCTGCATCTCCGTGTTGGGGGCAGGGACCCAAGTTCTTGGGCCATCCTCTGCTGCTTTTCCAGGTGCATTAGCAGGGAGCTGGACCAGAAGCAGAGCAGCCGGGACTTGAACTGGCACTGCTTTACGGGATGCCAGTGTCACAAGTGGTGGCTTAACCCACTGTGCCGCAGCACCAGCTGCTGTTTCCCACTCTTGACATTGCAGGGGTGCTTGACAAAATTCATAATCACCTCCTCTCTATGACAAATGTTTAATCACCATTATTTGCTTACCTCACATGAAAGATACTTAAATTCCTTTCCATAATGGTCAAGCATTCTTTTCCAGTTAAAGGTTCTAATTCCTTTCATTCTTAGGAACTTAAAGAACTGAGACTGATTTATTAATATGAAACCTTGAATGTTGCCTGAGTGGTGCCTGAGAAATCCATGTGGACTGGAGCTATCATCTCCGTTAAGCAGAGGGCTTTATTAGGAGACTAGTCACTTTACAAGCTAGATGGTAAAGTAATTTTGTGGTTAGTAGTATCTTCAGCTTAAAACTGTCATCCTAATTTTTCTTGGCAAGTTAGAGAGAGGCTGGAGCCAAGGAGGGCTGGCCACAGCTCTTCAGGGTGATAGGAGTATTTACTAAAATGTGGTTGTCTGTTTTAGAAATAGAGTAACTTCCTTAGGCCATCTCTTAGGTGGACCGCTGTTGCTTTACAGTACCACTTGTAGGACATGGTTAGCTAAGTTGAAATTCTTTCCCAGTCCCCTCTCCTCCAAGGCTGCCAGTTTGATTTTCTTAGTATAGTGATGTGGTGAACTCACTGGGCTGAACTACATTGTCAAGTGGAACATGTGCTGTGTGTGTGGCACCTATGTGGTTGTGAAGCACATGTGTCTCCGAAAGTGAATGCTGAGAGCCCAGATGCCGTCCCTGCTTGGAGGTAGTGTGTACATTTGATTTCCCACTTGGGATTGAGTTAGGTTCCAGAATCCAAGTAAGATAACCACTTAGAAAAAAAATAGATCCAGCATTCTAACTGGTGGGAAAGTTCTCAGCCTAGACTGAAGGAATCTCTTTAATTCACAGCATAGTCGTTTTAAAACACTGGGAATGGTGACCGTGGAATTCTGACTGGAAATCATGTGAAGAGGCAAGGATCCGCGATCCACCCTGCCAGCCCGCTCTGCAGGCCTGGTGGCATCCAGAGCCCGGGGGCACCCAGCTCTTCTGATCTGCACTAACCTTTCAAGTTCTTCACGGTCCTTCACCTCCTGATTTGAAGCTCTGCTCCTCTGGTTCAGCTGACCTGCTTTAAATAGTTGGAGTAAAACAATGGTTCAAATGCATTTCCACTCATGTGTTTGTAGAGGGTCTGGTTATCACGAGACTACCACTGTTATTCAGTGTTAGGATGACTACGGGCTTTGTATTGTTTCACCCAAGTCCTTTAACCTTTTAAGAGGCACACCGTTGATTTTTTTTTTTTTAAGCTTTATTTGTTTACTTGAAAGACTTAGAGGGGGAGAGAGAGAGATAGAGAGAGAGAATCTTTTCCATCTGATGGTTCACTCCACAAATGGCTGCAATGACCAGACCAAGCCAAATCCAGGAGTTAGGAGCTTCCTCCGGGTCTCCCATATGGGTACAGGGCCCCAAGCTCTTGGGTTACCCTCTATTTTGCTTTCCCAGGTACATTATCAGGGAGCTGGATTGAAAGTGGAGCAGCCAGGACTGGAACCAGTGTCCATGTGGGATGTTAGTGTTGCAGGTGGCATGGCAGCTTAACCCACTGAAACACCATCCCCCTCTGAATTCCTTTTTTTTTAAAAGATTTATTTTATTTATTTGAAAGCACTTCACTACATCATTTTCTCAGGAACCTGAATGTCATTGAAAGGGCAACCTAGTTCCATGCTTTCTATCAAAAACAGCAATAACAAGAGCTAATATTTTCAGAGTACTTATTTTTTTTTTTTTTAAGGTTTATTTTATTTACTTGAAAGGCAGAGTTACAGAGAGAGGTAGAGCCAGAGAGAGAGGTCTTCATCCTCTGGTTCACTCCCCAAATGACCGCAACAGCCAGAGCTGAGCTGATCCGAAGCCAGGAGCCAGGAGCTTCTTCCAGGTCTCCCACATGGTTGTAGGGGCCCAAGGACTTGGGCCATCTTCTACTGCTTTCCCAGGGCATATCAGAGAGCTGGATCAGATGTGGAGCAGCTGGGACTCGAACTGGCGCCCATATGGGATGCCAGCGCTACAGGCTGCAGCTTTAACTCGCTGTGCCACAGCGTCGGCCCCTCTCTGAATTCCTTTTTAAGGGCAGAGAATGTCTTGCATTTTTTTGTGCCCCCATTTCTTAATATACTGCCTGGTGCATAGTAGGTGTTTAGTAAACGTGAGCTGAATAATTGAATTTCAATTTGATAAAATATCCTGGGGGTAGAGATCTTTGGTCTTTCCAGTTTCCTGTGGTACAGAGGGACTACTAATTGTAAACGTTTGCTTATTAAGCTGTGCACCCAAGTGAGAGACCTGGAAGAGGCTCCTGGATCCTGGCTTTGGATCGGCCCAGCTCTGGCCACTGCAGCCATTTGGGAAGTAAACCAGTGGATGGAAGATCTCTCTGTCTCTTCCCTCTCTCCCTCTGTAACTCTGTCTTTCAAATAAATAAATAAATAAACCTATACAAAAAAACTGAGAATCTAACCTCATAATTCTGATTATAAATGTAAGCAAGGTGTGTGTATATACATATACATATTTGTTTATTGAAGCAAAGAATTTTGCTTATTTAAAATATAAATTCTGATGGAAAACAGGTTAACCTTACATTATGGACTTTACTGTAAATTTATTTAACTAATTTCTTGAATAAATTGAACATGTCAGTAGCATAGAGTTCTTATGGCTTTGTTTTGTAGATCATGTTAGTAGATCTGATTTTAGAAAGAATCAATGAAATAACATCCTAGTGGAAACATGCTTTCATCTGAGACTGTTAAAATTGATGGGGGTGGTGGTGGTGTTGTGTTGTAGCAGGTGAAGCCACCGCCTGTGACTCCGTCATCCCATATGGGCACTGGTTCATGTCCTGGCTGCTCCACTTTGATCCAGCTCCCTGCTAATGTCATGGGAAAAGCAGCAGAAGATGGCCGAAAATTTTGGGGCCCTGTCACCCATGGGGAAGACCCTGATGAAGGTCCTGGCTTTGCCTTGGCCCAACCCTGGCTGTTGCGGCCATCTGGGAGTGAAAAAGCAAATGGAACATCTCTCTGTAGCTCTGACTTACAAATAAACAAGTCTTTAAAAAAATTGATGAGGGAAGAACAATAATTTGCATCAAGATGAAGATATAAAGTGAAGCATTGACAAACCTGAATTTCTCTTTGCTGTGTTCTCCTTGAGTTTCTGGTTCTTCAGTGCATTGACTAACTAGAGTGTCGTCATCCCCATTCTCCCTGGAGGAGGCTGTGGGGATTGGTCTGGTGGGCCCAGAGAGGCTCCGGGCCCACCCTAGAGGAACACCAGGCAGCTCTCGGGGCATTTGAGTGACTCCTGGAGCTCCAAGGATCTAATGTGTTTGGAATTCCTTTGACTCAATTTCACAAGAACTGAGAAGACAGGAAAAATTGGGTACCATTTCAACTGGTAAATGATCTCATCTTTTAAGAATACATTTGTATAAAAATTTGAAAACGAAGGCTTTGTTTCTATTAGATATATATTATTAGATATATATATATATATATATATATATTGTGTTTTTTTGACAGGCAGAGTTAGACAGTGAGAGAGAGAGAGAGAGAAAGGTCTTCCTTCCGTTGGTTCACCCCTCAAATGGCCACTATGGCCAGTGCATTGCGTTAATCTGAAGCCAGGAGCCAGGTGCTTCCTCCTGGTCTCCCATGCAGGTGCAGGGCCCAAGGACTTGGGCCATCCTCCACTGCACTCCCAGGCCACAACAGAGAGCTGGCCTGGAAGAGGAGCAACCAGGACAGAATCTGGTGCCCCAGCCGGGACTAGAACCCTGGGTACCAGTGCCACAGGCGGAGGATTAGCCTAGTGAGCCGTGGCGCTGGCCATCTATTAGATATTATAAATTGCCACAAAAATTGTGTATGCATGTGTGTGTTGGTGTGAGAGAGAGAGAGACCTTAGAGATAACTGCAAACTGTGAATGTAGCTGGCTGCCTAAAAGGATTAGAGGATGGGAGACTCCCCCCATCTTCTTAAAAATGATTCTTCCTGCTTTCATTTGTGTGTAGGGTATTTCTCTGTTAGTTACTATTTTATAGTTTAATTAATCTAACAGAGAAGTAAACATTGTAGTTGCAAGTCTTGATGGAGTTTGGGAGGAAAATGTAATTGGGATTGCTTGGGGTTACAGTTTTACCAGCTCCTGCTACTGGAAGCATCTTGGAATAGACCATTGACTCTGAGAATACTTAGCTCAACTGTTTCCTCCTGAAAGTGGGCTTTATTTATTTGTTTCCACTTCCCTGGAGGTATTTCCATTTTATCGGAGCCTGAGACTTTTTTTTTTTTTTTTTTTTTTTTTTTTGACAGGCAGAGTGGACAGTGAGAGAGAGAGAGACAGAGAGAAAGGTCTTCCTTTTGCTGTTGGTTCACCCTCCAATGGCCGCCGCGGCCGGTGCGCTGCGGCCGGCGCACCGCGCTGATCTGATGGCAGGAGCCAGGAGCCAGGTGCTTTTCCTGGTCTCCCATGGGGTGCAGGGCCCAAGCACCTGGGCCATCCTCCACTGCACTCCCTGGCCACAGCAGAGAGCTGGCCTGGAAGAGGGGCAACCGGGACAGAATCCGGCGCCCCAACCGGGACTAGAACCTGGTGTGCCGGCGCCGCTAGGCGGAGGATTAGCCTAGTGAGCCGCGGCGCCGGCGGAGCCTGAGACTTTTTAAAGTTATTGGGTGGTGGTGCAGTATTTATTTGGTAGTAACTGCATTCTCTCCAGCTAGTTACATTCTTACAGTTTCTTGTACTATGTTGTGGATAGTGATACTGTGTTTTCACACACACACACACACACACACACTCCCCAACCTTTAGAAGAGTGGTGTACTGCTGAGGAGATGGTTTGTAAGTTTCCTCCAAAGGATGAGGCAGGGGCCGGCACTGTAGTGTAATGGGTAAAGCTGAAGCCTGCAGTGCCTGCATCCCATATGAACTCTGGTTCGAGTCCTGGCTGTTCCACTTCCGATCCAGCTCTCTGCTGTGGCCTGGGAAAGCAGTAGAAGATGGTCCAAGTCTTTGGGCCCCTGCACCCTTGTGGGAGATCTGGAGGAAGCTCCTAGCTCCTGGTTTCGGATCAGCTTAGCTTCGGCCATTGCGCCGTCTGGGGCATGAACCAGTGGATGGAAGACCTCTCTCTCTCTCTGCTTCTACCTCTCTGTAACTCTGACTTTCAAAAAAATAAAAATAAATCTTTAAAAAAAAAAAGATGAGGGCCAGCGCTGCGGCTCACTAGGCTAATCCTCCGCCTTGCGGCGCCGGCACACCAGGTTCTAGTCCTGGTCGGGGCGCCGGATTCTGTCCCGGTTGCCCCTCTTCCAGGCCAGCTCTCTGCTGTGGCCAGGGAGTGCAGTGGAGGATGGCCCAGGTGCTTGGGCCCTGCACCCCATGGGAGACCAGGAGAAGCACCTGGCTCCTGCCATCGGATCAGCGCGGTGCGCCGGCCACAGTGCGCTGGCCACAGCGGTCATTGGAGGGTGAACCAACAGCAAAGGAAGACCTTTCTCTCTGTCTCTCTCACTATCCACTCTGCCTGTCAAAAAAAAAAATTAAAAAAAAAAAAAAAGATGAGGCAGACTAAAATATTTTTCCTAAGGTGCCATAAAATTTGAAAGGGTATACTTTCCTATTTAAATAGGATTTCTGAAAATTCTGGAATCATAAGATTTTTATTATAAATGGTGTTACTTTCATTTTCCAATAGAATGCTCAGTATGTTTTTCTTCAAGCTCCAGACACCTTTGCAAATAATCTGCCATAACTTTAAAGCCACACATGCAGGTATTAATCTAAGAAGGAAAACTTTTTTTATGTTTAAAAACATCTTCCCTAGATTTTACTCGTAGGCATTCTACTCATAGAGAGACAGCTCTTCAGCCACGTGGCCCCCCAAGTCAGAATCAGCATCACAGTGGATGCCTCCCCCACATCTGAAAGTTTCAGATCCGGTTGAAATCGCGTCTGCCGGCTCCCCCAGTTATCCCTGTTGCCACTGGGATGGTCACTTCCAGCCTGGACGAGTGCAGTGACTTCCTGACTGCCATCCCCAAATCCACTCAGATCCTCCCACCTGCACATCCGTTCTCTAGGTAGCATTCTGAGGGACATTTTTCAGTGCAAATCTGATTTTGCCACACACTCACACTTTGAAAAATTTCCTGTGGCTCCCAGGAGGTTTCAGGTACAGGTGAAGTCCTTAACATGGCCTTCGGGGCCCTGCCCCTGTGCCATGGCCCTGTGTGGTTGGACCCTGCTGAGTCTCTGGCCTCTTCTAGCCTGACTCTGGCTGCAGTTCCTCCTGGCTTTTGGTGGCCCAGGTTCTGAGGAGTGCTTGACTGATGCTTTACACTTGTTGCTCCTCCCTGCTGGGACTCACTTTTCTCTTCTTAGGTGTTCTTTGGTTTTGGCTGAAGTGGCACTTCTCTGAGCCCTCGGGCCCGGGGCTGTTGCTCTGATGATTGACTCCTTTGGCTCATGTGCTCCTGTATCCCAACCCTTGTTGTAGCAGTGCAGTCGCATGTGTGAGAACATCCTGCGAGCTCCATGAGAACAGGGGCCCGGTTGTGCCCACAGAGGCGAGCACGGCACCAGCTGCGTAGTCAGGTTCAGTAAATGAACAACCGGGACCAAGGAGCCCTTCGGCATTCCCAGCTGAGTGTGTGTGGTAACCCGCAGATTCTGGCAGCTGGTTTGGTTCTCCTTGAGTGGTGTGTGTTTTACTGGGGAGAAGTGGACTGGATTCCAGTGAAAGGAGGAGTCGCTGTGGACTCAGCCTTCGGATTATGGTGGCACTCTAAATCACTTATTTTACACTTGAAGAGACCCAGGACCAGAAACCCTGAGTGATGTAAATGGGTGGGTGACTGTCAGGATAAGCTTAGGTCTGGTGGTCCTGTCTTCCTTACTCTTTCCTTGAAACATTGTCAGGAGTGCATGTTTTTTGTTGTTGTTTTGTTTTTGTTTGTTCTAAAGATTTATTTATTTACCTGAAAGATAGAATTAGAGAGAGAGAGAGAGAGAGAGAGAGGTCTTCCATCCTCTGGTTTACTCCCCAAATGGCTGCAATGGCCGGAGCTGGGCCAATCCAAAGCCAAGAGTTAGGAGCGTCTTCTGGATCTCCCACATGGGTGCAGGGGTCCAAGATCTTGGGCCATCTTCTACTGCTTTCTCAGGCCATAGCAGAGAGCTGGATTGGAAGTGGAGCAGTTGGGACTTGAACTGGCACCCATTGGGATGCTAGCACTGCAGGTGGCGTCTTTACCCACTACACCACAGTGCCAGCCCCACAGAAATTCTTTAGTTGAAGATGATTATTATGTATTTCCTAAGGATATATTTATTTTGAAAGAGTTAGAGAGAGAGAGAGATCCATCTTCCATCCTCTGGTTCACTCCCCAGATGGCTGTACAGCCAGTGGTAGGCCAGGTCAAAGCCAGGAACCAGGAGCTTCATATGAGCCTCCCATACAGGTGGCAGGGACCTAAACACTTGAGCCATGTTCCACTGCTTTTCCCAGGCCATGAGCAGGGAGCTGGATCGGAAATGGAGCAGCCGGGACTTGAACCAGCACCCATATGGGATACTGGGGTCACAGGTGGCGACTTTACCCACTGGGCCACAATGCTGGCACCAATTATTTTAGTTTTTGTTATGGCTGGTTTTCCCCATGATTAACTAGTCTTACATTTCCTTATAAAAAATGGCTTTTTAAAAAAGTTCAGTAATTTCATTTCTTGGTATAAGAAAATTGCCCAAGAATTATTGAAATTTTATTCCAAGAGAAACTCTATTTGACTCAATAGTGGAAAACAGACTCAGCAAGTTTAAACAGTCATACACAGGTTTTTTTTTTTTTAACTTGTTATTGATAAGAAAACTAGGTCATCAGTATTGAAAATATTTTGAAGCACACTCATGGATTAATTTTTCAGTGAGATTGTTGATTTGTTCATTTCTGTGCAAATTCTGCAGTTGGCTTGAGAACGATTGGGTTTAATTTGACTGACTGAGTTGTGTTCTGCTCTCTGAACAGAGATAGAATTGAGCTCTGATTTTGGTTTCCCATGGTGCCCTGTAGGGAGACTCTGCTGCTTTGGGATTTCCCGTGGTTGCACAGTGTTCTCTGGGGCAGGCAGTGCCTACCTCTGTCGTCACAATGATGTTTCTTCAGCAGCCCTTCAGAGCTCCCAGGACGGGGAGAAGTAATGGGGATTATACAGGTGCCCGAGAGAAGCAGCAAACTGGGAGATGTGAGGAACTACAGACATGTCATCCTGTACATTATCTCTATAATAAAAATGTGTATTCTTAAAAGATTTATTTATTTATTTGGAAGAGTTAGAGAGAGGGCAAGGCAGAGACAGACATCTTCTATCCATTGGTTCACTCCCCAGATGGCTACAATGGCCAGGGCTTCGCCAGGCCAAAGCCAGGAGCTTCGTCCAGGTCTCCTATGTTGGTGGAGGGGTCCAAGCACTTGGGCCATCTTCCACTGCTTTCCTGGGCACATTAGCAGGAGCTGGACTGGAAGTAGAGCAGCCAGGACTTGAACCCGTGTTTATATGGGATTGCTGATACTGCAGGTGGCAGCTTAGCCTGCTGTGCCACAGCACTGGCCCCTGTCTTTAGGATCTTTGTGTGTTTTGCTGTTCATTCCACACTCACTTCTTGTCAGTGAGTGTTGATGAGCGATGATAATGGTCGTCCCCAGTTTGTCTGTGAGAATGCGTATAGAAGGGAAAATAGAAAAGCCGGAGTTTATTCTTCTTAGAAAGGTTTAAAAAGTATAAAACATCTTCATTAACCCTCACATTTAAAAAACTCTCTTTGATGTATACATTTCCAGTGTTTTATGCGTGTTTCCGTGTTGTTTTCTTCTCAGATGGTTGAGTACATAGACCTGGCTTAATCCTAAAGGTTTTCAACCAGAAGTAAAGATTACTTCCTTGGACACACCTCTTTCTCTCTGTTGTTTGTCTTGTATAGAATGCTTACAGTCAGTTTCTATATTTTGATTTTTCCATTTTTTTATGCTTATAAAGTATAGGCAAAAGTAACTTCACACTTAAGAATTGTACAAGCTGGTCAAATAAACCTATGGGCTATGGAGGCAGTACCCCCACAACGGAGCCCCTAGTGTTGTTGACTGACTTCTGGAAGGTGATCTGTATGGGTGATTTGGGACAATGATTGGAAAAGTATAAAAGTTAATGGGGTGAAAAGTTGACTTCTTTGTACTTTGTGGTTCAAGGCAATTGTGTCTCAGAAACTTTTTAAGCAGCTGTTAAGTTTTCTGACATTTATATTTATTTATTTAAAAGTCACAGACAGAGAGCACGACAAAGTCTTCTGTTTGCTGGTTCACTTCCCAGATGTCTGCAGCAGCTAGCACCGGGCCATGCTGGAGCCAGGACTCAATCCGCGTCTTCCATGTGGGCAGTGCTTGACCCATTCACCTGCTGCCTCCCGTGGTGCACATTAGCAGGAAGCTGGATTCAGAAGTGGAGTTGGGACTCAAACCCAGGAACCCAAATATGTTTGCCAGTGTCCCAAGCCACTTTTTTTTTTTTGGCCAGGCAGAGTTAACCAGTGAGAGAGAGAGAGAGACAGAGAGAAAGGTCTTCTTTCCGTTGGTTCACCTCCCAAATGGCTGCTATGTCCGGTGCATTGCGTTAATCTGAAGCCAGGAGCCAGGTGCTTCCTCCCAGTCTCCCATGCGGGTGCAGGGCCCAAGCACTTGGGCCATCCTCCACTGCACTCCTGGGCCACAATAGAGAGCTGGACTGGAAGAGGAGCAACCGGAACAGAATCTGGCACCCCGACCAGGACTAGAACCAGGGGTGCCTGCGCCGCAGGTAGAGGATTAGCCAAGTGAGCCGTGGGGCAGGCCTCCAAGCCATGTCTTAAGTGTTGCACCAAATACCTGCCCTTCAGAAATTGTTTGGATGAGTCACATGATGTCTCAGGATTGAAAAAAAAAAATGGCAGGCCTGGAATGGAAGAGCTCTGGGATCCTCTCCAGCCCAGATTTCCATGAGACCCATTTACCCATTTATCTGGGTGAATCATGGGAGGAAGCTCTCTGTAAGGTCAGACAGAGCTCAGAGGTTACTGTCCTTTCCCTAGCGGGGCATTTTGGAACCATCCTGAGATTGCTGCGGGCTGAGGGGCCTTCTTGGCCTGCTGAGCACTGGAGTAATTCCTTGATGCCCGGGGATGGTCTCAGCAAATGGGCTGAGCAGGATTTTGCTGCTAGTAGGGGTTTTCCTGGATGTGTTCTAGCAGGATGTGTTTCCTTTCGTTTGAACCATAGAAGTACAGCTGCTGGAATCTTTAAACAGATAGCTTTTCAATAAACAGGAAAATGTCAAAGTTGCCATTTTTTATGAGACTGATGGAAGTTGACAGAGAATAGAAGAATAGTAGTAACATTTAGTCAGGTGTTCTGCGTGTATTTTAACTGGTGCCATTACTGTATAAACGCCTTGTCTACATTGTTTCCTCCTACATAAATTTCCTGTTGTAACCCATCCTTCATAATCTGCGGGGAATTGGTTCGAGGACACCGAACAAACACCAAGATCCTTAGGTGCTCAAGTCTCTTATAAGATGGTGTAATATTTGCATGTAACCTTCCCATACACTTTAAGTCATCTCTCGATCACTTACAGCATCTAATACAATGTAAATGTTATGTAGAATGTTCTTATGCTGTATTGTTTTGAGAATAATGACAGGAAAAAAGTCTGCATGTACAGTTAAACTTTTTTTTTTTTTATTTCATTCCATGGTTGGTTGAGTCCACATATGCAGAACTCATGGATACGGAGTGCTACTGTATAACTTGGGCTGGCAGTGCTGCAGGAAGCATGCCATCGCACTCTTCTGCATTTTGGAGTATCACTTGACTGTAAGGGGAATTTTATTATAGTAGTCATTTCAGCAAACCTTTTCCTGGCTTATGAAATAAGTCCTTAAACCATAGAGGTAGACTTACATTTACTGGTTGTTTTAGGCTAAGATGTTCAGCCAACATGTAAAGGAAATTTAATTGGGTTTTTGTTTCATTAGATGTCTAGTATCATGAATATCAGTGACTAGCTTTTATTAATTTTTATTTAAAAATTTTTTATTAGAGAGAAAGATACAGAGAGTGCTCACCTCCCCTGATTCAGTCCCTAAATGCCCCCAGCAGCCAGGGCTTAACTGGAGTCGGAGCCTGGGACTTAATTCAGGTGTCCCGTCTGGTTTACAAGAAGCAAATCACTTGAGGCAGTCACTTGAGCAAGAGGCCAATTACTTGAGTTGCCACTCAGGGTGCACATTAGCAGGAAACTGGAGATAGGAACCAAAGGTTATCAAACCAAACCAACATCTTAATCACTGGACCAAATGTACACCTGGTTAGCAGCTTTTAGATTCACTTTATTAGAAGCTAAAGACAGAAGGAGGGGAGCCGGTGCTGTGGCGTAGCAGGTAAAGCCTTCACTTGCAGTGCCAGCATCCCATATGGGTGCTGGTTAGAGACCCGGCTGCTCCAATCCAGCTCTCTGCTATGGCCTGGGAAAGCAGTAGAGGATGGCCCTGCATGGGAGACCTGGAGGAATCTCCTGGCTCCTGGCTCTGGATTGGTGCAGCTCCGGCCATTGCAGCCAATTGGGGAGTGAACCATCAGATGGAAGATCTCTCTCTCTCTCTCTACCTCTGCCTCTGTAACTCTGCCTTTCAATAAATAAATAAAATCTTAACAAAAAAAAAAAAAAAAAAAAAAAAAAAAGAAGACAGAAGGAGGGGCCGACGACAGAAGGAGGGGCAAGGTGTTTGGCCTAATGGTTAAGACGCCTGCCTCCCATATTGGAGTTCTTGGGTTTGATGCTGTGCTCTGTTCCTACAGACCTTGGAGGCAGTGGTGATGGTGTTTCCATTCCTGCCACCAACTTGGCAGGAGACCTGAGTTAAGTCATTGGCTGCTGCCTTTGGCTGTAGGCAGGGGCTGTTGTTTTGGTTAGTAAATGAGAGGGTGGGGGCTTGCTTCCTCTTCAACTGAAAAACGAGTATGTTATCTGCTTACTAAAATTTTAATTATGTGGCCAGCGCCATGGCTCAGTGGGTTAATCCTCCGCCTACGGACACTGGCATCCCATATGGGTGCCAGTTCTAGTCCTAGCTGCTCTTCCAATCGAGCTCTCTCCTGGGAAAGCAGTGGAAGATGGCCCCTGCACCTGTGTGGGAGACCTGGAGGAAGCTTCAGGCTCCTGGCTTCAGATGGGCCCAGCTTCTGGCTGTTGAGGCCATTTGGGGAGTGAACCAGCAGTAGGAAGACCTTTCTCTCTGTCTCTCCTTCTCACTGCTCTCAAATAAATAATAAAATAGTAACAAAAATAAATTTTAATTATTATAGTGCTGGACAGTCAAAACCTAACCCATAATCTTTTTTTTTTTTTTTTTTAAGGTTTATTTATTTGTTAGAGAGGCAGAACAGAGAGAGAGAGAGGTGTCTTTCATCCACTGGTTCACTTGAGAGAGAGGTCTTCCATCTCTGGTTCATTCCCCAACTGGCTGCAACAGCTGGAGTTGAGCCAATCCAAAGCCAGGAGCCAGGAGCTTCTTCCAGGGTGGCATTAGCAGGAAGCTGGGTTGGCAGAACAGGGACATGGACCTGGGAAAGTAGGTGTCACAAGCCATGCCAGATGCCTGCTCTGACAGTGCCAGTCTTGTTGAAACTGTGGGTAGACCATGGGAGACCAGGAGAAGCACCTGGCTCCTGCCTTCGGGTCAGTGCAGCGCGCTGGCCGTGGCAGCCATTGGAGGGTGAACCAACGGCAAAGGAAGACATTTCTCTCTGTCTCTCTCTCTCTCTCACTGTCCACTCTGCCTGTTAAAAACAAAACAAAACAAAACAAAACAAAAAAAACAAAACTGTGGGTAGAGTGATAAATTACATCTCGCTAAGGTCTTAGGTAAGGTTTGTCTCCACTTTTTTTTTTTTTTTGCGAAAAAAAATTTTTTTTTTGACAGGCAGAGTGGATGAGAGAGAGACAGAGAGAAAGGTCTTCCTGTGCCGTTGGTTCACCCTCCAATGGCCGCCGCGGCCGGCGCACCGCGCTGATCCGATGGCAGGAGCCAGGTGCTTCTCCTGGTCTCCCATGGGGTGCAGGGCCCAAGCACTCGGGCCATCCTCCACTGCACTCCCTGGCCACAGCAGAGAGCTGGCCTGGAAGAGGGGCAACCAGGACAGAATCCGGTGCCCTGACCGGGACTAGAACCTGGTGTGCCGGTGCCACAAGGCGGAGGATTAGCCTATTGAGCCGCGGCGCCGGCCTCCACATTTTCATGAAATTTAAAACCATATTGCCTTGTCCGGATAGCTTTCTGTCACATCATCTCCCACTTTATTGCTGAGATGATCCGTCGTGGACTTTGTGCCTGTTATGTATTAGTTAAGGAATTTTTCATTTACTCTTTTTGATGTGTTGGAGAATTAGATTCTTTTATTGCTTTAGTGTTGAGAGAAAACTAGTTGCCTGGTTTGGTTTGGCTAGTTTTAAGGCACAGTAGGTAATAAAAGTGGACACTGTGGTGGGAAGTAAGTGGATTAAGCCACCACTTGGGATGCCTGCATTCCAAATCTGAGCACCAGTTTGAGGCCCAGCTAGTCCATGATTCTGATCCTGCTTCCTGCATGTGCATGTGGGAGGCAGCGGATGATGGCCCTGACACCCACGGGAAGACCCAGATGGAGTTTTGGCTCCTGGCTTTGGCCTGGTCCAGCTCTGGCTGTTGTGGGCATTTGGGGAATGAACCAGTGAATGGAAGATCTCTCTCTCTCTTTTCCTCTTTCTTTGTCACTCTGCCTTTCAAATAAGTGAATATATAATCTTAAAAAACAAAACAAGAACTCCAAAGTTTGATGATATGACATCTTAATTTGAACATTTAAACTGAACATTTTTTAACTTGGTGAAACAGTAATGCCATTTGACAACACAGGAAACTGTCAAGAATAGGGAATTTTTTGTGTTTGGGATACTTCTCATTTTCTTTTCCTTTGAAGAAATTAAAGTTTGTAAATACCTTGCTGAGGTGGGAGAACATAAATTTAAGATTTATGTTATTTTATTTGAAAGACAGAGTTACAAAGCGAGGGAGAGACAAGGAGAGAGAGAGAAAGAGATCTTCCATCTGTTGGTTCACTGTCCAATGGCTGCAGTGGCCAGGGCTGGGCCAGGCTGGAAGCCAGGAGCCAGGAGTTTCACCCTTGTCTCAGTTCTCAAAGCACGTAGACCATCTTCAGCTGCTTTCTGGGGCACATTACCAGGGATTGGAAGTGGAGCAACCAAGACACAAACTGGCATCCATAGGGGAGGTCGGCGTTGCAGGTGGTGCCTTAACCTGCTATGCCACAAAGCCAGCCAACTGATAACTGATGCTGTTTTTCTTACTTGAAAATCATACTTGGAGCTCATTGATTGGGTTTGCCTCCTTGGTAGGGAAACCTGTTAGTGGGTTCTCAAACAATAGTCACTGACGTTTATCAGACTGTATACTATGCTTTAGATTCAGACATTTTAGAGACTAAAAAAAAAGTTTTGTTGATCTAATCCCTATTCTATGTGATTCAGTCATTTGAAGTGTGTGGTTCAGTGGTTTTTAGTGTGATCACAAACAATGTGCCATCATTACCAAAGTCTGTATTACAAATTTTGATTTTCTCAGACAGAAACCCTGTCCCCTTCAACTTTAGCTGTATCTCCCATGGTCCTATTTCTCTTTTACCCTTTAGCTCTAACCAACCACTAATTATTTCCTGTCTGTATAGATTGGCCTATTCTGGATTTTATACAATAGAATCATAATAAGTAGTTTTCTAACTGGTTTTTTCCACTTGTAATATTTTTAAAGTTCGTCTGGGTTATAGAATGTATTAATACTTTATTACTTTTTATTGCTGAATAATATTCCATTGTATGAACAATATCATTCATCTAATGGATAACCAACATTTGGGTTGTTTCTACACTTTGACCATTGTGAATAATGCTGCTGTTAGCATTCTTGCTCAGATATTTATTTTCAAGTAGTTGCACCATTTTACATTCCCATGAGCAGTGTATGAGGGTTCAGATTTGTTTATTTGAAAGGGAGAATTACAGAGAGGGAGAGCTTCCATCCAATAGTTCACTCCCCAAGGGCTGCAAAGGCCAGGCCAAAACCAGGAGCCTAAAACTCTATCCAGGTCTCCCACATGGGTGGTAGAGGCCAAGTACTTGGACTATCTTCTGCTGCTTTCCTAGGAGCATTAGCAGGGAGCTGGATCAAAAGTGGAGCAGCCAGGACTCAAACCAGTGCTCATATGGGATGCTTGCATTGCAGGCAGCATTTTAACTCTCTGTGGCACAACACTGGCCAGAGATGTGATGTTCTCATTGATTTCCTTTATCAGGTTGAAGAAGTTTCCTTCTATTCTTAGTTTGTTGAGTCTTTTATCTTGAAAGGCTGCTGGATTTTGTCCAATGCCGCCTTTGTGTGTCAGATGATCAAGCAATTTTTTTTGTTGTTGTTTGATAAAGGTGTATTGTATTGGTGTTGAACCAACCTTACATTCCTGGGATAAATCCCAGTTGGTCATGGCCTATAATTTTTTAATGTATTGCTGGATTTAGTTTGCTAGTATTTTGCTGAGGATTTTTTATCCACATTCATAAAAGATACTGGTCTTAGGGCCAGTGTTATAGCATGGTAGATTAAGCGGCCACCTGCAGTGCCAGCATCCCGTATAGGTGCCAGTTCAAGTCCCAGCTGCTACACTTCTGATCCACCTTCCTGCTAATGCACCTAAGAAAGCAGTGGAAGATGATTCAGGTGCTTGGGATCCTGCAACCACGTGGGAAACCCAGATGATGCTCCTGGCTTCAGCCTGACCCAGCCCCAGCCGTTTTGGCCCTTTGGGGAGTGAACCATTGGATGTAAGATTCTCTCACTCTTGCTCTCACTCTCTCCTTTACTGTATTTCTGCCTTTCAAATAAATGAATAAATCTTTCAAAAAAAATAATGATACTTATAATAAGAATTTAAACCAATAACTGACAAAGGAAGTCCAGGTCCAGATGCCTTGCCCATCCTAGGAACTCCATCCTAGAAAAGCACTGCTTTCCTAGGCACACTGACAGGGAGCTGAATCTGAATTGGAGCAGCCAGGATCAAACCAGCGCCCACGTGGGATGCCGGTACCGCAGATAGCTTAACCCACTACGCCATGGCACCGGCCCTTATCTTTGTTTTCTAGGTGAAGAAACTGAGATTGAGAGAATTCAATTATACGTGGCACAGCTGGAGTTTGAATCCAGATTACTTTTTGTCAATTAATAGGATGATGACAATAGTTGGCACTGATTGGTTTTGTGTGTCTTACTGTGCAAGGTGCTATAACACAGTAGCCTCCGTCACCATCCTGTAGCTAACTGTAACCTTTAATGTTCCCTTGAGCTTGTATGCATTGTATCCATTTTCAGATAGAGAATCTGACACAGAGGTTGCCCTAGTGCACCATGGCCAGGAAGTAAGTGCTACAGCTGCGCCTCTCACTCATGAGACTCCGACTGCGGCTTGCTCCGGCAGTTGCTAGTCTCTATTGTGTGCTTGGGAGGCCGAGACATTGTCTGTGGCAAAAGCAGCTGTGCCACATGTGCACAGCTGAACCCAGATCTTGGTCGACCTTGGCTGTGAATGGGTGCACACTGTCCCTCAAGCTCCACTTCACCGTGCCTGACTTAGTGTAGCACTGTGGAAACAGTTTTCTCACTCTGCTCTGTAGCTAACCTTCTACTGTGTGAGTCTAGCAAAAGAATCTCCTTCATTCAATAGTAGTCAGGATGAAAATGAGTAGTCATTATGCATAATACAACACTGATTCTTAAGGTATCGTATATGTTTATTTTTATTTGAGGAGAGAGAGCAAGTACACTCCTGTTACGGGACTATGAAGGCGATCTTGGCTCTTGTCTTACTTTGTAAAAGAATTTCCACAGAGACAGGGAGAGTGAGCACAGCAAGATTTATTTAAGTGATAAACCTCCTGCCACAGCAGTCAGGAGGAAGTGCCCCAAGGGAGCTGAGTCTTTTATACTTGAAAGGGGCTCCCTTGATTTAGCCAATCAGGGGAGAAGCGGAGTAACAGCTAATGATCATTCAGAGGCCTGGGATAGTAATCAATAAGAGGCAAGGACAAAAATCCATCAGAGGATTGGAACTGTAGTCCTGCCTAGCTTGCTTCTGTTAAACTAAAAACCCATCAGAGGGGTGGGAATTGGTAACCTTGTCTAGCCTAACCTCATGATAAAAAGAAAATAAATGTTGCTACTTGCAGCCTATGGGAGGAAGCAAGTGTATTGTCCATTCTTAAAGGGGTTCTGGCCCTTTTCTCATTCCAACGGGGACCTGACCTAACAGCCCTGCTAACTCCTTACACTCCCATTTGCTGGTTCATTCCCCAAATGCTGACAGGAAAGGAGAGCAGGGGGTGGGGCTAAAGCTAGGAGCAGGGAACCCAATCGAGGTCTCCCACATGGATGTTGAAGACCCCTAACTACTTATGCCATCACTGTCGCCTCCCGGGATCTGCCTTAGCAGGAAGCTGGAATCAGGAGCTGGAACTGAAAGTCAAACCCAGGCACTCCAGTGTGGGAAATCCGTGTCCTGATTGGCATCTGAAGTGCTAGGCCAGCCCCCCACCCTTAAGGTATTTCAGTATGTAAGTCAGCCTGCAGATTTGTATAAAAAAGAGAATCAAAGCACTTTACCTATTTATATTAGTCTTTATATTATAATGAAGTTGGTGTCAAGCTTATTTGAGTGCTGGAGAAAAGTGTCTCTATTTTTCAAGTTAAAGGCTTTTTTCAAATGTCCATTCACCTTTAAAAATGAGGTTGTTAAGGCTGACCTGATGCCTTCCTGGGTGGAGGAGCTGGTGGAGGGCAATGAGGTTTAATTTTCTACAGGGGAGCATCCCGGTATCTTGGGAGCAAGGAGGAACAAGGGGCAGGAGATGGTGAGGTGGACCTGCTCACACCTCTGCTCGCTTGTGATGCTTTGGGGTTTATACCTGCTTTTATTCCTTTACTGTTATTTTATTAGTGTTTCAGGAAGGTGTGGCCATAAGTGCCATTTATTTCTATTTTTGTAAATTATGTCTTCATGTCCTTTACCTAATTTTATATTGTATGAATTTGTGAGAACTTTTTATACATGAAGGATGTTACCTTTTAGACGTGAGTTTTCCTTTTTCTTCTATGTCCGCTCACTTTTGAAACACGTGCAGGTGGGTGCAGGTGGGGGTTCCCGCTTCTGCCATTGTGGTTGTGTAAGGAAGGGACTCCTGATGCGAGCTGGCTGTTCCTTGGCTTTTGGTGTGCTTTCTTTTGGTTTTTCACTATTTCATGGAAGTCCTGCTTGAAAAGGATACATGCTGTTTCACAAAAGAAGGGCCATGACCAAGTGGACGTGTGTCATTTGCCATCTCCCCTACCAGATGCTGGAATGTATGGACCTAGCTCTCAGCTGGAAAGGTCTGGCAACAGCTGGGCTAAGGAGCACAGACTTCCGGCGGCCTGCCAAGAGTCTGTTGCCTCAGCCCAGCTCAATGCCCTTGCTTGGAGAGAGGCCACTTTTGCACATGTCTTGGAAGGGTGGTGGAAGGAAGCCTGGCAAGGAGAAGTTCTCTCTGCACGTAGCAGTGGGCCCAGGTATAAGGTTGCCACAAAACACACCCGACACCCGGGTAAGGGAAGGGTTTATTGGGGAAAACCCAGCAGGCTGGAGGGAAAGGCCGAGGAAGGAAGGAAGAGAGAGGAGAGTGTAAGAGAGAGAGACAGAGATGGAGGTCAAGAGGCAGAGAGGAAGGAAGAGAGAGAAGAGAGGAGCGAGGAGACGAGAGCGAGAGGAGAGAGGAACCGAGAGAGCAGAGAGTGAGCAAGAGAGGAGAGGGGAGAGAAGCCGAGAGAGCCACGTGTTCAGGAACAGGCCCTTTTAAAACTTTGCTGGAGGGCGGGCAGGGAAGCAGAAGCCCCAATCCCATTAGGATGGGGGTGGAGCTTGACAACCACGGTTGGGCCGTGTGGCCACCTGGCTTCCAGCAGTGGCGGCGGGGGCTGGAGCCTAGGATGGTGTCAGGGTGTAGATGGCGCCATTTTCCTAACACCAGGGCCATGAGGCAGGGAATTGGAGGAAAGGAATGAGCAACAGCTCACCATGTGTCCCATCTGGCAGGAGTGGCCAGGGGTTAGCCCTCCTCTCTACACGGTGATCTGGTTTTCAGTCTGCATTGTTGAAGTCTGACCATGTCCCGTTCCCACTTGGGTTTTATGCCAGCTTCTATGCTAACCAATAGGAACAGAATGTCCTGCAGTAGGGTGCAGCCTAAGAAATCGGAATCAGACAGCGGTGATCCTAAAGCACCACGCTTTCAGAGCCCTTGTCTATGGGACAACCTGGAGGAATCTGCAGTCTGAAATGACCCATGAGGAAGTCTGGGGACCCAGCTCTGTGCTACATCCCCTCCCCCTCGATCTTCTGGTTTCCTCAGGAAGTACCTATGGTGAATGATCCTCCGGAAGTACCTATGGTGAATGATTAACTCCAACCTGAAAGCTCATCCTGGGGTCATTTCCCCTCCGGTAGAGCCCTGAAGTTTTCCGCTTATGTCCAGCTGCTACTGCTGTGTCGTTCTGGGCCTTTCTCAGGCCTGCTTAACGGCCACAGCTTTCTAGCCCAGTGCCTGATTTCTTCCTGATTTGTCCAGCATGCTGCTGCCAGACACACTGTCATACTAAACATCACTTTCTTTGATCACATTGCTTCCCATTTAAATCCTGGCTTCCCTTTCCAAGACGTGGCTGTGCATTCATCCAGCTGCTTTCTGCTTGCCTTTTCTGTTTCTCACCATGTATCACCTAGCGCTAGGCAGTTTGTTGCGGAGTTTCTCCAGTTGTTATGCCTGTGTTGGAGATTGGAAGGCTCTTGAAGACAAGGGTGGTTGGTTGTGTCTCTTGAATTCCTTACCGTACATTGTAGGATTTGCAAAAACACTCTGGTGTGTAGGCACAGTTCTTAGCAGAGTGCCGATATCTGGGGGAAATGTTGAAAAACTGAAAAATTACCTTGGCAGGCTGAGGAAAAAGCAGCAGAATCATTTGTTTTTGGGCTTTCTTCAGCTTTGCATCTACTAGCTTCAGAGTTTTCTCGTCTGTCATGGGGCAAGGTTGGAGTGGGTTATCTCTCAATTCCCACTCCACCCTGCAAAGGCTCATTCTCCTTCGCTCTTCACCGTTAGTGTTCCTCTTGAAGTTAAACTTGATGAGCCATTGCTGGATCTCGTATTATGAATCTTTTCATTTCTCTGTACCGCTTTCCCTAATGCACTTTGCAGGGTTCTCGGGGTATCTGCTAATGAAGGAAATTTGGATTTGTGATTTGGCTACATTTTAGGGGAGCGGACAGAAGGCCAGGCCATTCTGTTTTTCCTCCTTGGAACTTTTCATTTGTAAAAGTGAGTCTTGGGGCCGGCGCCGCGGCTCACTAGGCTAATCCTCCGCCTAGCGGCGCCGGCACACCGGGTTCTAGTCCCGGTCGGGGCGCCGGATTCTGTCCCGGTTGCCCCTCTTCCAGGCCAGCCCTCTGCTGTGGCCCGGGAGTGCAGTGGAGGATGGCCCAGGTGCTTGGGCCCTGCACCCCATGGGAGACCAGGAGAAGCACCTGGCTCCTGCCATCGGATCAGCGCGGTGCGCCGGCCGCAGCGCGCCGGCCGCGGCGGCCATTGGAGGGTGAACCAACGGCAAAGGAAGACCTTTCTCTCTGTCTCTCTCTCTCACTGTCCACTCTGCCTGTCAAAAAAAAAAAAAAAAAAAGTGAGTCTTGGGGCTGGTGCTGTGGTGTAGCGGGTAAAGCCATCTGCAGTGCCGGCATCCCATATGGGTGCTGGTTCGAGTCCCAGCTGCTCCACTTCCAATCCAGCTCTCTGCTCTGGCCTAGGAAAGCAGTAGAAGGTGGCCCAAGTCCTTGGGTCCCTGCACCTGCGTTGGAGACCTGGGAGAAGCTCCTGGCTCTTGGCTCCTGGCTTTGGATCAGCTCAGCTCTGGCCGTTGCAGTCATTTGGGGAGTGAACCAGTGGAATGGAATCAATCAATCTCTCTCTCTTTTTCAAATAAATAAAATAATTCTTAAAAAAAAAAAGTGAGCCTTTCCGTTTGGTGTGTAATTCTAACGTATTTCTTGTTCTTCCGCAGACACGATGAGGCGGGTGGTACGACAGAGCAAGTTTCGGCACGTGTTTGGACAAGCGGTGAAAAATGACCAGTGCTATGATGACATCCGGGTGTCTCGAGTGACCTGGGATAGTTCCTTTTGTGCTGTCAATCCCAGATTTGTTGCCATAATCGTAGAAGCAAGTGGGGGAGGAGCCTTCCTTGTGCTCCCTTTGCACAAGGTAAGTAGTTTGAGCTTCGTTCTCTTAGACACCCTCTGACGGTTTCTTATTTTGTCCTTAATAGACTGACAGTTCTCTAGGATTGTGTGTTTGCTGAGACCCTGATGTAACTGAGGTGAAGTTCCACACGCCTTACTCACCACATCAGTTTCTCTGACAGAGAATCATTAAACAGAGTGGTGACCTCTGCTCTGGCTGTGCCCTCTGTGGTTGAGAAAGATTATTCTGATGCTGTGAACTGGGACAGGCTTAGGAATTTTATGATTTGGTTTGTAGTCATCTACTTCTCATGAAAGTTTTCCTTTATTGGAATATAATTCTAAAAACGGTTATGTTTGTACTCCAAATTAAAGTGTTAAAAACAGATATGTTTTTAAATGGGTAGAAATTTGTAAGATAATGTTCCCATTTTTATCAAGTCATCAGGACCCAAACTTCTTGGTTTTTTGAATAAACCAACATATATTTAAATTCTGGACAGCACTGAGTTTTAAAAAAGTGGTGAATGTAAAGGCTCTTTACTGAGAGTAACTCTCTGTGTCCTTCAACTTGACTGGATTTCTGAGTCCTCTTTATTTGATCCTGCTGGAGAGTCCTCCAAGGTGGGAGATAAGATAGGAATTTTGTGCATTTGCTGACCATTCAGATCCAAATCTATCCCTGCTTACTCAGCAAGTCCCAGAATTGCAAATGATGAAGGAAAAAGCAAGGCACCTAAGAGTTGTCTTCTGGTTGGCTTTTAGGAGAGGATCAGCCTGTGAGTCCTGAGCTCAGGCCAGGGCCCAGGGCTGGGAGGAAGCAGGTATTGAACCACTGGACAACTGTTTCCACTGTGCTGGAAACAGGGAAGTGGGAGCCCACTGTGTCAGCCATGCCTGTTAGGGAGCTACTCTTCATTGTAGCACATGGGATTCTGAATGTGGTCACAATGAAGTGATTTTCTGTCAAAGTATTGTTTCCCATTGTATTTTTTTTTTTTTTAAGATTTATTTGTTTATTTGAAAGTCAGAGTTACACAGAGAGAGGAGAGGCAGAGAGAGAGAGAGAGAGGTCTTCCATCGGATGGTTCACTCCCCAATTGGTCGCAACGGCTGGAGCTATGCTGATCCGAAGCCAGGAGCCAGGAGCTTCTTCCAGGTCTCCCACACGGGGGCAGGGCCCAAGCGCTTGGGCCGTCTTCCACTGCTTTCCCAGGCCACAGAGAGAGCTGGATCATAATTGGAGCAGTGGGAATTCAAACCAGCTCTCCAGTATGGGATGCCTGTGAGGCAAGTGGCAGCTTAAGTTGCTGTGCCACAATACCAGCCCCCAACTTGCTTTATTTTAATGTCTGATTTTTATTTTAGTCCCTGGGTTAATGTGCTGTTACACAGAATAGATTTGACATGTGTTGTCAAATGTGTCGTCGTCTTGGCAAAATTATCTTTCTCATTCAATGAAAATTTTATTTTCTACTGAGATGCTTTTATTTCTGTGATGAAAGTTGCTGCTTGGCCGGTGCCGCGGCTCACTAGGCTAATCCTCCGCCTGCGGCGCCGGCACACCAGGTTCTAGTCCCGGTCGGGGCGCCGGATTCTGTCCCGGTTGCCCCTCTTCCAGGCCAGCTCTCTGCTGTGGCCAGGGAGTGCAGTGGAGGATGGCCCAGGTCCTTGGGCCCTGCACCCCATGGGAGACCAGGAGACGTACCTGGCTCCTGGCTTTGGATCAGCACAGCGCCAGCCATAACAGCCATTTGGGGGGTGAACCAACGGAAAGAAGACCTTTCTCTCTGTCTCGCTCTCTCACTGTCTAACTCTGCCTGTCAAAAAAAAAAAAAAAAAGAAAGTTGCAGCTAATAATTGTATCTGATCCCAGAGTGGAGGTTTGGGCTTACTGCGGGCTGCATTTGGTTTCCATGGTGTTTAGTTTATTCCTTCACTCAGAGCGAGGAGCCTGCAGAGACTTGGCTGTGTACTGGTGTTTTTGTGTTAGCCTGCTGCACATACACCACAGCCTGTCAGCCCAGGCCAGGCACTGGAATGCCACATTCTGTTTTGGAGTTGAGTTCTCATTTCCCCTTTTATAGACTAAGAGCATTTTTTTTTTCTTCAAAGAAATGGAACAAACCTATTAAGAGACCCAAATAAACTTTTGAGTGGCTAATCTTCCCGTGAGTTCAGCTAGTGCTCTTCAGTTTTCATGTCCACAAAAGGCTGAGTCCATCTTTGCTCTGCAAACCACGGGAAACTCTGGATTTCCCTCGTACCATTTAAGGGAGACTGTATGCAGTCCTACGATAACCGAGCCTTGGATCTGGTTTTCACTTGGATGAGATGGCCTATACTTAACAGATACTAAAATAGTATTTTGTTCTTTAACCAGCTTTACAGACGCTGGGATAGAATAACTTGCTATGCAAAGTATTGTGTGTGGATGAAGCGTTGCTTGCCGTAGGAACGTTCACAGTCTGTCTTTCCCAGGCTGTAATGCTGGTTGTGTGGCTTCGCTCCTTAAAAATTAATTTGTTTTGGAGGAGATGATACATGTGTAAACTAAGCCCTGGGCCAACCATTGGAAATAAGGTCAATAGTTGGTTATTGGCCTGTATCATGCATTTGTTCACATGTGCTGGTATGTGTGTTTAGCCTGTGGTGTCAGTGTGGCATGGAGGGGAAGCATGGGCCTGGGAACTGAGCGTTCAGTCCTCTCAGTCACTGGCTTTGCGTGGGACACGCGTGTGTCACTCTATCCTGCTCTTCGTTTCTCTGTATATACTTGTATATAAAAATGATTTTCTGTGTGGTAATTCTAGATGGACTTAGAAGTGCTTTTCATCTCCTCATAGCTCTCAGTTATACAGTGATTTTTTTGGGACACGATGGCAATTTATTAACAGAAAAGATAATCTGGGGAGTCCTGTTCACAGGCAGTGACCACAGCAAGCCCCCTTCCTATGGGTGCTGTCGGAGGGGATGGGGCGACATCTTCAAGTCACCTGATTTTCATACCTGAGCGGGCCCCAGGTCCAGGGGTCTTGGTCCTGTTTCCTCCTTGGCCTGGAGCTTGGTGTTAGGGCAGTGACGCCCAGCTCCTTGCACCTCTGGGCGGTGTCCTGGATAGCCAACATGGCAGCATACGATGAGGACTCCTCTCAGTCAGCCTTCATCTTCAGCCCACCAATCACCCAGCAGATGGTTCTCTGACCAAAAAGATCAGCAGGGGTGTCGCTGAAGGACGTGCGGGTGTGGCAGACACCAGTGACAGTCTCTCCTTCAGCCTCCTGAGGCCCAAGGCTGATGGCTTGCTCTTCCTTCTTTTGCTTCCCCTTGCGAGGGCCATTTCTGCACATCTTCACTGGATTCTGCTACCAGAAATAATTATAAAGTGATTTCTCATGCAATTGATTTGGTGCCCAAAATTCAGCGAAGTGAATACTGCTGTTCCTTTGGTCTCCCTTCTTGGTCCAGTAGAACAGTAGATGCTTTTTCATTGGTGGCTGCTTTTCCCTCAAGGCCAAGGCTGAGCCCAGCCACCTTCTCAGTGGCTTCTTAAGTCCTTACCGAAGATGCAGGCTGGTAACTGACAGCCAACAGTGCCGCCTTCCTCCAGGTTGTCAGGTGGCCTGCACTTCTGTCTGCTCTCTGTGGTCGCTGAACCTCTTAGTACCTCCTGGAAATTTTGGTATAATCATGACTGTTTGAATGAAGATGGTAAGTTCTGCATTTTTACAGATGGTATTTGTCTAGTCTTCCTTGCTCTTTGTTCCCAGTGGTTGGTTAGTGTGACCCTCTGTAAGCTGAGTGCCCCTGAGGGCCGGCATCTCTGGATCCAGCTGCATCCAGCTTTTGTTGTGGTGGTTCCCTCATCTCCCCCAGAAGCCTCTTGCCGGATTGCTGGCACTCAGGTGTTTGGCCTCTCTGCAGACGTGTGGCCTTGACAGAGAAATATGATGAGGACCCCAAGAACATGCTGTGCCCATTGATCCTGATACAGTGTGCTTTGCCCTGAAAAAGAGATTCTCACAACTTTAGTTTCTTAACAACTGCAAGACAGCTTTACAATGATGCATTGCTTTGGTTTAGAAGCAGGGAAAATCCAGATTCTCAAATGTAATAGGCAGTTACGCCTGAGATCCAGATAGCAACAGGTTATGTGCTACATGTGTGGGTTTTTTTTTTTTTAAAGATTTATTTATTTTACTTGAGAGTCAGAGTTACATAGAGAGAAGAGAGACAGAGACAGAGACAGAGAGAGAGAGAGAGAGAGAGAGAGGCGCAGGCCTTCCATCTGATGGTTCACTCCTCAATTGGCTGCAACAGTCGGAGCTGCACTGATCCGAAGCCAGGAGCCAGGAGCTTCCTCCAGGTCTCCCGCGTGGGTGCAGGGTCCCAAGGACTTGGGACATCTTCTCCTGCTTTCCCAGGACATAGCAGAGAGCTGGATCGGAAGAGGAGCAGCCGGGACTAGAACCGGCGCCCATATGGGATGCCGGCGCTTCAGGCCAGGGCGTTAACCCGCTGCACCACAGCGCCGGCCCCTAGATGTGTTTTTTGTTTCTGGCTATATAGACAAGCAGGTTGGTTTCTGGTGATGCTTTTGGGGCTCTCTGTACATGATAGTATTGACTATGCACATTCGGAGATCCTTCAGGAAGATTCCATTTAAATGCATGGCTCTCCGTGAATTTCTCTTAAGCTTGTCAGTATCAGCAGTAAATAGGGCCTATTATAGCTCATTACTCATGAGGCTTGTGGCTAGAATCTGGGAGAATGTAAAATAAGTTAGACATAGTTTCTGTCTTCCAGGACTTAAATCTACAATGGGAAGAGTAACGGGGACAAATACATGAAAACATACAACTGTGCATGCTCATGGGTAAGCACTGGTGCATGCACACTGCAGATGAATGCACGCTTGTTGTAAGTACGGGTGGGTAGAGAAAGTGGAATTCCAAGAGGTCACTGCTGGAGGAAGTACCCAGGTGGGGTGAAGGAGCTTAGCACGCATGATTCCTGATCTCTTTTGTAATGCTTCCTCAAGCTGCTGCTTGCCCTGTGCAGTGACTCTTCAAGGTGTGGTGTAGTACATTTTCTTACTTAGTCTTTCAGGGGATGAATAATAAATAGCAGTCTTGCTGAACACAAGTTGGCTTTGTGGTTTTGGCTATAAGGGGTACTTTTATTTACTTATTTTGCCACAGCTGCACGAGCTGCCTTGTCTCCAGCTCACAGGTCTTCAGCTCCCTGTGTAGGCTACCATGTTGATGAGAATAGCCTCTCCTTTGTGGAGTAGCCACACTTGTGATGTGGGACTACGGCACTTCCTCCTTGTTGTGAACCAGGGAGGCCCATACCATGTTTCTGGTTGAGCTCACAGTGAACCTGCAGATCCTGCCTTAAAAGACAAGTGGGGAGGAGTTGGTTAGAATTATGCGCTCTCAGCTGGCGCCGCGGCTCAATAGGCTAATCCTCTGCTTGCAGCACCGGCACACCAGGTTCTAGTCCCGGTCGGGGCGCCGGATTCTGTCCCGGTTGCCTCTCTTCCAGTCCAGCTCTCTGCTGTGGCCCAGGAGTGCAGTGGAGGATGGCCCAAGTGCTTGGGCCCTGCACCCCATGGGAGACCAGGAGAAGCACCTGGCTCCTGGCTTTGGATCAGCACGATGCGCCAGCCACAGCGGCCATTGGGGAGGGTGAACCAACGGTAAAGAAAGACCTTTTTCTCTCTGTCTCTCTCTCTCACTGTCCACTCTGCCTGTCAAAAAAAAAAAAAAAAAAAAGGATTATGCGCTCTCATCACTTGGATTGGGGAAGCCAACTGGATGGCTCCTGTCTTCTTCCCTAACTGCTTCCTCCTCTCCTCTCTTGACTGTTCATGTAACGACAATGGCTTCTTTCATTTCCTCAACTGCCTTGAAAGGCTTTGCTCTGGGCCGTGATGGAATGACTGTGACTGTGTCTCTGTCAACCTTTGGGCCACTATCTCTTCCTCTTTCCTTCTTACTCCTTTGGTGTAGCTGTGCGGTTCTTTCTTTAGGAGCTGTTATTTGGAATCTTCCATTGCTATGTCTGTGAACTGACTTCAACTCACTTGGCAATCTTTTTACACGAGGGTTTTGTGGAAGAATTCAGCCCTATAGACAATCAATTGAATGACTGTTTTATGAGTTATCCCAATGATGGTACGTTTGCCAGTGCCTTCTAGATGCATAGGGGAGAAAGTAATTCATTATATATAAAAGCTGCCTTAGGGCACTAGAACTTAACTTTCGAAGAATCTGGGTGACAAGGGCTCTGTTAGAGTGGTTCTGAAATCTTGGTTCAGTTCAGTTGCTAGTGTAAGTGCCTAATGCTGGTGCTTGGTGGTTTCTGAGTGTTTGGGAGTCAGTTCAGCTGTTAACTCTGATTTGCTCAGAGGAGATCTCCTTTTGGGTTCTCTTAGTTGCTTGGCCTAATGACTAGTGCCTCAGGCTGCATTTTCACATTGTATTGTAATTATTTTCTTATCCAAGCCGGATGATTATTTTTTTTAAAGATTTATTTATTTATTATTTGAAAGGCAGAGTTCCAGAGAGGCAGAGGCAGAGAGAGAGAGGGAGAGGTTCACTCCCCAAATGTCCGCAACGGCCAGAGCTGGGCTGATCCGAGGCTGGGAGCAAGAGCTTCTTCTGAGTCTGTCCCACGGGTGCAGGAGTCCAAGGACTTGGGCCATCTTCTACTGCTTTCCCAGGCCATGGCAGAGAGCTGGATCGGAAGTAGATCAGCCAGGACTCAAACTGTCACCCATATGGGATGCCGGCACTGCAGGCAGTGGTTTTACCCACTTTGCCACAGTGCTGGCCCCTGGATGATTATTTTTATGGTAGCCTTTTTTACAGGTTTTCCAAAATCTACCTTACTGTGTTGTGGTAGGCAGCCACAGAGGGGTTCCAGGGAGTCTTGTCTCCTGGTGTTGATGCTGTCGTGTGGTTCGCTTGTACGTCAAGTAGGACTGACCTGTGTGAGCACAGAGAGTGGCAGACTGACGGAGTGTGAGTTCTGAGCCTGGGTCATAACAGCCTACTGGCTTCTACTTTGTCTCTTTTGGAGCTGCCTTGTGAGAACACTCTAGCAGCTCTGTGGTGAGTTCCTGGGACCTCCTGCCAACAGCCAGAACCATGTAAATGCGCCATCCTGAACCTACTGGGACTCTACTGTAGCCCTGCTTAAACCTGCTGGAACTCTGGCTGACGGTCTTGACTCATGAGAGACCCTGGGCCAAAACCGCCCAGATAAGATGTTTTTGAACTCGTGATCCTCAGAAACTATGTGGGATAGTAGGTATTTACTGTTGTAAGTAGTTGGGTTTTAGAGTAACCTATTAAGCAGCAATTGTGAATTAGCACATGTATTCTCAGTCTATAGTACTTGACTTAAAATGTAATAAAAGTTTTTTTTTTTTTAATTTATTTGAAAGAGTTACGGAGAGAGAAGGAAACACAGAGATTTTCCATCCTTTGGTTCACTCCCCAGATGACCACAGTGGCCAGAGCTGGGCCAGACCAAAGCCAGGAGCTTCATCTGGTTCTCCCACATGGGTGGAGGGGTCCAAGGACTTGGGCCGTCTTCTGGTGCTTTCCCAGGCCACAGCAGAGAGCGGGATTGGAAGAGGAGCAGCTGGGACTCAAGCCAGCACCCATGTGGGAAGCTGGCGTTGTAGGCAGTGGGTTAACCCGCTATGCTACAGTGCCAGCTGCGGTACTTGACTTTTAGGTCAGTTTACACAATGCATAAATAAGTAGTTGAAGATGACCTATCAGGTAGTTTTTTTTTAAAAGATTTATTTATTTATTTATTTGAAAGGCACAGTTACGCGCGCACGCGCACAAACACACACACACCCACCCACACCCACCCACACACACACACACACAGATCTTCCATATGCTGGTTCACTCCCCAAATGGCTGCAGTGGCGAGGGCTGGTCCAGGCAGAAGCCAGGAGCAAAGAGCTCCATCCGGGTCTTCTGTATGGATGACAGGGCCCAAGTACTTGGGCTGTCTTCCGCTGCTTTCCTAGGTGCATTAGCAGGGAGCTGGATAAAAAATGGAGCAGCCAGGACTTGAACTGGCACCCTTACGGGATGTCAGTGCTACAGGTGGCAGCTTTACTTGCTGTGCCACAATGCTGGCCCCTATCAGACAGTTTTGAGCATTATTTTTCCACCTCGCCTTTAAACAAATCTAAATAAATATATTCGTTCTGAAATCCTCAATGAATAATTTTTAAATAATAATTTTTAAAGATTATTTATTTGAAAGTCAGAGTTAGAGAGAGAGTGAGGGAGAGAGGGAGGGAGGGAGGGAGGGGGAGAGAGAGAGGGGGAGATAACTTCCATCCACTGGTTCACTCCTCAAATGGCCAAGGTGGCTGGGTCTGGGCCAGGCCAAAGCCAGGAGTCAGGAGCTTCTTCCAGATCTCCCCCGTGGGTGCAAACACTTGGACCATCTTCCACTGCTTTCCCAGGTGCATTAGCAGGGAACATGAAATAGGGGAATGAAGTAGCCAGGTCTCGAACCAGTGCCCTAATGGGATGCTTTATCTGTTATACCACAGGGCCAGTCCTGAGGCAGTTTTTGTTCTTTATAATTGCCTGTGTACTGGGGCGGGTATTTGGCAAGTGGTTAAGTCGCTGATTGGGGCACCTGCAGCCTGTGCTTCCAATTCCAGTTTCCTGCTGCTGCGCACCCAGGGAAGCAGCAGGTAATGGCTCAAGTACTTGGGTCCCTGCCACCAGTGGAGACTTGGTTGAGTTCCAGGCTCCCAAGTTTGGCCTGACCCAGCCCCAATTTTTGCAGGCTTTTGGGAAGTGAACCAGAGGATGGAAGATCTCTGACTGTCTCAGTCTCTGTTTTTCAAATAAAAATAAATCTTAGGATTACTTGTACTTTTTTGAAATACTTTATAACTAATTTATTACATATAGATTATTTTTAAGACGTATCATCAGTGTTAGTGCATATTTAAAGCTAATTGTTGCTTAAACTTTAATTAAATTTAAAACAGTACTTTTTCAAAATCATATTCTTTCTTTCACATACTCACTTTTGAGACATTTGAGTGCCTGCTCTGTACCAGGACCTATGTTGGGTTCTTGGCTTAAAAGTGCTTTTGGGACAGCTGCCCTAGATCTTTCCAGTGGGGAGCTTGGTGTGTGCGTGAGTGATGTGACGTGGCAATGAGGAGATGAGCTCCATCCTGAGGTCTAAAGGCAAGGACGTGACCAGAGGAGCTTCTGTGTGAGTTCAGATTCCTCCTGTGTGAGGGTGCTAGAGATGAAGTAGCAGAGAAGCACAGCCGGTCCCCCACCCTGGGGAGTTGGAGGAGGGGCTCTGTTCCCAGAGGATGAGGGCACAACATTTCTCTTCCAGACCTGGGGCCTCTGGGGGTTTAGATGGACTTTTGTAGTACTGGAGAAATGGGGTGTTTGATTGGAGCAGAAACAAATAGTTGATGCATTATGTCAACTAACATTGTGAGTTAAATGAAACCAAAGGATAGTGTTTTGGTGGAAAATCACATATTTCCTGGCTCTTTTCTCCCCTTTACTTCCAGTGTGAATGATGCAGGATTGGTATTTTCCTTAATTGTTACGTGGAAAAGAACCAGAATAAGGACTGTTGTACATTTTAGAGTCTTCGTTATAGCCGGATCAAGATGGCACCTTTCCTTTGTTATCCTCAGGAAAGGCAGTGGCGTGTGTCATGTTCATAAAACGGAGACTTCACAGAACGTCAGATGGTAGTTGGAGGGGCCCCTCTGTAAGCAGCCTCTCAGCTTTGCACTTGGAAGGGTTCCTGTCCTTCTCTGTTCTACAGTTGCCGCAGCTGAAGCTCAGATGGAGCGATTGTCCCAAACTTTGGGGTCGTTTGTGGAGTAGAACTTGGGCCTGTGAGCCTTTGTTTGATTTGTACATGTATATTTTATTAACGTATTTTTCCTACTAACTGTGAAGGATTTTGGGGGTATAGAAACTGTGATCTAATTGATACTTAATCCTCTGCATTCTTTTTCTGGGTTGAAAGCTTCATACTAAAACCAGTAGCCTGTCACAGCTTTGATTCCCTTAGCTTGGGGAATTGTCTGAAGGCTTGGGAAGCACTTGGTCTGCACCCTGCTTGAGAGGGAGCTGGGGCAGAGACAGAGCCGCGGCAGCTCGCATTCATGGAGGCTCCCTGCGAGTGCCGGGCGCCGGGCGCCTTGCTGCCAAGGGCCTTCTTTCATGGACGAGTTCAAAGCGAGTGGCAGTCTCCTGATGGTGCTGTTCTGTGTGATCTGTGCTCACTGCCAGCACCTGCTGGATCTGCATTGGCTGCATTGCCGCCTCACTGAGACTGCTGACAGGCGCTTTCCACTGCTGCAAATAGCGGTGCTCTGTGTAGGACAGGGGTGGCCGTGGCGGGAGTCCGTTGCACAGATGTGGACGTTTGGCACTTGGTAGCTTTGGTGTTGTGGGCAGGGGCAGAGGACTTTCTCAGTGCTGGTGTCCTGTGTGGTGTGGGATGCCAGTTCTCTGCCTCCTAAAATAGATTCTATCTGATGCACAGAGCACCTCAAACTGTCAAGTGTCTGGGCCCTGAAAGGCTGGGAGATGGACTGGGGGGGTGCAGTGGGGAGGGCGCCAGCTGAGAACAATGGCTGCCAGCCACAGGAGCACTGCACGGCCTCATTACCACATGAAGTGCCACAGCAGGCCTTTTCATCTTTCCCTGGTGCCTGGGGAAGGGGGAGGGGACACACCCTATTCACCCCCAGTTAACAATGGCGCACAGAGTCCTGGCAGGAGAAACCTCACAATGTACCCTGGGGCTATTTTTGATGACAGTGAGTGGCTGTGACTCACAGGGAGTGTGCCCCGGCAGATGACGGCTCGGCTCACCGTGCTCTCCCCCCTCCCCCTGGAGATGAGCAGGCGGCCTGTCCCTTTGTGCTCCTGCTGCTGCAGTTCACTGATATGTCCACAGCAGCCGGCCCGCAGGCCTGACGGGGCTGACAGTGGTTTTTACCATATATGGCCATCAGAGCTCTGTGGCTGTCAGCCGGCCAGGATAATTTCCTTCCTTTGCTTTGATTGGCTGCACAGCGGCTCAAGAGAATGGTGGGATCTGGGAGTGTGTGGTGAAGAGAAGCCACCGAGTCAAGTGCAAAGAACGCTTAACTCTTTCCTGGGTCTCTGAGTGCAGAGTCCAGGCTGAGCTTGTGGGCAGCCTGCAGGCAAGTGCTGCTGGGACAAGCCCGCAGGCACTCGGACGGGGTGATGCCTCTGAGGAAGTGGCTGTCAGGCCAGGAAGGGCTCAGAGAACAGGTCACTCCGAAAGAGACTTCAGGTGTGGTGGGCATATTTCTGCCGCCGTGGTTTGTCCAGAAAGCCCCCTTGTAACCATGCGTAGCAAAGACTGTGCTGCTGCCCAGTCCAGTGCCTGTGCTGGTTGGGGCCGAGACCTGAATGCGTCCAGGGAAGGCTGAGCCGGGAGGGCGAGTCCTGGAGCACGTGCCTGTCTTCTCCGAGCAGCAGGGACTTGGGTTTCATTTCTGGCTGAGCTTTTAAGTGAGGAGTAACTGATACAGGCTACTGAATTGGGTCTACTACACTACAGTCCTCATGTTTGGTTACAGCTGCTGAAGAGCTGAGCTGCAGGCCACAGAGCCCAAGGCATTCACCTAAAAAAAAGGTGGTTGTGTTTTTCTGCTTCTTATCCCCACTGGAGGGAAGGTGGACTTTGGCTCTGAGGCTGGGTAAGCCAGTTCAGAGCTGTGGTCGTAAGGGGTGGCCCTGGAGCTCACGCTCATTCACAGAGGGTCCCTGTGAAGAATTTTCCGGTGCCATTTGTTCACTGGGAGAAATTGGACAACCAACTGCTCAATTCTCTGATCTGACCTTGAGTGCTTTAATTTCCTACTTTGCACTTCCATCTGCAATTCTTTTGCTCCTCAGCTTTTCCGTTCAAGCTGAGTTTTGTTTTGACCAGGTTCTGCCTCATCTGGGTTCCTGGTTTTTGTTCTCAGCACAGAGCATCACATGGAATCACTTGCCTGCAATGCTGAGCAGGAAGTCTTAGGTTTTCACTTGATAGATTTTTTGTTAAGTCAGGAAGTTAGGAAATACGGTGTCTTTTGGTTGCTAGTGCCTATTTAGGCATGGTTGAGTAGGAAATATTTTTTCCGCTTTTTAACTTTCTGATAATATTCATAGTTTTACAGGAACTCCCCCCCCCCCAGGTTCTTGATTGATTGAATAAATATGGTCTCTTCAGTGTTAAACCTAGTTTTCAGAGAAGACCTGTGGTACCAAAATTATTTGGGTGGCATTGTCACTTCTGCCCATACAAATTGCCTTTAATTTTTAAAGATTTATTTATTTGAAAACATTAGAAGAGAGGGAGAGAGAGAGAGAAAGAGAGAGAGGTGTCTTCTGTCCGCTGTTTCACTCCCCAGTTAGCCACAATGGCCAGAGCTGTGCCAAGGAAGTGGAGCAGCCAGGACTCGAACCAGTGCCCATATGGGATGCTGGCACCACAGGCAGTGGCTTTACCCACCTAGCCACAGCACCCCCCCCCCCCCCCATAAGATTTATTTCCTGGGGCTGACACTGTGGCGTGGTGGGTAAAGCCGCCGCCTGCAGTGCAGGCATCCCATATGGGTGCTGATTCGGATCCTGGCTGTTCCACTTCTCCTTTTTTTTTTTTTTTTTTTTTTTGACAGGCAGAGTGGACAGTGAGAGAGAGAGACAGAGAGAAAGGTCTTCCTTTTGCCATTGGTTCACCCTCCAGTTGCCGCTGCGGCCGGCGCGCTGCAGCTGGCGCATCACGCTGATCTGAAGCCAGGAGCCAGGTGCTTCTCCATCCTCCACTGCACTCCCGGGCCACAGCAGAGAGCTGGCCTGGAAGAGGGGCAACCGGGACAGAATCCGGGGTGCTGGCCCCGCAGGCGGAGGATTAGCCTAGTGAGCCGCGGCACCGGCCTGGCTGCTCCACTTCTGATCCAGCTCCCTGTTTGTGGCCTGGGAAAGCAGTGGAAGATGCCCAAGTGCTTGGGCCCCTGCACCTACCTGGGGGAACCAGAAGAAGAAGCTCTTGGCTCCTGGCTTCAGATCAGCCCAGCTCCAGCTGTTGTAGCCATATGCAGAGTGAACCAGCTGATGGAAGACCTTTCTTTCTCTCTGTGACTCTGCCTTTCAAATAAAATAAATGAATCTTTTAAAAAAAGATTCATTTCCTTTATCTGAAAGGCAGAGTCACAGAGAGGGAGGGACACAGAAAGATCTTTTGTCTTCTGGTTCGCTCCACAAATAGCTGCAATGACTGGTGCTGGAGGTGTACCAGGTCAAAGCCGGGAGCCAGGAGCTTCTTGTGGGTCTCCCATGAGTGCAGGGGCGCAAGCACTTGGGCCATCTGCTGCTGCTTTCCCAGGTGCGTTAGCAGGGAGCTGGAGTGGAAGTGGAGCATCCAGGACTGAACTGAAGCCAACACTGCAGGCTGCTGCTTTACCCGCCAGCCCTGGACTGTTCTTACTACTCACAGACAGATGAGGTCTCTGCGGGACGACACTGCCTCTCCCTGGCAGATTTAGGGGCCCCCCTGCCTTACCTCACAGGGTCACTCAGCGTGTACGTTTTATTCTGGAATACCTCCTCAAACTCAAGGTTGGTGTTTCTGGTGTCCTTACAGTAAAACCTTGGTATATCTTATTCCTGCACCATGAACTGTCACTCTCAGTGAGCAGCCTGTCACTAAGTCATATAATATGGTGTTTTTCTGGTCTACTGCTGCGTCCCGTCTTGTTATCCAGGCCACACTCCCCGTCCTGAGACCACGAGCTCTATAGCTCCTCCCTGTGGAGCAGCAGGGGCTCAAGAGCTTCCTACGGAACATGTCTATCATAAATAATCCTGTCATAAGAAAAAGGAAGTTGGAAAAAAGGGGAAACCCACTTCAATAGATATCCTTTCTGACTGCTTTGAACTCTGCACAGTGTGAATGGAGCCCTTATGCTTGGGCTGAAAACTCTCCTCTGCTCCTGAGCGCGTGTTTGACTTTTGATTCTCTTCGCTGGGAGTTCAGGAGTTCTTGGTACATTGCCTCAAAGCCAGAAATGAGTATTTATTAAGAAAATTTGCACACTTGCATTGATTTTGATACTAGTTTAAAATTTGGATAAATACAAAGTAGAGGTGAGCAAATCTTTATCTGTTGTCAGGCAACGTAAATGTCTTCCCTTACCCTCCCCCGGGTGGGGTGGGACTGCTTGGGCCCCTCCTCTGAGGGTGGTGTGACCAGTCTGGATCCCAGACGCGGCTGACTGCAGATTGGAACTGGAAAAGTACTGGGAAGTGAGACAGCTGCCTGTGCAGGATTAGATAAGGGAGACAGTGTGGAAAGTGGCCTGGATTCAGCACTCTCTAGAAAGGTTGGGGTGTATGATGTGCTCCAGAATGTGGACTAGAAGGAAATTGTTTGTGGAATACTTTGAGCTTCTTAAGAGAGAAGGTTTGATCTGACTGATCCTTGTCACTTTTGTTACCATGGGAGTTTATTCACTTTGTGAAAACATGTTATTGTGAGAACTTGAAAGTGTACCACTATGAGACTTAAACAAAATGTTACCTGTCTCTGCTCTTTCTTTTTTTAAAGATTTATTTTTTGTTTGTTTGAAAGGCAAAGTTACATACAGAGAAGGAGAGATAAAGAGAATCTTCCATCCACTGGCTCACTCCCCAGATGGCTGCCGCAGCTGGGGCCAAGCCAGGATGAAGCCAGGAGCCAGGAGCTTCTTCTGGGTCTCCCACATGGGTGCAGGGGTCCAAGCATTTGGGCCGTCCTCTGCTGCTTTCCCAGGCACATTAGCAGGGAGGTGGATCGGAAGTGGAGTAGCCAGGTCTCAAACTACGGCCCATATGTGATGCTGTCATTGCAGGCGGCAGCTATACCCTCTAGGCCATTGTGCCAGCCCTGTTTCCACTTTGGAAGGAACCCTCCTTAGAACCATTTGGTTGGGCCAGTGCTGTGGCGTAGCGGGTAAAGCTTCTGCCTACAGTGCCAGCATCCCATATGGACTCTGGTTTGAGTCCCGGCTGCTCCACTTCTGATCCAGTTCTCTGCTATGGCCTGGGAAAGCAGTGTAAGCTGCACCCATGTGGGAGACCCAGAAGAAACTCTTGGCTCCTGGCTTCAGATCAGCTCAGCTCCGGCTGTAGCGGTCACTTGGGGAGTGAACCTGCTGATGGAAGACCTCTCTCTCTCTCTCTCTGCCTCTGCCTCTGCCTCTCTGTAACTCTGCCTTTCAAATAAATACATAAATATTAAAAAAAAATTTTTTTCTGTGTGATATATAGGACATTCTGGAAGCATCTGAGTGCTGAATTTTCAGAGTTTGGGAAAGTAAAAGTGTATGTAGGTACATATGTAATACGCCATTCTCTCCCTGAAAAACACCCCAGGAATGGACATTTGGCCTAGTAGTTAAGCCTCTGGTTAGGATTCCTGTGTTTCACTTTGGAGTGCCTGGCTGCAGTTTCTGGCTCTGGTTCCTGACTCTAACTTCCTACTAATACAGACACTGAAAGGCAATGGTAGTGGCTCAAGTAGTTCGGGTTCCTGCCATTCATGCGGGAGACCTGTCGGAGAGTGAGCTAGCTGATGGGAGCTTTTCTGTGTCGCCCTGCCTCTCAAATAAGTCAAAATGTAAAAACCAAACCAAACACACCACAGAGTGGAACTGCTGTGTTGAAAGGTATCTGTGAGAAATTCAACATGTTTGTCTGTGTACATTTCAAACTTTGATTGCATAGTACTGCCCTCAGCGTGTTGAGTGAGCGCACTTTTTAAAATATGGATTCCTTAAATATGGATTCCTTTTTCTAATAAGGTATGAGACAAGTAAGTAAGATGCACTTATCAGTGGCAGCCCTGTGGCTTTCTTTTCTTTCTTTCTTTCTTTCTTTCTTTTTTTTTTTTTTTTTTTTTGGTGACAGGCAGAGTGGACAGTGAGAGAGAGAGAGAGAGCGAGAAAGGTCTTGGTTTTTCCGTTGGTTCAGCCCCCAGTGGCCGCTGTGGCCGGCGCGCTGCACTGATCCGAAACCAGGAGCCAGGTGCTTCCCTGGTCTCCCATGCAGGTGCAGGGAGCAAGCACCTGGGCCATCCTCCACTGTACTCCCTGGCCACAGCAGAGAGCTGGACTGGAAGAGGGGCAACCGGGACAGAATCTGGCGCCCCGACCGGGACTAGAACCCGGTGTGCCGGCGCCGCAAGGCGGAGGATTAGCCTATTGAGCCATGGCGCCAGCCAGCCCTATGGCTTTCCATTGAAAATTGGTGGGAAATATCTTTACAACTAGAAATATCATTTCTTGAGAATTACTGAATTTTGTGTGCCCAAAGAGGATGTCTTTGTAAAGTTAGAAGCATTGCTTTCTGGAGCAGTTAAAGCTGTGTATTCACTAGTGCTGCCGTGTTGACCCCTCCCCAGTGCTACCTCGCCTTTTCCCCCAGTCCCCACTGGAGGAGAATGTTACCCAACTGGTCTTGAGGAGCTCTGCTGGGATTTTTGGCTGCTTTGAAATTTTTAAGGACTTTCCCAAACCCAAAGCAAATGCTAATACTAGTATCTAGGGTGTTTTCTAAAGCAGTTAGGGTTGCTGGCTGGAACAGACTCAGAGCCCATTGCCTTCAGCTCTGGCCAGCCACGTGGAAATTGTGCTGTTACACCTCTCCTGTGCCAGCAGTACACACACTCCAGAGGCCAAGTTTTCCCCTGGGTTCATGTTGCTTGGCTCTGGTGCTGGCCACTGGATCTTTCAGATAGTAGTGTCTGTAAGCCAGCGTCCTGACCTATTTCACCCAGGTCCCATGAGTTTATGAACTGGGCCCTGGGCCAGTGTGTTTTGGAATCTTGTGTTGGTCATTTTCACCACTTGCTGAGTTTTAGGTTGAGAGGTGCAGTAAAAGCTATCATATGACATGTGATCAGTGAGTAATCAGCGAATCAACAAAAATGACTGTGAAAGTCTGAGTGGCTGTTTATTACCTTCCCAGCTAAACCTCCAGTTCTGTGCAGAAGGAGAGGTAACGCTCCTGGTGATGCAGCTGAGGTGCCCAATCCTCTCTGAAACAGTGGGCCCGTTGGCCAGCCAAAACGAAGCTATGCTACTAAATGCCTTTGAAAATTAATGGGGGGTTTTAAGATAAAATAAATCACTTTTTAGACAAAAAAGATATCTGAAAGCTGGCATTATATTCTCATAAACTTTCCTTGCATTGTCAGCATTCATTTACATTTGCTGCTTAGAGATGCAGGTGAACTGTGCTGTCACCGTGACGTGTGGTAGACGTCTTTCTGAATGGCCTTTCACCATGGAGTGAATTAGACATGGATTCCTCGGTTTATTCACTGAATGATAAATGAGTATGTGTCATGGAGATGAATGGAAACCACGTTCTCATTAGATCTAGTGCACAATGCCTTTCAGAATGCTGTCTCCTCTCTTGACCTTATAAGGCCGATGTTAGTATGGTTTTCTTCCGTCTCCATGTGCTTGAGCTCAGCTCTCGACAGTATATAGTGCCCAGCTCCACATCTTAAATCATCCGTGCTTGGTGGAATGTGTTGTTGGGTTTTTATTTTGGTGATTTTGCTGTGGATAAGAAGCTGTTCCGAGGTACAGCCCTTGAAAGCAGGACAGCTGACACCCAACGGTGTATTTGTCAAATGATCAGTGTCCACTCAAAAGCCATTTTCCCCTCCGACTTTCTCCTCACTTTTGTCCTTTATCACAGTCAGAGACGTGCTCAGTTCCCTTTCTTCCGTGCTGCAGTACGAAGCCACTGTGATTTGCTGTGAGATTTTATGGTGACGTCACCACCAGAGGAAGCAGCTGCTCGCACAGGGTCATTTTTTCACTAACGCTGTGTTGGATGGCCAGCTGCCAAGAGTTTCCACAATGCTCTTGTGCCTGTTTCACAGCCCCTGGCGTGGTGGGAATTTTCTCTCCCTATCCATATCTAGTGCAGATGCTCAATGATGTTTTAGAGCTCCGATTCTTGACTTCTTGTGCCTCAATTTCTCTGTTTAGAAAATGGGAGTAATAAAGTTCTTGTTTCATAGAGAGTTGTGACAACACAGATAAATGTCTTCAGACAGCTCCTGGCATGTAATATAAGTACTCCGAGGGGCCGGCGCTGTGGCGCAGGGGGGTAAAGCCCCGGCTTGCAGTGCCTGCATCCCATATGGGCGCCAGTTTGAGTCCTGGCTGTTCCACATTCTATCCAGCTCTCTGCTATGGCCCAGGAAAGCAATGAAAGATGGCCCGAGTCTTTAGGCCCCTGCCACCCACGTGGGAGATCCAGAAGAAGCTCCTGGCTCCTGGCTTCGGATCAGCTCAGCTCCGGCTGTAGCGGTCACTTGGGGAGTGAACCAGCGGATGGAAGACTTCTCTCTCTCTGACTCTACCTTTCTAACTCTGCCTTTCAAGTAAATAAAATAAATCTTAAAAAAAAAAAAGTACTCTGAAAGTGTTAGCTCTTGTTATTGCTGTTTTGATAGAAAGGATAGAACTGGGTTGCCCTTTTAATGACATTCAGGTTCCTGGGAAAATGATGTACTGAAGTGCTTTACATGGTAGAATTGTCTGGGCTAAGGTGGAAACACAGAAGTGTTCTTTATGATTCTCAAACATCTTACTCAACTAAAGAATACCAGTGAACGGCCATTAACTTTTAGCTAGGGTTGTTTAGCTTTGACTTGGAAAACAAAGTCATTTAGTAAGCTTGTTAGTGTGTAATTAAGAACAACTAGTCCTAGTACTTCCAGATTCCCCTCAAAATTGCTTTGTATCTGAGCAAAAACTCTTAGCTCAGACGGAAAAAACCCATTTGTTGTTGTCCAAAGTTCAGAGTTCAGCATGACCCTTTGCCATCCAGGCTGCCAGATGTGGCTTTCTGGAGAGAGCCTAAGAATGCAGAGACCCTGAGATGAAAGCCAGTTTGGTTAGGAGCACTTGTTTTCCTGGAAGCGAAATACTTTTAAAGGTAACGTCAGTAGACAATTCATTGGTGCGTTTCTCTTCTTTTTTTTTATTAATTTATTTATTTTTTTTTTTATTTATTTTTTGACAGGCAGAGTGGACAGTGAGAGAGAGAGACAGAGAGAAAGGTCTTCCTTTGCCGTTGGTTCACCTCTGATGGCCGTCGCGGCCGGCGCGCTGTGGCCGGCGCACCGCGCTGATCCGATGGCGGGAGCCAGGTGCTTCTCCTGGTCTCCCATGGGGTGCAGGGCCCAAGGACCTGGGCCATCCTCCACTGCCTTCCCTGGCCACAGCAGAGAGCTGGCCTGGAAGAGGGGCAACCGGGACAGAATCTGGCGCCCCGACCGGGACTAGAAACCGGTGTGCCGGCGCCGTAAGGCGGAGGATTAGCCTAGTGAGCCATGGCGCCGGCCCGTTTCTCTTCTTTATTATATAGTTACCCCTTTTTTCAAAATAAGCATATCAAATAATAGGGCACCCATATCTCACAAGATTAAACAGAGGTTGTTAACATTTTGCCATGTTTGTTTCATATCCCTGTTTTGAAAAAAAGTAAAGCATAACAGACGTACCTAAAAGAGCACGTCCCCTTTTCCTTCCCTAAGGGTCCTCAAATATGTGTCATATTTTTATGATGTGTGTATCTTTTACATTTTTATTCTGTGTCAAGCTTTTATGAGATATGTATTCCTATACTGAGGGCTGTGCAACTGCATTTGCTTTTGCCACTGTTTCCAACAATGCTGCAGTATTCTTCCTGTGCAAATATGGGAGCATCTCTCTCGTGCAGAGCACCCAGAAGTGGTGCTGCTGGGGTCCACACCCTCACCTCTGCCTGCTACCAAATTGCCCTCACAGGAAGTTGTAACGAGCTTGTCTCCTGTAAGCAGCTGGCGTGAGTTCCTCCGCCTGACACCTTTGCCAGCGCGTATGTTTAATTGCCCAGTGAGATTTGTGTCTTTTTCTACATCTGTTGGATTCTTAGATCTCTTTCTTGCAAATAAATTCTTGGCTCATGTCCTATGGCCACTATTCTGTCAGGTTTTTTGTTGGCTTTGTTGGGTATGTTTGGTGCATGTATCTTCTCACAGTTTGTAACTTGCCTTTTCATTTTGCTTATGTTTTTAGAGAGCAACTCACATTGGTGAATTTGATTTACCTTTTTTTCTTTTTTAAGAGGAGTTTGCATCAATATTTGTAAACCTTATGAGCTTAAAATTTTCTCTCAAACTCCTTTTTATCAGGGTAATAATTTTTTTCTAAATATTTATTTTATTTATTTGAAAGGCTGAGTTACAGAGAAAGAGGGAAAGACAACAGGGAGGTCTTCCATCTGCTGGTTCAGTCCCCAAATAAATGGCTGGGGCTGGGCCAAGCCAAAGTCAGGGGCCAGGAGCTTCTTCTGGGTCTCCCATGTGGGTGCAGGGGCCCAAGCAATTGAACCATCATCCACTGCTTTCCCAGGCGCATTAGCAGGAAGCTGAATCAGAAGCCGACGCCGCGGCTCACTTGGCTAATCTTCCGCCTGCGGCACCGGCACCCTGGGTTCTAGTCCCAGTTGGAATGCCAGATTCTGTCCCGGTTGCTCCTCTTCCAGTCCAGCTCTCTGCTGTGGCCCAGGAGTGCAGTGGAGGATGGCCCAAGTGCTTGGGCCCTGCACCCACATGGGAGACCAGGAGAAGCACCTGGCTCCTGGCCTTGGATCGGCATAGTGCCAGCCATAGCGGCCATTTGGGAGGTGAACCAACAGAAAAGGAAGACCTTTCTCTCTCTCTCTCTGTCTAACTCTGCCTGTCCAAAAAAAAAAAAAAAAAAAAAAAAGTAGAAGCAAGGGGTAGGGCCAGCACTGTGGCTTAGCGTGTAAAGCCACCACCTGCAGCACTGGCATCCCACATGGGCACCATTCTGGTCCCGGCTGCTCCACTTCCGATCCAGCTCTCTGTTATGGCCTGGAAAAGCAATGCAGGATGGACCAAGTGCTTGGGCCTCTGCACCCGCATGGGAGAACCGGAAGAAGATCCTGGTTCCTGACTCCGATCGGCACAGCTCTGGCTGTTGCGGCCAGTTGGGGAATGAACCAGCGGATGGAAGACCTCTCCCTCTCCCTCTCCCTCCCCCTCTCCCTCTCCCTCTCGTCTCTCTCTGTGTAACTCTGACTTTCAAATAAATAAATAAGTTAAAAAAAAAAAAAAAAAAAAAAAAAAGCTTGAGGTAGAGGCTGCTTTTTTTTTTTTTTTTTTTGTGGAATAGCAGGTTAAGCTGTTGCCTGCAATACCAGTGTTCCATATAGATGCCTGTTCATATCTGGGCTGCTCCATTTCTGATCCAGCTCCCTGCTAATGGCCTGAGAAAAGCAATAGAAGATGGCCCAAGTGTTTGGGTCCCTACCACCAATGTGGGAGGCCCAGATGAAGCTCCTGGCTCCTGACTTTGGCCTGGCCCGGCGCTAGCCATTGTGGTTATCTGGGGAGTGAACCAGCAGATGGAAGATCTCTCTATCTCTCCCTCTCTCTGTAACTCTGACTTTCAGAATAAATAATTCTTTTTTTTTTTTTTTTAAAGAATCATAGAAAAACCAAGACTCAAATGAGGGACTCTGATGTGTGTTGTGGATTTCCCAAGTGGCAGCTTAACCCGCTCTGCCTCATTGCCCACTCCTGTATCCTGTACATTCTGATGTCATGTATTTATTGTTCACTTTTAACTTTTATGTTATCCATTGTGATTTTTTTCAGTCTGAGTTACTTAATTTTAAAACTTTAGAATGTTTGGGAATTTGGGATTTATATCTTTCTGTTAAAAGTAGTATTGCGCCGGCGCCGCAGCTCACTAGGCTAATCCTCCGCCTTGCGGCACCGGCACACCGGGTTCTAATCTCAGTCGGGGCGCTGGATTCTGTCCCAGTTGCCCCTCTTCCAGGCCAGCTCTCTGCTGTGGCCAGGGAGTGCAGTGGAGGATGGCCCAAGTGCTTGGGCCCTGCACCCCATGGGAGACCAGGATAAGTACCTGGCTTCTGCCATCAGATCAGCGCGGTGTGCCGGCCACGGCGGCCATTGGAGGGTAACCAATGGCAAAAAGGAAGACCTTTCTCTCTGTCTCTCTCTCTCACTGTCCACTCTGTCTGTCAAAAAAATAAATAAATAAAATTAAAAAAAAATTAAAAGTAGTATTGCATTCTACTCAGAACATACTCAACATGATATTGATTCCTTGGTATATTTTGAGATATGTTTTGTGTTCTCCTACATTTAATCCATTTGCATTTGCTACAGTCATGATTGATGACTGGTTTTATTTCCATCTCATTTTGTGCTTTCTAGTTTCTTTTTTTTTTTTCTTATGTTTTTTCCTCCCCTTTTTTTTTATTTAATGAGTTTTTTTTTTTTTTAATTTATTCTAATGCTCCCTCCACCTCCTCTCCCTGCTTGCCTTTTTGGAAGCTACACACTTTCTTTCCTTTTAGTGTTTGCCCTTAACTTTAAAATGCTTTTAAAGTCCAAAATGAGCTGATTTTGCTGCTTTTCTCTTGAGAAGGGTCCTGAAGCCTGTAACTCTGATTCTCGCCCGTTTGTGGTGTGCATTCTTGCTGTGTAGCATTTCTGCTGTTTTCACTGTGCCCCAGCTGGTCGCTGTTACTGATGTTTCGCAGTCAGTACCTATTTGTATTTACCCCTCGGGAGCTCACTGTTGCTTTGTAGCCCAGTCCTCTCCTAGCTCACTTTCTTTTCCTGAACTCCTTGAATACAATTCTTTGAGATTAATTTTGAAATCTTTGTGATAAATCCGAGAGTTTAATTCTTTTAATAAATATCTATACATGATACATGGTAAAGTTTCTCTGTCTCTTGTTAGTTTGCTGGGTTTTTTTTTAATGTCATCATTCTTAGATGATAGTTTATCTGGGTATAGAATGTAGGGTTTATTGTTTTTCTTGGTATCTGCAAGATATTTCCCTGTTTCTTTGTTTCTATAATTGCTTTTGAGAAGTCTGCTCACAGTCTAATTACACACTCTGTAGGGAACCTGTCCTTTCTGTGGATTGCTTTAAGATTTTCTGTTCGTGTTGGGTATTAAATTGTGCTGGTGTGTGAATAGATAGGCGTTTATTTTCACTTATACTACTTGAGATTTGTGTCTCTTAAGCCATATGCCCTTAACTAAGCTTGGAAAACTTCAGCCATTATTGCTTTAATTTTTGCCTCTGTTCCATTCTTTTTATTCTCTCTTTCTGGAATGCCTATTTAAATGTATATCAGACCTTCCTGTCTTAGATTGTTTAAAAATTATGAGATATCAAGGGCCGGTGCCATGGCTCACTTGGTTAATCCTCTGCCTGCAGCACTGGCATCCCATATGGGCTCCGGGTTCTAGTCCCGGTTGCTCCTCTTCCAGTCCAGCTCTCTGCTATGGTCCGGGAGGGCAGTGGAGGATGGCCTGAGTGCGTGGGCCCCTGCACCCACATGGGAGACCAGGAAGAAGCACCTGGCTCCTGGCTTCGGATCAGCGCAGCACTGGCCATAGCGGCCATTTGGGAAGTGAACCAACAGAAGGAAGACCTTTCTCTCTGTCTCTCTCTCTCACTGTCTATGACTCTACCTGTCAAGTAAATAAATAAATGAATAAATAAATTATGAGATATCACATATTCAACAGTAACTGTATCTGCAGTCTGAATAATAATATAATGAATAATTACATAAAATGAATCCCTGAGACCATCACCTCCCAACTTGAGCAACAGAACATTACTTGGTGTAGTAACTCCAGGCGAACAAGTGGAATAACCATCTAGGGGCTGGCATTGTGGCACTGCAGGTGAAGCTGCCGTTTGGGATGCTCGCATCCCCTATTGGAGAGCTGGTTGGAGTCCTAGCTACTCTACTTCTTATCCAGCTTCCTGCTAAAGTGCCTGGGAAGCAGCTGCTGATAGCTGAAGTACATGAGTTCCTGCCATCTGCATGGGAGACTGGGATGGAGTTCCTGGTTCCTGCCTTTGGCCTGGCTCAGCCCCAGCTGTTGCAGCGATTTAGGGAGTAAACCAGCAGATGGAAGATCTCTTTCTCTCTCTCTCTGTCTCTGTCACTCTGCCTTCCAATAAATAAACAAAATTTTTAAAGGAAATAACCATCGCACATGATTTTTAAGATTTATTTATTCATTTGAAAGGTAGAGCTACAGAGAGGCAGAGGGAGAGACAGAGAGAGGTCTTCCATCTGCTGGTTCACTCCCCAGATGGCCGCAATGGCTGGAGCTGGGCCAATCTGAAGTCAGGAGCCTGGAGCCTCCTCCAGGTCTCACACTTGGGTGCAGGGGCCCAAGGACCTGGATCATCCTCCACAGCTTTCCCAGGCACACTAGCAGAGAGCTGGATTGGAACTGGAGCTGCCGGGACCTGAATTGGCATCCACACAGTATGCTGGCAATGTAAGTGGCAACTTTATCTGCTATGCCACAGTGCCAACCCCCTCACATGGTTTTTTTAAAGCTGCCTTCTTTTAAATGAGACACATTAGAGATGTCAGAGAATATTCTGACGTTTGTTAAGTTTTAGGAAATATTATTGGGCATGTCAGGTGCTGGGACAATACCATTTTAATACCCACCATAATCCTGGAAGATAAGAGTTGTTCCCATGTTTCATAGATGATGAGCTAGAGCTTAGAGAGATTACATGACTTGTCTAAGGTCATCCACTGTTTAAGCCCTAGAGCCTGTGGTCTTAGCACATCAGCATACTACTTCTTGAGATTACCATGGCAGAGCCAAATTGGAGAAATCATAGGATTTACTGATCTTGAAAAACTGCCCGGAAGCCTGCCCCAGTATTGGGACAGTTTGCCATATTAAGAGAATAACAGCAGAAACTGGGTTCCGTTACACATTGCAGCAATTTTTGCACATCTGCTCTCAGAACATTTGCAGCCTTAACATGGGCTGATACTAACCTGTTTAAAAAAGGAAATAGTTCTTTACACCTGATGTTACAATAGCAGTTGTCTTAGTTGATGCACAAATGATCTGATAAGCCAAGCTGGCTTGTTCAGATGTGTAACGTGAACAAATTGTGGTGATTTATTTTTTAAAGATTTATTTGTTTATTTATTTGAAAGGCAGAGGGGGAGAGAGAGAGAGACAAAGAGAAAGGTCTTCCATCCACTGGTTCACTCCTAGATGGCTGCAATGGCTGGAGTTGTGCTGATCCGAAGGCAGGAGCCCCCTCCATTCTTCCATGTGAATTCAGGGGCCCAAGGACTTGGGCCATCTTCTACTGCCTTCCCAGGCCATAGCAGAGAGCTGGATCAGAAGTGGAGCAGCTGGAACCCGAACCAGCGCCCATATGGGATGCTGGCACTGCAGGCAGTGGCTTTACCCACTATGCCACAGCGCCAGTCCCTATGGTGATTATTTATGAACAATATTAACAATATTTTATTCTTAATGGTTCAAATTTATGTTAATTAGACTGACTAGCATTTCTGTTGATTAAAGACAGCAGAGATCGAGACATTAAAATGTAGTATGTAGGGTGGGCCAGCTTAGCTGTTAAGGCGCTCACATTACATGGAGTGCCCAGGTTCAGTTCCTGGCTCTAGCTCCTAAATCAAGCTTCCTAGATTACTTGCTGTTCAAGTAACTGAGTTCTTGTTACCCCTGTGGGAGACCTGGATTGAGTTCCCACCTCCCTGCTTTGGCCTGGCCCAATCCCAGCTGTTGCAGGTTTCTGGGGAGTATATCTATAGATAACAGTTTGCTGCCTTGCTCTGTCTCTATGTCTCTCAACAAAATAATCTTTAAAAAAAAAAAAAAAGAAAGAAAGAAAAGAAAAATATAACTCCTAGTCAATAACTAAAGCTTTTCTTTTTTGTTTTTTACTATAACTTTTTTTTTTACTTTTAACAGTGCCATTCATTTCTAGAATTGTTCATTTGTATATTCAAGTGTATTATTGAGTTATATTTCACATCTTAAACAATGTTTTTCCCCCCAATAAAAACATACCTAGACTTGGCTATTTTGGCTATTATAGTACTGTATTTTAGTAAAAAGATGTTTCTGTTTTATTTATTTATTTATTTATTTATTTATTTATTTTTTTGACAGACAGAGTGGACAGTGAGAGAGAGAGACAGATAGAAAGGTCTTCCTTTGCCGTTGGTTCACCCTCCAATGGCCGCTGCAGCTGGCGCATCACGCTGATCCGAAGGCAGGAGCCAGGTACTTATCCTGGTCTCCCATGGGGTGCAGGGCCCAAGTACTTGGGCCATCCTCCACTGCACTCCCGGGCCATAGCAGAGGGCTGGCCTGGAAGAGGGGCAACCGGGACAGAATCCGGCGCCCCAACCGGGACTAGAACCCGGTGTGCCGGCGCCGCTAGGTGGAGGATTAGCCTAGTGAGCCGCGGCGCTGGCTTCTGTTTTCTTAAGTCTACTAATAGACTTGAATAAACAAAATCTCTGTGGTTTTAGCAATTTCTAGAAACGTGGATCCTGGTGATTTGATGGAGTGTCCTTTGGAATAGCTGTTTCTGAGGAGAATTGACAGTTCTTGTGTTGGCACTGACTCATGAATGTCAAGTTACACAAACAGTTGCAAATCTTAGGTGGAGGCTGTCGAGGAAAAATAGGCCTAAGAAAGCATGTAATGACTGTGGTGTTTATGTTACATGATATCTTTGTCTCTCTCTCCTTTCAGACTGGTCGAATTGACAAATCCTACCCTACAGTATGTGGCCACACAGGACCAGTGCTGGATATAGACTGGTGCCCACATAACGATCAGGTCATTGCCAGCGGGTCAGAGGACTGCACGGTTATGGTAAGCTCACAGGGGCACCACAGGCAGACAGCCCAGTGGGTCTCAATTCTTTCAAAAGTGTGTGTGTGTGCATGCGTCCATGCGTGCGTGTGTGTGCACGTGTGTGTGCATAGAGGCTTGAAAATCATAGCAGCTTTGCCCAGCAGACTGTACAAGGTTTTAACTACATTAAAGTTTAACTGCAGATAAGCTTTTTAAAAGCCCATGAAGAGAGACTGTGTATTCGCATCTTCTCCTTTCATGTGAATGTGTGTGCGTGCATGCTTAAAGACAGTTGACATCTGCTATGTGGGAAGATTTTAGGGAAATTAAAACAACTTTCCAGTAATTCTGTGAGTACCACCTGACTACATGATGCCCCCTCTATAAGCAGAAGAAAAACTACTGGCACAAATTATGGTGAAATGAGATGCCAATGGTTTTACGGATTAAAAGGGATAGGGAACAGGTATTGAGAGTTAGTAAGAGTTTTAGCAAGTGCTTGTTCCCAAGCTGACATCAGAAGGTATGTTCTGTTCAGCGGGCACTGGTTAGGAAAGTCCATTTCATGAAGTTGTATAGAGACTTGCAAGATCAGGTGTTTTATTTCTCTCATTTAGATTCCCAAAGTAGGTTTTGTGGGGAACTTTTTAATGTAAAGATCCTTGTTCCTTGATTTAAATTATGATTGGCTTGGATCCGTTTATCATACTAACCCAACGTGTGTTGGAAAGCTTAGGCGCAAACACAGACTGGAGGTATGAGTGCCCCTGCAACAAGGACGGGTGATCCTTAGTGATTATCAGCAGTCTCAGGTACCTCAGGTGGACAGCTTGGAGAGCCTTGCCACTTCTGTTTTCCTGTTGTAGTCTGTGGACTGAAACGTCGTTTGGAATGCTTGCTTAATTAGTCTTTTTCATAAACACAGATTAATTCCTAAACTGTGCCATTTAAACATTGACCCGCTTTTCCGCATGGACTTTTGGCTGAGGATGATTCCTCCTGTGATCTCATAATTTTGGCAGCCAAAGCATATTAAAGAAATACACTGCTGTTTGCAGGAATGGTTTTGTTTAATATGCCGTGCTAAATTGGTCATCTTAGTGGCTACATGCACACTTTGTTAAGGAAAAGGAGCGTTATACAGGCGTGTGAAGATGAGATTATGGTTAACCTCTTCTGAAGAAGCAAATTTCTTACCTGTCTCTAGCTGCTGGTCAGCCTTACAGGCCATGCTACCCTTTCAAAATACTTTTGTATTAGAAAACACAAAATCATGAGTTATGTGAAAAGCAAAGTGAGTTAAGTGAAAAAGTGGATTGAGTGAATTGAGTGGTTTACAACACAGTGAACAGCCTGCAGCCACCTTCCAGGTCATGAAATAGGGTTTTCCTGGTCTCCTCAGAGCCCTCTGTGTGCCGCATTCCTGTCATTAACCTCCTTTCTCCCCTCTCTCAGTAACCTCCCACCCCTCAACTTTCTTTTTTTTTTTTTTTTTTTAAGATGTATTTATTTATTTGAAAGTCAGACAGACAGAGATCTTCCGTCCCCTGGCTCACTCCCCAGATGTCCGCAATGGCCAGGGCTGGGCCATTACAAAGCCAGGAGTTGGGAGCTTTTTCCAGGTCTCCCCTGGGGGCAGGGGCCTAAGCATCTGGGCCATCGTCCACTGCTCTTCCCAGGCCATCATCGGGGAGCTGGAAAGTAAAGCAGCGAGGAATCAAACCAGCACTCATAAGGGACACTGTTGTTGCAGGCTGCCGCCTCACAGTGCTAAGCCCCTTCATTTCATTTTGATCTCTTGGATTTGAACATATTTGATGGGTTCTAGTCATTAAAGTTCCTTTCCCAAAGCTCAGATCATCCTGTCTTTGCCGTGGGAACCTCTTTGAGATTGCCCAGTCGTTTTGAAATGACCCGCGCAGCCTGTAGCTTCCTTGCTGTCCCACATGTTAAGAGGTGTGGTGCTCACCTTGGGCCTCTCTGCCCAGACTTGAGCCAGCCATTTCTTTCAGTGTTCAGGTTTCTTTGGAAAAATGATATTTCTAGATTACAGTCTGGGTGCTAAGGATAGTCATCATTATTTTAAAATTTTTATTTTTATTTTTATTTGAAAGGCAGAGAAACAGATGGAGAGAGGTCTTCCATCTGCTGGTTCACTCTCCAAATGCCTGCAATAGCCTGGGTGGGACCAGGCCAAAGCCAGGAAGCAGGACTTAAGCCAGGTTTCCCCTTTGGGTTGCAGGGACCCAAACACTTAGCCATCCTCTGCTGCCTCCCAGGGTGTGGATGAGAAGCAGAGTAGCTGGGACTCGAAGGTGGCTGTCCGATACGTGATGGACATCATAGATGGTGACCTGACCACGGGGCTGAACGCGTACTCCTGATCATTATTATTTTTTAAACTGACTTATTTAGTTGAAAGGTAGAGTGACACAGAGAGACTGTGGTCTCTTCTGTCTGCTGGTCCACTTCCCAAATGGCTCAAACAGTGGGGGCTTGGCCAGGCTGAAACCAAGGAGACAAGAGCTCCATTCTGGTCCTTCACGTGGGTCACAGGGACCCAAGTGTTGGAGCTTCCTGTGTGCATTAGCAAGGAGCTGAATCAGAAACAGTAGCCAGAACTCAGACTGGTCCTCTGATGTGGAATGTGGCTGTGCAACGTGGCAGCTTAACCTGCTGTGCCACACTTCCCACGCCTCTGATCATTATTTTTAATCATCAAGTAAGTGGGGCTAGAAAATAAGTGTGTATTTAAAGACAGAGATTTCATCCTTGTATTTCCAGTTCAAATTCAGGACTGAGGAATGGTTATCTGATCTCTTGAATGTTTCATCTCTTGAGCCAGCGCTGTGATATAGTGGGTTAAGCCTCCACCTGTGGTGCCGGCATCCCATATGGGTGCCGATTTGAGCCCTGGCTGCTCCACTTCCCATCCAGCTCTCTGCTATGGCCTGGGAAAGCAGTAGAAGATGGCCCAAGTCCTTGGACCTTGCACCCACATGGGAGACCAAAAAGAAGCTGCTGGCTCCTGGCTTTGCATGGTCCCAGCTCTGGCTGCTGAGGCCATTTGGGGAGTGAACCTGCAGATAGAAGACCTCTGTAACTCTGCCTCTCAAATAAATCAATAAATCTTTTTTAAAAAATTATATCTCCATGTTGTTCCTTACTAGTAACCCTAGCGCTCACGGATGCAGATGAGTTAGATGAATTAGAATAGCCTGATCTGTCTCATTGGTTTATTGCATTAGATGAGGGTGCTTTAGAAAGTTCATGGAAATGTGTATCGTGAAAAAGGTTTTTGTATCACAAAATTTTTTGCTCCAAAATAAGTTTATCTTTTAATTCCATTTTCCATGATTGTTTGGAATTGTTCTTGCTCATACAGCAGAATCAGTGTGAAAATACCTACTTGCTTTTTGGGAAACACCTAGTTTTTTGTTTTTGTTTTTTTGTTTGTTTTTGTTTTTTGACAGGCAGAGTGGATAGTGAGAGAGAGAGAGACAGAGAGAAAGGTCTTCCTTTTGCCGTTGGTTCACCCTCCAATGGCCACCGCGGCCGGCATGCTGCAGCAGCACACCACGCTGATCCGATGGCAGGAGCCAGGTGCTTCTGGTCTTCCATGGGGTGCAGGGCCCAAGTACGTGGGCCATCCTCCTCTGCACTCCCTGGCCACAGCAGAGAGCTGGCCTGGAAGAGGGGCAACTGGGACAGAATTCGGCGCCCCGACCGGGACTAGAACCCAGTGTGCCGGCGCCACAAGGCGGAGGATTAGCCTAGTGAGCCGCGGCGCCGGCCCGAAACGCCTGGTTTGTAGAAGTATTATTCCTGGGTCTTGTTATTTGCTCTGAGTTTTTATGGAAGGATTTGGGGAAATCCCAGAACTGTGCTGCCCTAAGGCTTCACAGAACCCTCCAGTGTCACCCCTTTTCTTGGTCTTTCTGGAGTGAATCTTTTGTTGATTAAATAATGTATTGGGATAAATTCTTTTATTTTAAAAAAATCCTTAAGTATGAGCTGATACTTCATCACTCTTTAATCACTTACAGTGTCTCCCAAATCATGTTATTATTAAGGTAATTTAAACTTATAGCTTAGCAGTTGAAATGAAATTTTAAAGAAATACTTGATCTTCTCCTACCCTACTTGTTTCTTAGTACCTCATTTTCCACTTTGCTCTCTTGAAGGTAAACGAACACTGTACCACAGATCAAGTGGTTTCCAGCGACACTTTTTGTTGTTGCTGGTACCAGAAACGTTCTATGTAGTTTCGCAAGCTGAGGCTATTGGTGCTAACTCGGGAGCTGAAAGGGGAAGGCAGAGTAGCAAGGCCCAGGTCCAGTAAAGGAAGGGTACAAGGAGAGCCCAAGACTCATGCTCACAATGCCTACTGAGACTCCAACGGCAGATGCACATGTGGGATGAGCTTTGACACGTGTCTGTAGTGCAGCACGAACACCTTTAACAGACGTATGGTAGAAAAATACAGTAGAACCAGTGCATCAAATGAACTGTGTGAGAGAATAAAATTAATTTTACGAACTGCTTTTTGAGTGACTTTTAAGTCCATTAAGTCCAAAGCAGTTAAGCATTGATTTGTTAATGTGAGCGTTTATTCAGTGACAGCAGTGTCTCTTTGAGCTGCAGTTTTAGGAGAAGGGATGCCAGTCTGCATGGCTATTTCTCAGACTTTTAGAAGTGGCACCTCTCAGGTACTACCATTTAAAGCAATGTTTGGCATCAGCAAAGAGCAATTATGTGAACCCTATTCCCAGGAACTACATTTTGCTCCTAGATTTTCCAAAATTTTGTTTTTTGGAAGTTTGAGTTCATTTGTTGGATGATATTGTCACATAGAGAGTTTTAAAAATTGTGACTACCAAGTATTTTATTTGGGGAAATTTAAACTTTAAGAAAATAATCATCCAGGGAACAGCCAACTTAAGTTTAGTGAATGTTATTGATTCAACATTGTTTGTTATCTGTAAGGCAGTGATCAAACACAAAAGCCAAAAATGACTGGTTCAGGGCAGGCATTTGGTACAGGGGTTAAGACACCACTTGGAACACGCACATCCCACAGCTCAGTGCCTGGGTTCGAGTCCTGCCTGTGCTCCCAGTCCCAGCTTCCTGCTGATGCACACCCTGGGAGGCAGCAGGTGCTGACTCAGGTCCACCCTCACGGGAGGGCTGCTGGTTTCTATGTCTCCCTCTCTTTCTTTCCGCCTTACAGAAAAATTGACTAATTCAGAAACTGGGATTGCATACTTGTTTCTTCTAGAATCTGGGAGAGGGAAAGATCTTACAAGCATGATCCCCTTCACGGCTTCCAGCTTTATGTCCTGAATGGTCCCCAGTTAATTAGGTTTGAATGAACACTTTCCCTTCTCCCAAATCAGTTTGTTCTCCTGCAGCAAACAGCAAAAGTGAACTCCCTGTGTTACTCACTATTTTAAATTTTCTTGAGATTGTTTTGCCTTGAAATGAATGTAGAGGTGGTGTGTGGTTCCTCTTGGTCCTCCAGCAGGGCTTCTTGTCGCTCCCACTTTGTGCAGAGTGCCTGAGGATGCTTTGTCAGTGGGTGCTGGACCTGATGCTTGACTTTGCCGAGCCCAGAGGACCGTCCCAGCGCCAGGCACACTCCCTGGGGGGTGTCTGGGCGGGTTGTGTTGCTCTGCAGGCACTGCCGGAGCTGTGCGCCTGTCCTGCATTTCCTGAGGTCTCCTTACCTTCCAAGCACGTGACCTCTCTGGAGAACCGCCCCTTTTATGGCTGTGACTCTGCTGCCCGTCCCAGTAGCGAGTTCACGATGGTGATTAAAAACAGAGGAGCAGGGTGTGGAAGCCCTTGGTGTGTGCTTTAAATTTTCATGGTGTTTGGAAATGAATTGTACTTCAAAATTGCTACTTGAGAGAATCCAAGTGTCTTAATTTTCCTCTCCTCTTTTCTTGTTGGAATTGTGCTGTCGCTGTCTTTCCGTATCCCGAGTTGCACACATGAAAGGGATGCCAGTGACACAGTCGTCCCAGACACGTGCTTCCAGTTGTTTTTTTCACTGACTGATTCACCTTTTCATCTGGGATCCCTTGGGACTGATGGCCTTTCCATCCTCTCTTTCAAAACAACAGAGCATTGCCATAGTAATGTGGTGTTGGCGCAGGACATTGCAGAAACACAGTTACTTTTTCAGCAGTGGGAGGGGACAGCTTGTAGTGTGCTGTGCTGAGATGGCCGCTGTGGCATGCAGAGGATGTTGGTCCCTGTTCTATTTGCTGCATACCTTTTTCCTTTTTTTTTTTTTAAAGATTTACTTACTTATATATTTGAAAGGCAGTTACAGAGATAGAGAGAGAGACAGATCTTTCATTTGCTGGTTCACTCCCCAGGAATTTCATCTGGGTCTCACGTGGGTAGCAGAGGCCCAGGCACTGGGGCCATCTTCCTGTGCTTTCCCAGAGGCATCAGCAGGGAGCTGGATCAGAAGTGGAATAGCTGGGACTTGAACTGGTGTCTTTATGGGATGCTGGTGTTACAGGCAATAGCTTAGACCACTGTGCCATAATACCAGCACTGCCACCTAAATTTTTAAAAAGATTTATTTATTTACTTGAAAGTCAGAGTTACACAGAGAAAGAAGGAGAGGCAGAGAGAGAGGTCTTCCATCTGCTGGTTCACTCCCCAATTGGCTCCAACTGCCAGAGCTACACCGATCCGGAGCCAGGAGCTTCCCCCGGGTCTCCCACGTGGGCAGAGACCCAAGGAGTTGGGCCAGCTTCTACTGCTTTCCCAGGCCATAGCAGAGAGCTGGATCAGAAGTGGAGCAGCTGGGACTTGAACCGGCGCCCATATGGGATGCTGGCACTGCAGGCAGCAGGTTTACCTGCTACACCACAGTGCCAGCACCACCACATATGTTTTTGAGAAAGCTGATTGGTATTAGCACGCCAGCCTGTGGCCACAGCAGAGAAAACACTAATGGGTCCATTCAGAGATCAGATCCGTCCTCACTGTGCTCATTGGCCTTGGTGTAAACCAGAACTTTCACACCTGTGATATCTTGGGTGTGAATTAGTTATTATTGACTAGTTGGATACCGTGTGGAATTAATTTGAAGACTCAGTCCAAGAAACCTCGATGATCAGATCTAAACATACGTGTGGGGTCATGTGGCTGCAGTAACAGCCAGAGAGCAAGCATGAGCATGGCCGGGACACTTCTTTTCGCTGTTCTGAGCCTTTGTGCGTATGATTAGATCTTGCCATTGTAACAGCCCCGTGAGCAGGAAACAGGCCTGGAATGGCAGTGTTGTCAGGGGTTGCATAGCTGGCGAGGGCACGGCCAGACCCTCGTATCAGCAGGGTTTGCCATTAGGGTAGCGCTATGCGAAATGTTTCCTGCCGTTTGATCCTTCCGGTAACCCTCACGGAAGCACAGCCTGCTGTCCCAGCACCATGTGAGCACCCCTGGGGCTCTTCTGTCTCCCAGCTCTCACAGGAGCCTGGGCCGCCTGACACCAGGACCAGTGCCCAGATTCACTCGGAACCAAGCCTGTACCCACCCAGTGGCGCCTCTGCTGTCTCTGAGCTGCAGCAAACACAACCTTCAGTCCAAGCTGGCGGGCTTCCCCAGCAGGGCAGACCAGAAAGGACAGTGAGCCACATGCTGCAGGCCTGAGAGGAGGGTGGTCCCCGTGTGGAGGACTCCGAGATCCTTCCCCGCGCCATCCTGGCCCTCCGCAGAGCCACGCACCTCTCATTGCCCTCTACAGAGCCACGCACCTCTCATTGCCCTCTGCAGAGCCACGCACCTCTCACGGCCAGCGCCCCCGAGGCTCTGTCTTCTCCTCAGTCTGCTCCACAGATGGTCTCCATCACTTCCTCCTCCCACAGCCGTGCCCTTGCCTGTGGCGTTGTCTTTGTGAGTCTGGTGCTGTTCCCTGTGGCTCCTCAGCCAGTTGTCACGTGGCATTGTTAGATACTCCATGCACTTCTCAGCAAACTGCCTTGTGCATCTGTGTGAGACTGGGTACTCGATTTTCTCCCTTTCTTTTCTTTGCTTTAACTCCTGTTTGTCCTTAGAGGTTCTGTCCTCAAGGAACCCTCCTGGCTGGACCCCTCTGGGTTATTAGCAAGGAGGTAACCCCAGGACATTTGCATTCTTATTCAGCGTCTGGCTATGCCAGCATGGCATGGCTTATGCTATATGGCTTCCTAGCAGATAATAATACAAATAAGAAGAGTAGCCAGTTCTTACTGAGTGAGGGTCTTGGATTCCTCCAACCACCAAGCCATGGGCAAGTTCATTCGTATCCCTGTTTCCTAGATGAGGCCCATCAGTCAGGTGAGTGCCCCAGGCCACACTGCTAATAAGTGGCGGTCTTGGGGGAACTGAGCCATCAGTCTGGCTGTACTGACTCCACATTTTGGAAGCACTGTTTGTGTGCCAGGCTCTGTTCCAAGGGTTTTAACAATTCCTGTAATCCCCACAGCAACCCTGGGATGTGTACATGGTGATGTGCACGGTTGCTGGGTTGTTTGCCCAGGGCTGGCAGGATTGGCCACCCCTCTGCATCACATGTATATTTCTCTCTTTGATCTTCAGTCTAACAGAAGCCCTGTGTTTGCTGTGAGCAGGGCCCGTGTCCCACCGTACTAGGCTGCTCTTGTGCTGGCATTCAGTCGTGCGTGTGTGGCTAAGAGTGACGCGCTGAGGTGCTTGTGTCCAATGCATAAACCTAAATGAGGGGATCCTTAGAGCCACCAGAAGTTAGGTGAGAAAGGAAGAGAGTTTCCTCATCTTAAAGGTGATACAATGAGGCCGGTGCCGTGGCTCACTAGGCTAATCCTCCACCTTGCCGCGCCGGCACACCGGGTTCTAGTCCTGGTCGGGGCGCCGGATTCTGTCCTGGTTGCCCCTCTTCCAGGGCAGCTCTCTGCTGTGGCCAGGAAGTGCAGTGGAGGATGGCCCAAGTGCTTGGGCCCTGCACCCCATGGGAGACCAGGAGAAGCACCTGGCTCCTGTCATAGGATCAGCATGGAGCGCCGGCCGCAGCGTGCTGGCCGCAGTGGCCATTGGAGGGTGAACCAACGGCAAAGGAAGACCTTTCTCTCTGTCTCTCTCTCTCTCTCACTGTCCACTCTGCCTGTCAAAAAAAAAAAAAAAAAAAATTAAAAAAAAGTTATACAATGAATGTTTTACTCCATTAAAATTTCGTTTCAGTCCAAGAAAAAGGTGGATGGAGAAGCTCTGCTTCTGCCCTGGTATTTAAAGTTGGAATGCTGATTATAAGCAAAGCCTCCCGTGCCTTCATACCTCTGCAGGGGTCTAGAAATGCACGTTCAGTCCTGGTCTGAGGTAGGCAGTTTTCGGTCCTTGGGAGAAAACCCAGCAGTGTGTGGTTAGGCTGCCACCTGAAGGCGGTGGGTGGTATTGCTTTTCTTTCCGTTCTATGCATAGGTCAGACTTCATCCTACAAAATGCATTTCCTCTTGAATGGCTAAGACCCCATTTCATAATTGTTTCTCTGTCAGCTTCATTCTGCTCAAATCAGTAGCCATTGCTTTCTGTTTTGTTCTGTGTAAGATTTCAAACCTGCTTTAAATTACAATAGCCAAGTTCAATTTGGAGATGTTTTACTAATTGTAAACCCTTGAATAAAAAGAATGCATAGCAGGGTGAAAGCAAGCTTACACTTCTGGGGGAAGCAGTGGCCATGTCCCTGGCAGGGGGAAGGCTGGCTGCACAGGGGGAGGTTTCCCACCTTGCGCATGTGCAACCTGCCGAGGGATGGGCAGGGGCCTGGTGTGTTCGTGGGAAATTCGGTGGCAGCTAGGCTGAGACCCCCAGAAGGCAGGCTTATTTTGCCATGATTTGCATAAGAGGTTATATTTAGCTTGGACAGCATTTGGCTGTAAAAGGAGTGACTCACTCGGCTCACGACTTCTTCCCACTCTTCGGGATGGCAGACTCTGTCCTCGTTTGCACGAGATGCAGAGCTGAGCTAAGCTTTCAACACCCCTGTAAGCCACGTCTCTCCCTTCCGCCCAGGGATGGAAAACAGGCAGTTGTTTGTCTCCTTCAAAAAATCCCCACAAGGAAAATTCTCTCACTTGTTCCACTGCTAAATGTGATTTTTCTCTGGCAGTTTCTAAATCTCTCATGAACTGCTTCCTTAAAATCTGCGTGTGACGGTAAATGTACTTTAAGCTTCCTATTAAAGGAGACAGTTATTTCAGACTCAGCCTTTTCATAAACATAAATATTATTCAGTATGGCCGTCTTCCACAGAGTCCTGGTGCTACCCGGCTCCCCAGGAATCGCTCCTTTTATCTGGGAGGCTGTTTCTGTGTCTCAGCCTTTCATCCGCTTGGTCCTCCGTGGTTGAAGAGTCTCCTGCCCCTTCCGGGCTGACGCCTTTCCCACCCCCGCATGCCTTCACCTGTAAGAAGATTTGTAAAACACAGCCTGCTGAGCCTTAGCTCACACTGAGGTCACACGTGTCAACTGCACGCTCCAGTGACTTTGGGGATAGTCCTGGATGTGGACAGCCATCACCTTGTACAATGTTTTCGTCACCTCAGAAGGAAATCCCACCTCCTGTCTATCACCGCCTCCCCTGCTCCTCAACACTAAGCAACTGCCAACCACTTGTCCCGCTGTCATTTCCTGTTCCGAACGTCTCAGACATGGCATCCTAGAGGAGTGGTCATTGGGGCCTGGCTTCTCTCACTCAGCATTTTCTGCAGGCTTCCCCGTGTTGTCTCGGGGTTGTAGTACTCCATCGTATGGATGTGTCACTCAGCCCTCGCTGGGTTTTGCCTCCACCTTTTGGCTAATAATGTCAAGTATCCTTTCATATGGGTTTTTTTTCCCTCCGCTTGTATATCTTTCTCTAGAAATGTCTATTAAGATTCCTTGCCCATTAATCCTTCTTTTCCTCCTAAATTTATTTGAGAGGCTGAGAAACAGAGCAAGAGACAGACAATTCCCATCTCTGGTTCATGCCGTGAATGCCCACAGTGACCAGGGCTGGGCTAGCCAGAAGCTGGGAGCCTGGGGCTCCATCCAGGTCTCCTAGTGAAGTGGCAGAGACCCAAGTACTTGAGGCGTCACCTGCTGCCTCCCAGGGTGTGCATTAGCAGGGAGCTGGAATCAGGAGTGGAGCTAGGACTTGAACTCAGTGCTCAGGTATAGGATGCGGGCATCCCAGTGGTGTACTAACCACTAGACCACTGCCCACCCACTCCCTGCTGCCCATGTTTAAACTGGGTCGTTTGTCTTGCTGAGGTGTAAGAGTTCTTCATATGTTCTAGTACAAGTGCCTCATCAGGTGTACGGCTTGCAGATTATTTTCTCCCATTTTGCATGTTTTCCCTTTCTTTTTTCAAAAAATATTCTTACCTGAGCTGGCAGTGTGGTACAGGGGTTAAGCCACTGCCTGCAGCTCTGGAATCCCATATGGAAGCACTGGCTCCAGCCCTGGCTGTTTTACTTCTGATCCAGCTCCCTGCCAATGTGCCTGGGAGGGCAGCAGCAGCTGGCCTTGGTCCCTGCCACCCACGTGGGAGATCAGGATGGAGTTCCTTCCTGGCTTCCGGCTTTGGCCTGGGTCTTCCAGCTGTCTGGGAAATAAACCAGTAGATGGAAGGTCTCTCACTCTTTTCAAATAAATAAATCTTTCTTAAAAATGTTTTTATTTGTTGTTACCTATCTGAAAGGCAGAACAATTGGTTCACTCCCCAGATGCCTCTAACAGCTAAGACTGGGCCAGGCTGCAGTTCTGAACCCAGAACTCCACGTGGGAGGCCCAAGCACTGAAGTAGGGAGCCGGATTGGGAGGAATAGCCGGAACTTGATCCGACACGGGATGTGGTATTCCAGCCTGTCTATTCTGTGACAGTGCCCGCTCCTTAACTTTCTTAATAGGTCCTTCAAATCACAAGCCTTTTATTTTGGTGAAATCCTGCTTAGCTATTTTCCTTTTGTAAAATTTGCTCTGTGTAATAATGTATGTGACATGTATTTTTGTTTTCCAAGTGGAAAGTTACTTGACAATTCGTGTATGAACTGCGCCGTCCCCGGAAGAACACGGGCTTGGCTCAGTGTCTGACTGCAGGCTGTCTTTTCACGACTGCTTGGTCCTTTGTGTGCTTCTAAGCAGCAGGTGCAGAACTTGACAGGGAGCTTCAGGAGCTGAGTGTAGGCCGCATTGGAGTCCTGACCACACTGCTACGCGGCGCGGCGCGGCACGGCGGCTGAGGCCTTCCAGCCAGTGCGGTTGTGTGTTCTGTGCAGACAGAGTGAGCTTTCAGACCTGGTAGGCAGTCAGTGTGACTGCGAGAGGCCATGGCTTTCAGCTGAGTCATCTCTCTTCCCTTTCCAACAGGTGTGGCAGATCCCTGAGAACGGACTCACCCTGTCCCTGACCGAACCTGTGGTGGTTTTAGAAGGTCACTCCAAGAGAGTTGGCATCGTGGCCTGGCATCCAACGGCCCGCAACGTGCTTCTTAGTGCAGGTAGGAGCCTCATGGTGCCCCCTTGCTCCTTGCCTTCACGTCTCACACCCTTGGTGAGGAAGGGCCCAGCAGTGCGTAGTGGGCGTGGGCGTGCAGTTCTGAAGCAGGTCACCGGGAGACCTGGTGACGAGCATGTCCGTCAGTGATCTGGGGTCGTGGCCTTGCCCTGGGCCACTGAGCGGCCTTGCTAAGGTGTTGGTGAGCATGCCCCGGGCAGCCTCTGCTGCTGTTGTTAGTCTCCTGTCTCTGATGTTCCGAGTGCTCACTGTCCAACAGCACCGTACTGAAGCCTAGCGCCTGCACCTTCCTGTTCTTAGTGGTTTCTCACTTGAGTGTTTCCATCTTACGGGAGCTTTTTCCTTTGTCCAAGACGTGACATTTTGTTTTCTTGGACAAAAGCCACATGGCGCTGTGTTAGGTGGTGAGCATGTGTAGTGTCTCCATCATGGTGCTGGGTCTTCACTGTGTGTACTTGTACGTGTCTGTCCGGACTTAACTGTAAATCCTGCCCCGACCGTTGGCTTGTAGAAAAGCAGTACTAATGTAGGGGTAGAATGGTTGAAGGTCTCTCCCTTGTGGCTCCCCATTCTCCCTGGTTCAAACTCAAGACCGTGTGGTCTGCCCACCATGCCTGGAGTACCTGTCTGCCTGCAAGGAACAAGGCAGAGAAAGGTCACCTGTGTCCCAGAGTTTAACTTCAGCTTTTGATGTCATTATGCAGGTTTCTCCCCCCCAATTTCTGACTTTTGATCTTTAGGTAACTTACATATCTTGGGATTTTGTGTTTAATTTTATTAATATTATTGTTATTATTTTAATTAATTTATTATTTATTATTATTATTTATTATTTTAATTTTGTTTGAAAGGCAGAGAGACAGATCTGTCTGTTGGTTCACTCCCCAAATGCCTGCAATAGCAAGGGTAGGGCCAGGCCAAAGCCAGGGGACCAGAGTGCTGAGCCGTCACCTGCTGTCTCCCAGGGTGCGCATCAGCAGGAAGTTGGAACAGAAGCAGATGAGCCAGATGTGGACCAGGCACCCCCAACACAGGATGCAGGAACCCCAAGCAGCGTCTTAACCACCGCACCAAACACAGTGGCTAGTTTTTCTAAAGCACTTAGACAGTAGCTTAATTGGCAAGAATTCACTTGTAGGCTGTTTTTCCTTATTTGCTTTATCTTTGAACTAATGACTTCAAAACAGCACATAGCACTTTTTGTTTTTTTTTTAAGGGGCTCTGGGGGCTTGGAGCAGACCTTAGAAGGAAGGGTAGCACTGGAGAGCTGGGGCTGTGGTGAGCCGGGGCTGTGGGCCTCTTGGGAAGCAGTTTCTGAACCAAGCACACTTGGGTCCTTGCCCTGGCCACTCTTGGCCCATTTTCCTCCTCCTCTAAAGATCTGTTGTGAGCATCAGGCCAGCCCTTACGTTTCCCTCTGTTGTTAGAGTTTACCATGTTCTCATGTGCTGAGCCCATGTCTTCCAGCATCACTGATTTGAATAATCTGTCACTCACAGTCCCCTTGGGAAAGAACTGGGCTACATTCATTCTGATACTTGTTCTAGAAAAGGAAACTTGAATGACTCAGGTTCACCAACCCAGTTAATTTAAAAACAACAACATAGGATTCTAAAAGAGTACAGTGCTTTGGTGTTGTGTTTGTTTGGCTGTTTCATATGAATCCAAACCTAACAAGCTGTGCTTTTCCTTTGACACATTTATTTTTTTTTGTAAAGATACTCATTTATGTGAAAGTCAGAATTGCACAGACAGAAGGAGAGGCAGAGAGAGAGAGGGAGAGAGAGGTCTTCTATCCACCGGTTCACTCCCCAATTGGCTGCAACGGCCAGAGCTTCTTTTTAAGATTTATTTATTTATTTGAAAGTCAGAGTTACACAGAGAAAGGAGAGGCAGAGAGAGGAGAGGTCTTCCATCTGATGGTTCACTCCCCAGATGGCTGCAATGACCAAAGCTGTGCCGATCCGAAGCCAGGAGCTTCTTCTGGGTCTCCCACACGGGTTCAGGGGCCCAAGGACTTGGACCATCTTCTACTGCTTTCCCGGGCCATAGTAGAGAGCTGGACAGGAAGTGGAGCAGCTGGGTCTCGAACCAGCGCCCATATGGGATGCCGATGCTTCAGGCCAGGGCGTTAACCCACTGCACCACAGCGCCAGCCCCAACACATTTATTTCTTACACCAATTTCTTTTCAGTTTTTTAAACTCCCAGTAGACAGAGCATCTTATAATCGGCCCCTTTCTTTGCATTTCTAGCTATCCTCACTGTATTTTTAGTTTTCCTAACTGTCATTCTCCAGGAGTTTCTAACCTTGCAGGGCTTGGTTTTGTTGGCTCTAGGCTGTGATAACGCCATCATCGTCTGGAACGTGGGGACGGGGGAAGCCCTCATAAACCTGGACGAGATGCACTCGGACGTGATTTACAACGTGAGCTGGAACAGGAACGGCAGCCTCATCTGCACAGCCTCCAAAGACAAGAGAGTCAGAGTGATCGATCCCAGGAAGCAGGAGATCGTTGCCGTGAGTATGCATGCGGCCAGGACGCCCGAGGGCGGGCGCTGCTCTGGGAGGCAGGTGGCAGTGTTGGTCGGGGGCCTTGCTCTGTGCAGGCGCCAGCGGAGAATAAGGGGAGGCTCGCACAGGCCCTCACTGCCCGCAGTCACACTTCTCGCAGAGCTGAATGTTCCCAGCCTCACTCAACTCTCGTCCCCTTGGTGGTCCCTTCTCACAAGGAAAGAGTTTTTGTTGGTTCACTAGAGTCCTTCGGAGTTTACGAGCCTGCATCAGGGAAGGCAGACACATTCCAGGTCTCGGGCCGAGCACCGAATACGAGTTAACTGTTGCCCTCGCTCCATCCCGGCAGTCTGCTTCAGTGTCTCATGGAGAAGCCCCAGGCTCTTTCATCAGCCCAGACTGGGCCCCACGAGATCCCAGGTCCTGACCAAAGGGGACATTCGTGTCCTCAGGCAGGGCTGGGCTGCACTTGGAGGCCATGCGCTGACAGCAGTGTCGAGCCCCGGGGACTTCCTGGGCTTGGGCAGAGTGCTTCTCCACTGGGCTCTTCCAGGGTGGATGTTTGGCGGCTGGACCAGAATTTTCTGCCTCGTGATTTTGCAGAAGTGGCAGAGTGACACCCAACCCTCAGGCGGTTATCCTCTTGAGAAGCAGGCATCCGGGGAATCCTTTCATGTGTTTTAATTGTGGTGCCTGGACTTGGAATGGAAGCAGGATGAGTCAAATCCTGGTGTTCTGGCAAGCCAGAGGATGGTCTTGTTTCCTCATGGGGAGGGAGCGTGGTTCACACTGACTGCCCCCACCCCTGTGTCCTCAGAGCGTGGCTTAGGGTGAGGTTGGGCTCCAGGTGAGTTTCGCAGTGCACATTACTGCCTGCGGCTTAAGTGTGCACGGTGTGCCTTTTTGCCCTCCCTCCCAGGAGAAGGAGAAAGCACACGAAGGCGCAAGGCCCATGAGGGCCATCTTCCTGGCCGACGGCAACGTCTTCACCACCGGCTTCAGCCGCATGAGTGAACGGCAGCTGGCGCTCTGGAATCCGGTATGCTCCCCCCACTCGCCTTTCCGCTCGCTTTCCCTTGAGCTTTCTCTCTGTTCTGAATGGGTCTTTGGGTTGGCAAGTAGATTCTAGATCCTTCATGTAGATCTCTGAACTCCAGCTGTCTGAACTTGAATGTGATGCTCTTGTCATCACTGGAGACTTCCTCTATTTCAAAAATGCACGCTTGGTCTCCCGAGGAGACTCGGCTTTTTTGTTCGTTTGTTTTCCAAAGCATGTACGAAGGATATAGTGTTTAACCTAAGTGGAGAACACCTCATTTGCATATGTGGTGTGGCCCCAACCTGTGTGTATATTGTAGGGAAACAGGCAACCAGAGTTTCTGCCACTCAAACTGTTATGATTCTAGGAAAATGGTTCACTTAAGTAAAGTTAGAAGAATGTATAACAGCGGCTGGTGCTGCGGTGCAGCAGGTTAAGCCGCTGTCTGCAGTGCTGATTAGAGTCCCAGCTGCTCCACTTCCAACCTGGTTCCCTGCTGTGGCCTGGGAAAGTCACAGAAGACGGCCCAAGTGCTTAGGCCCCTGTACCCACGTGGGAGACCTAGATGCAGCTTCTGGCTCTAGCCTGGCCCAGCCCTGGTCATTGCGGCCATTCAGGAGTGGGCCAAAGGCTGGGAGATCTCTCTCCTCTCTGTCTCTGTCTCTTTCCCTCTCTTGCTGTAAATCCAACTTTCAAATAAATAAATATATATATATATATCTTTTAAAAATCCAACTTTACAAAATGCATACACTCACACACACACACATATATATATATTTATTTTTTCTTCCAGAAAAACATGCAGGAACCAATCGCTCTTCATGAAATGGATACTAGCAATGGGGTGTTGCTGCCTTTCTACGATCCTGACACCAGTATCATTTACTTATGTGGAAAGGTAAACAGTAACTGTGATGTTTGATTCAGGTTAATTTAATCCTGGTCAGTTTAATTAAGAAGAAAGTCTACCCTTCAGGGCGTTAGAGGATGGGGAACGTATTGTGTCATTTTGACTTGTCTAATTTGTGTGTCTGTGTGTCTTAAGCTAAGATCACGACAGGTGATTTTGGTATGGATTAGGCCCTGAGACCGGCCAGTTGTCGGGTAACACAACATGCTGTGTTTGCTGTTGTTGCCTGGGCAGGGCCTGGGCAGGGCCTGGGCTGGGGCGCTGGGGCACTGGGGCAGATGCTGACGGGGGCCTGCACACAGGCCCTTTCAGGGGGAGACAGGACTTGCTGGTCTTTGGTTTTCATCCACGAGTGCTGGCTGATTGGTGATTTCAGGTTTAGCTGCATTGTGACCAGGATGCTGCAGTCTTATCAGATAGCCCTAGATTGGCGTGAGGGTGTGAGCTTCTCCACCCTGGACTTAGGAAGGAAACAGAACTTTGTGGCTGTGAGTATCTGAGGTCCCCAAAGACTCTGGAGGCTTCTGTTGCCGGGGCTCAGTGCTGGGCCCACTGAAGTTTCAGAGCGTGATATCAGGCCGTGACAGGAAGACTCCACGCTGAGCTGAAAGCCCTTCGCCTGACCGCACGCTCGGTGGCTCCGTTGCTACCGTTTTACTTTTTAGGGCTGGTAACCTCCCATCTCATTTTCCTTTATAGGTTAATTTTCTCCTTAGAAGTCTATGTAGTCGATGGAACGGAAGGGGGTTGTTTCTGTATCCCCAGATCTGTTAGCGGGTCCCGCACAGGCGAGGCTTCACTTCTCACAGGCGGCTGTTTGTGCTGCGCTGCAGGGGCTGTCACGGGGGGACGAGGTCCGTGTGTTTCCTTGACAGTCACAGTGCAGATGTTAACAGCTGCTGCCGCCGCGGCCTGGAACAGCACAAGATGAGCAGTGACCCAGATGTTATTAACTCTAGATGGAAAATTAGTTTGGTTAGAAAATGACTAATAAGTGCTTAGCTTCTTTTCCATTGCTCTGAGATCTAAATCATGAAGCAAAAGGAAAATAGGGGAAGTGATGTCAGGGCATGATGCCATGTCGCCATTGTGTCGTCCTCCCTGTGCGTGCATGCGCGTGACGTGTGTGTCCTCGCTACAGACGGTATTGCCGTCAGGACTCACGCTGGTGGCACTGTGATTTGGATTTAGACTTGCATATGCTGTGGGCTCCAGATCTCAAAAAAACCCTGACTGCTCTAAACAAGATGAGAGAGGCAGACACGACGTGATGGGACGGTGCGGCCTGCTGCAGTTAAAGGACACGCATGCCTAACCAGGAACCTCTCCCTTCTCATCTCCTCACTGCCTGGTGACGGCACCCTGCCCTGCGCTAGTGCGTGAACTTCACAGCAGTCATGGTGCTCTCAGCGGGCCTCTACTCTTTGTTTTTTGAACTTGAGTGGCAGTGCAGTTGTCTGGCAGAGGAATTCAGAATTTTACCCTAACTCTGGCCAGACGTCCATGCTCAGGGGAGTAAAGTCAACCTGCTTGGGAGGCAGAGGAGACCACCTAAAGAGCAGGCTAGTGTTTGGTAAGTGGGGGCTTCCTCCACCAGGCAGAGCAGCTGTCGAACGCTGTGATAAGCTTCCTTGTGGGGAGAAACAGGTCAGCCACTAGCACGCGGTCCCAGCTGTTGCTGGGTGTGTGGAGGGGAGGCGAGGCCGAGCGTTTCCGTTGATATCGAACACAAACTTGTCTGATGTTTTGCAGGGCGACAGCAGTATTCGCTATTTTGAGATCACGGATGAATCCCCGTATGTCCACTACCTCAACACATTCAGCAGCAAGGAGCCTCAGAGAGGCATGGGGTACATGCCCAAGAGGGGACTTGACGTTAACAAATGCGAGATCGCCAGGTAAAGCGTGGGTGTTACAAAGCACTGCGTTTGTTCCCGCCGTCCTTGTAGTACAGAGCCCCGCAACAGGTCATGCTGTAATGCCCCAGTCCCTCTGCCCTGGTGTGTGCTGGGACGTGACGATCAGTTTGCCCTCACAGCTGGAAATGTAGCAGCTAAGTGGCATGGCTGAGGTGCACTGCACACTCCCTGAAATAATGAGACCGCTGTGTCCTGTCTTCAAGCTAAGGCAGACAGGGGAGCGCCTACCCTTGGGTGCCCTTTAGAGGAAGAACCAGGTTCCACACTGAGTGGGGGACCCCGCTGGTCCTAACCCAGAGGAGAAGAGCCCCCAGCGGGGTGCTAGGTTAAGCTCACTGAGGAGGCCCACTGTGCTGCATTATATCTGCCTGTACTACCTCTGAGTTTTAGGTTTCATCCTGTGAGGCTAGGGAGTGTCCAGCGGGTATTTTTCTCACCCTAGTAAACAAAAAATACTCAGTGAGACTCAGTGACCACTGGGCATTTTAAGCAACAGTACTCCTACACTGGAGCTGGTGCTGTGGCATAGCAGGTTAAACCACTGGCTGCCCCACTTCCAATCCGGCTCCCTGCTAATGCACGTGGGAGACCCAGATGAAGCTCCTGACTCCAACTCCAGCCCTGGCTGAGGCAGTCATCTGGGGAGTGAACCAGTGGGTGGAAGCGCTCTCTGTCTCTCCTTATAACTCTGCTTTTCAAATAAATAAATACATATTCAAAAAGGAAGAAAGAACAGTCCCACATCATCAGCTGTAAAATCATTGTACATATTTATGTGACTGTGTTCTGGTCACATGGTTTAAAAAATGATTATTTCCAGTCCTTGGGAACATTTATTTTACTGTCACCTAAAAGTTTAAAAGACTAAGCATGATTATTCAGGACACCTCCTTTTTCTGTTTTGGAGCATTGATTATTCAAGGGACATCAAAAAGTTTGGGAAAATGGAATTGAAGGAGCAACTAAGGTACAGTCATTACGAGGCCGCCTGGGATGCCTGCATCCATATCAGAGTGCCTGGCTTCAGTACCCTCCTCTGACTCCTGATTCCAGCCTCTTGCTAATGTGTATCCTGGGTGCAGCAGGTAACAGCTCAGGTTGGGTCTCTGCTACCCACTTAGGAGACCTGGATTGAGTTCTGCGCTCCTGACTTTGACCCAGTCCATTCTGGGTCCCACCCTGGCTACTGTGGACATTTGGAGTATGTCTACCTTTCAAATGAAATGCAAATAAACAATTTATTATTATTTTTAATTTATTTGACAGGTAGAGTTACAGACAGAGAGAGAGAGAGACAGAGAGAAAGGTCCTCCCTCCATTGGTTCATTCCCCAAATGGCCACCATGGCCGGCACTGTGCTGATCCAAAGCCAGGAGCTAGGTGCCTCCTCCTGGTCTCCCATGGGGTGCAGGGACCCAAGCACTTGGGCCATCCTCCACTGCACTTCCGGGCCACAGCAGAGAGCTGGACTGGAAGAGGAGTAACCGGGACAGAATCCGGCGCCCTGACTGGAACTAGAACCTGGGGTGCCAGTGCAGCAGGCAGAGGATTAGCCTAGTGAGCCATGGCGCCGGCCAAATAAACAATTTTTAAATAAAATAAATGTGTCAAAAATTTTATTTATGTGAAAATTTTATTTATTTGAAAGGCAGAAAGATAAGCAGAGGTCCTCCATCTGTTAGTTCACTCTCCAAACACTTCCAACAGCTGAGACTGGACTGGGCTGAAACCAGGAGCTGAAAACTTAACCTGGGTCACCAGGTGGGTGGCAGGGACCCACGTACTTGAGCCCTCACCTGTGCCTCCCGTGGTGCGCACTAGGAGAGAGCTGACTGGCAGCAACGGAACCTGGACTCAAACCAGGCTCATCCCACATGGCCTCTTACCTACTGTGCCAAATGCCTGCCCCAAGACAAGTATATTTTGGAGCAAAAATTTTGAAATCCATGCATAGTTTTTTTAAAGTACGCAGAATTCCTTTTGAAGTACCCTCATATATTGGGTGCTAAACGTGATACCTGAATCACTTTCACTTCTCCTGCGTGTCCTGTGAGGTAAGTGCCATTCTTATCCCCACTTTGCTGATGAGGAACTCGAGGCTTGATGAATTGCTGTGCCCTCAAAGGTTGCGATACTCAAACTCAGGCCAGTCTTTTCCCCAGAAGGCTACCCGCAGAGTTTTCATTTAATTAGTCTTGAAGAAATATTTTTGTTGGGGCTGACGCTGTGGCACAACAGGTTCAAGCCCCGGCCTGCAGTGCCAGCATCCCATATGGGCGCCGGTTCGAGTCCCACCTGCTCCACTTCTGATCCAGCTCTGTGCTACAGCCTGGGAAAGCAGTGGAGGATGGTCCAACTCCTTGGGCCCCTGCATTCTCATGGGAGACCCAGAAGAGACTCCTGGCTGCTGGCTTTGGATCAGCTCAGCTCTGGCCCTTACAGTTATTTAGGGAGTGAATCAGCAGAATGGAATGGAAGACCTTTCTCTCTCTGGCTCTACTTCTATCTGTAACTCTGTCTTTAAAAAAAAAAAAAAAAGATTGTAACTCTACCTCTCAAATAAAGAATACAGACAGTAAGAGGGAGAGACAAAGATCTTCCTTCCGTTGGTTCACTCCCCAAATGGCCACCACAGCCGGCGTTGCGCTGATCCAAAGACAGGAGCCAGGAGCTTCTTCCAGGTCTCCCATGCAGGTGCAGGGGCCCAAGGACTTGGGCCATCTTGTACTGCTTTCCCAGGCCATAGCAGAGAGCTGGATGGGAAGAGGAGCAGCTGGGACTAGAAGCCGTGCCCATATGGGATGCCAGCACTGCAGGTGGAGTATTAACCTACTGCACCACGGTGCTGGCCCTGTAGCTCTGTCTTTCAAATAAATAAAATAATTCTTTTAAAAAAATTTTTTTTTGTTTACCTGTGGAACTCTGGTTCAAATAGTGAACAGGCAAGTGTGACACAACAGGGGTGCACTTCCTGCAGCGCCGCTGAGTTCTGCCCTTCCCCCATGGCTGGGTCTGCCACTCTGGTCAGAATGCTCACTGCACTCTTGGCAGGAGCTTTAGAAAGAATTCTTTTATTTATTTATTTATTTTTTTCCATTTGCAAGGCAGGGTAACAGAGAGAGAGTTGTCATCCGCTGCTTCATCCCCCAAATGGCCACAACAGCCAGGTCTGGGTCAGGAGCTTGGAACTCCATCCAGGTCTCCCATCTGCGTGGCAGGAGCCCCTGCTTCCCCAGGTGCATTAGCAGGGAGCTGGACCAGAAGCAGAGCAGCCAGGACTCAAGGCAGTCGGCAGCTTAACCCACTGGGCCACAAGGCCCACCCTTTAGGAAGAACTCTGGATTCCATTCTGGCTGGGGGAAAATTGCCTTGCCCTTATCGGGGTTTTTGGAAGAGAAGACATTTCTGGCTTGGCTGTTTTGTCTTATTGAGGATGCATGAGAAAACGCTGTCCCTTTTTTTAAGCCGAGAGTGATCTGTTTCCCTCTCTGCTGTTGTAAGCAAGCTGCTGTCCATGCCCACTCTTTCCGCTGTTTGGATCGCTGCCAGTTTTTGACTGTTGTACACGCATGGTACGCTTTGCGTGGACATAAAGATCTCAGTTCTCAGGATTGTTTCTTTTCCGTTGTAAAAATCATATTTGTGCTTACAATCGTTTGACCACTTCAAGCTGGCAAAGCCCGGCACCGGGCCGTAGATGCGTTCAGCGTGTAGGTGTGTGCTCGCTGGTCCTGTGGCGTGGCAGCTTCTGCACCTGTGGTGCTGCAGTTTGTCCGTAATTCACAGCTCTCGCCCCGTGCTTGGCTCCAGTCCGCCGTGCCCTAGCACGCTTCCTCCCAGCTGTGTTCTCTGTGGAGTGGGCAGGTCGGCGAGGCGAGGGTGGAGCCGCACTTGCTAGCCGTGTAGCACTGCGGGCCACAGCGAATTCTCCGACGCAGCCTCCTGGTTGACTCAATGGAACTTTCCCTTTGTTTCCCCTCTGAAGATTCTTCAAGCTCCATGAGAGAAAGTGTGAGCCCATTATCATGACTGTCCCCAGGAAGGTGAGTGCCCGGTTTTCTAGCAGTCAACATTTAAAACAGCGAACCCTGACCCTTCCCCCTCCTCACCAGAGGCTTCCCCTGAATGTCTCTTGCAGTCCGACCTTTTCCAGGACGACCTGTATCCCGACACGGCAGGACCGGAAGCCGCGCTGGAGGCCGAAGAGTGGTTCGAGGGGAAGGACGCAGACCCCATCCTCATCTCCTTGAAGCACGGATATATTCCAGGCAAAAACAGGGACCTCAAGGTCGTCAAGAAGAACATTCTGGACAGCAAGCCCAGTGCGAACAAGAAGTGCGACCTAATCAACACCCCCAAGAAGACCGCGGACCCTGCCAGTGTGGTAAGGGCAGCAGGAGCTGGGGCTACGCCTGGGTCCTGTCCACTGGCGATCCCTTTGTGGTCAGGGCCCTTGGCAAGCACTGTGTCAACCGTGGCCACTGGGGGGCGTTCAGCGAATGGTGGTACGTGAGAGAGCCCTAGAGCTCGTGGCCATGAGTCTGAGCCCCGCTCTGTGTTTCATGGTGTCTGTGGTGGGCGTTGATCTCCACCTCTGAGAATGAACAGGAGTCTCTTGGGGTTTTCTTAACTGTCTTTCCCCAAACTGGTTAAACCCATCTCTGATTTGGGTAGAAACAAAGGGGTGTGAGTGGAGGGACACAGGCCCAGGAATGGAGAGCCCTGGAGGAGGGAGTAGCAGAGTGACAGAAGATCTGGCAGTGGCTGGAACAGGCAGCACAGGGGATCTGGCAGAGGGGTGGGAAGGAGCCTGCCCGTGCAATCCTGCCTGGCCCCGGGGAGGGGGCGTGTGGGCTACGGGACGGAACTCCAGGGGAGAAGGGAGGTGCTGGGTTATCCCTGAGACAGTAAGAGGAGCGGAGGTACAGAGTGCCCGGAGGAGCTGACACTGGGGCTGTGGTGGAGGGAGCCACATGACCCTGGCCTGCGTGGAAGTTGTGGCAGACAGCACGGGGAACCTGACTCCCTGGGCAGCGGCAGCTCCATGGCCTCTGCGTGGAGTCACTCCTCGGGCACCCTGGGCAGATAGAAGTTGCGCTTGCTGGCAGAGTGAGGCTTTGGGCAGCCTTGAAGGAGCCCGTCCGGCCCCAGGTGGGTGCAAGGCCTGGGGACTAGCAGTGGGCAGGCCGGTCTCCCTGGCGTCCTGCTGCTGGGTTTCACGTGGATGGAGCGGCCGCAGCTGCACTCCTAGGCCAGAGGCCTGAGCTTTGCCTCCTTTTCCACTTGGTGGCTGAGACTTGCCACTGGAAGATAGAAAATTGCATTTTCTGTATTACAAATTCTGCGCGGTGATGAAGTGTGTTTGCTGCGTTTTAATCACGGCTCCCCTTTTTGTTTTTGTAGCAAAATGAAGCCAAGTTGGATGAGATTTTAAAAGAGATCAAATCTATAAAAGACACAATCTGCAGTCAAGATGAGCGCATTTCCAAGCTAGAACAGCAGATGGCAAAGATCGCCGCCTGAAGGTCCCACCCCCGCCCCTCCAGAATCGGGAGCAAGAACCTGTGCTTGGGAGCTGGTTGTTGGTGTGGTCCCAGGGAGGGCTGCCCCGGGCTCCGCCGCTGGAGACCTTCCAGCCAGACCTGTCAGCCAGCTTAGGCCGCATTCCACTCAATTTGTCTCCCAAATTGCAAAAACAAAAGCTGAGCTTTTTATCAGAAAGCCTTTTTGATGTTTTAAGTGTTCCGTGACTTGTTGAACTTTTAAAAGACAAAAGTGCTACTTTTAAAACCCCAGATATTCCGAATTTTACAAAACAAACCAATTCCGATTCAATGTCGTGCCCAAGTACCTTTTTTTTTTTATTTTTATGAATAGGGACCAATGCCACATTGCTTTTTATATTTCTTTCTTTTTTAATGTTGCCAAAACCAAAAGTAGCTTTTTCTCTTTGTATTTTGCTACTTTGCAGTATTTGTGTGTGGTTTTCTTTTTCTCCTTCATTTGAAAGGGACAGCACTGTGTATGTTTATAAACTAAATGAAGATATTATTTTGTATAAACATTCATCGAGAACAATCAAGAGTAGTAGCCACTTGGTGCTGGCTCCTTTACAGCACAAACCCGGTCATCTAATGACTGTACAAAAGGAAGACTTGAAAAACCACGTGGGTTCGTGCACCACCCCTCTCGCTTCACTGAGTCTTCTGATCAAAAAAGCTCACACCGGATCTCTTCCTTCCTTTCCTTTCTCTTCTCTAAAAACCGGGTGGTCGTCCCGGATGGAATTTTGCTTCTTGGTTATCCTGTGCTTCAGACGATTATAATCTAACCCAAACTAGCACGTGTTTCTGCGGTTTTGTTCCACGCGTAGGGTCTGCGCGTTCGTCACTTTGAACGCGGTGTTTCAGGTCTTGGTCGATACTTGAGAAGGGTGTCTGGGACGAGCAGGCACGCTGTCTGCTGGCGCGTTCTTGCCGTCTCGGCGGCCGGCCTCGTGCGCGAGTGCCGTGGTGGGGACTTGGAAGGGAGCTTCTGCCCCTGAGGATCCCGTTGCCCCGCGTGGCCCCTGCTGTCCCCAAGTGTGCAGGGGAAGCAGCGACTCTCCTTGCAGCAGCCAAGCGCCTGCCTCCCCTCTTCCTCCTGTGCGCTGCGACCTCTCTCAGGGCTCCCCCCGCCATTCCTCCTGTCCTTCTTGCCTTGCAGTCCTAGTCACACGGAGCTGAGTGGAGGCCAGAGGGCGCTGCCGATCGTGGAGACGAAGGGGAGTGGGCCAGAAGCGAGCACACAGGTGCGCAGAGCCTGCCGGCGCTTTAGTACATGCAGGCCAGCCCTCGGCGCCCTGGGACTGCCTGCTCTGCCTCTCCGGCCTGCACCGAGGCCGCCAAGCACAGGCTCCCTGGTTCTGGAGGGGGCAGACACCGAGCTCTGGTCCCCTGCTCCTTCCTAGGCTTGCTTAGAACTCCACCCGGCTCCCCTTCCTCAGATTGCCTGCTCAAGAGCCAAGGTGTCCGGCGCCTCTCTTGGAAGGGCGGAGAGCCTGCGATTGAACGTGGGACAAATGGTGCCCCTGGGGCCGCGAGGGGAGTCCTCTGCCCAGGCCCGTGCTGGCGTGGCTGGCTGGACGTGTCTGCCAATGGGCACAGGCACAGGGACCAGGTGTGGTGACAGCGCCTTGCTGTGCGCAGCCCGGCTCGGGGTAGTGTCCACCAGGAGAAGGCGCCATGGCCAGCCAGCGGTGCTGGGGTCGCCGTGTGTACAGTTTGAGGGCATATGAGTGTCTGCTGTGGCTTGTGTGTGTCTCTAACACTGAAGTGGACGATGAGCATTAGAGTGACTTTCAGTCAGGCCTGTGCGTGTCTCTGTCCGTGGAACCTGCTGAGGACCTTCGTTTCCAAACTCGGAAACGTGTGAAGGTTCTGACGTCCAATTCCCTAAGCAATCACGGTTGTGCTTGTCGCTGACGGTGGTGACGGTGGTGAAACACCGGGGCGGGGGGGAAGGAAGGCACGGGGAGTCGGTCCCGACCAAGTGCTGTGCATTGCTTTTCCTGTTCTGTGTTGCGTTTTGTTTTGTTTTCTTGTTTTAAAGTGATGACATCCTGAGGAGGACAGTGAATTACTCCTGATCGGCTCTTATAGAGCGGCCATAGCTTTCTGTCAGAACACTTGCTTCCATGTTTCCAAGATAAAGACCGTTGATTACAAGTCGGTGTCTGTGTCTCCTTCCCACGTCAGCTGTCTCAGACAGCCGCCGGCTCTGCCGGACACAGCCGCTCTGCCTCGGCCCCTTCTGTGGGCGAGCACAAGGGAAGTGGTGCGGGGTGGGCGGGCGCCTGGCTGCAGCAAAGGGGAAATGGGCCGGGGCCCCGCAGAGGCCTGGGCTGCGTTCCAGATCCCAGCGTACCCGGATGTGTGGGTCCTGCCTCAGGCCTGTGCCGGCAGTGCGAGATGGGGCGGGGCTCCTAAGCTCTCTGGTCCTTCTCCTGTCTCCTGTCCTTGGCAGACGAGAGCTACCTGTGTGTGGCCACACACACAGCTGCTGCTGTCCCGCCCTGCGCAGCCTTTGCCAGAGCTTTCTCTTCGGTAGAAGTGGAATTCTGTTGGCCTGGCTGTGGTTTTTACACCGGCGTCAGTGGATTGCACGGCCCCCTCTCCACTTCCCGTTTTGCGTTACGGCAAGGCCGCACGACACTTCAGGGGTCCTAGCAAAGAATCTGCTGTTCGCCTCTTCTGAATGCTTATCGTGGCATCCACTCATTCACTGAAACAGAATGCTACAGAGGCCAGTGACAGTCACACGCTCAAAGTTTGAGAGGCAAGGCAACTGATAGGGACTGACACCCCTTACCAGAGTGCGGCCCCCAACAGCGAGTTACACAGCTTTCCTGGAATTCTGTCCACTAGGGCTCACAATTTTGAGACTTGTCACGCAGTTACCAGACCCAGGATGTGGTTGTAAGATGAATGTGACAAGGCACGTTTCTTTTTTCTTTTCTTTTTTTTTTTTTTAGATTGATTGATTGATTTGAAAGTCAAAGTTGCAGAGAGAGAGGGAGAGAAGAGGTCTTCCATCCCCAGTTGGCCGCAACGGCTGGAGCTGTGCTGATCCGAAGCCAGGAGCTTCTTCCAGGTCTCCCACATGGGTGCAGGGGCCCAAGGACCTGGGCCATCTTCCACTGCTTTCCCAGGCCATAGCAGAGAGCTGGATCAGAAGTGGAGCAGCCAGGACTCGAACCAGCGTCCATATGGGATGCCGGCACTGCAGGTGGCGGCTTTACTTGCCACGTCACAGCGCAGGCCCAAGGCACATTTCTTGAATCTTAGGCAGAACGCTGGGTTGGGCCTTGTCTCGGTTCCTGGAATTGGCCCCATACCTCAGTCGCCGGAATGCAGTTAGCGTTTAGTCACACTCACTCCATTTTGACTTCGACTACATTTGTAAATACGATGAATAATCACCACAGAGTTCCCCCGCCTCGAATACCGTAACCTGAAGTTGTTTCCGTCTGTGCGAACAACAACAACGGGTTCCCGGGGAGCCCGAGGTTACAGGAAGCAGAAGTTGGCCGAGGCCCGTGGGTGGGCAGCCGGGAGGCGCGTGGTGGTCTGTTTACAGTGGACCGGGGCTCCGGCTTGGGCCGCCTTGAGTCTGTGCCAGGAGACCCAGCAGTCCTTGTGCTGTTCCCAGCCAGCCGGCCAGACCTTGTCTAGGGAGAACTTGCAGGTTTTTTTTAAGGTTACTTCCCGTGCTGTAGTCGATGTTCCATGTCCAGAAAACCTTGTAGTTGGCTCCTAGGGTCTGTTAACCCTCAGCGGGCCTTTCTCTTACTGCTGACACAAGAAAACCCCCGAAGTCTTCCCTGGTCCCCGGTGAGAGTTGTCACCAAGGGCACACCCTTCCCCCAGAGGGGCCGTGCCTGTGGCTGGCCATGGAGGTAGCCTGTGTTCCTTTTTTTTCATTACACAGAAGGCTCTGGGGTCAGCACCGGTTCCAGTCCCGGCTGCTCCACTTCCAGTGCAGCTCCCTGCTCATGCACCTGGGAAAGCCCAAGTGCTTGGGCCGCTGCACCCATGTGGGAGACCCGGAAGTGGCTCCTGACACCTGGCTTTGGATTGGCCCAGCCCTGGTGGTTTGGGGAAAGAACCAGCAGATGGAAGGTCTCTCTCTCTCTCTTCCTCTCTCTGTAACTCTGCCTTTCAAATAAATAAATAAATCTTTAAAAGACAGGAAGAAGGAAGGCCCTCTCTCCCAGAGCATGCAGGGGTGGCGAGTCCTTTCTTCTACCCCTGGTAGGAGTTTGTGCGAGAGAAAGCACAGGGGACAGCCTGGCAGGGGCGTCCTAAGTCCTCAGCACAAAGTATGATTTCTGGGTGTTGGATATCCGTCACCACCTGGATTCTCTATGTGCGCCACAGTGAATGTTTTGCTAATGTCACCAGAGAAGGTGCGGCTGTGTGGGACAGTGGCTAGGCTGCCGGCTGGGCACCCACACCCCACACCAGAGTGCCCAGGCTTGAGTGTCAGCTCCACTCATCCAGCTTCCTGCTGGTGCAGCACCTGGGAGGCAGCCATGACGGCGCCCGTGGCTGAGTCCCTGCCGCCACGCGGGAGACCTGGGCGGAGTTGCCACGCTTCTGGCTTTGGCCTGGCCCAGGCGTCTGGGACGTGAACCAGAGGATGGGAGCGTGCTCTCTCGCTCGCTCGCTCGCTCTCTGGCTTTCAAGTAAATTGAACTCAATTGAAACCTGAGCAGTTTCTAGAAAGAAGTCGAGGGTTCTTAGCCCTGGGACCACCCAGAGCAGAAGGTTTTCCGCAAACCTTTTCAGGGATATACATACGCTGTGTGTACTGGGTGTAGAAAAATAATTCCAGGTGTCATAGCACTACAGGGTGTTTTTTGTTTGTTTGTTTGTTTGTTTGTTTTCCAAGGTTCATTTATTTAAGAGGCAAATTTACAGGGAGAGAGACAGAAAGAGGTCACAACAGCCGGGGCTGGGCCAGGCCAGCCCAAAACCGGGAGCTTCTTGGTCTCCCACGTGGGTACAGGGGCATTAGCACGTGGGTCATCTTCCACTGCTTACCTGGGCGCATCAGCAGGGATCTGGATCAGTAGTGAAGCAGCCAGGACACAACCTGGTGCCCATATGGGATGCTGGCACCGCAGGTGGAGGCTTAGCCTACTAGGCCGCGGCGCTGGCCCCGGGAAGGGGCTGTGGGCAGCAGCACTAGGGAGGGAGAAATGGCGTACATGGAGGCTGGGCACAGGGTCGCTGCTTCGGAGGAAGCTCTGGGTGGCAGCAGCCATCAGTATTTCAAAGGGCAAGGGCAAGGGCAAGGAGCACCCCTGGCCCGGGTGCTGTGTGTATCACTTCCCTGCCCTCGCAGCAGCAGTCTCGTCCCCCGGTACCCAGTGTTGGTGCAGGCATCCCCGGTGAACGCTCGTGCTGACCCGGGACGGAGAAGGGCCTGCAGAACAGGTACCCAGTGTTGGTGCAGGCATCCCCCAGTGAACGCTCGTCCTGAGCCGGGACGGAGAAGGGCCTGCAGGACCCCAGCGGGCCAGCACCTGGGGTCTGACAGGGAGCCGTTCAGGCCCAGGCTCCGTGTCTCGAGGGCTGAGAACCCAGGGGCAGGGTTCTGACACCCAGGTCTAAGCTTGTGGGCCACGGCGCTGAGGTCTGGGAGCGGGCAGTTGCCTCACCGACAGCCGGAAGTGGTTGCAGGTTCGTCTGTGTGCCGGGGCAGTGTTTGGTTCGAGGAAGGCAGAAGTGCTTCATGATTACGACAGACTCCTGGGCCGCAGGTCACTGTCCTCGGTACAGGCTCCCAGTGACAAGCACACTGTTGCCCTGGCCAGTTGCTTCCCGGTGAAGGGTGCTGAGGTGGGGCGTGTACCTGCCAGGGGCAGAGCCCCGCCTGCACAGCCACCTGCCCCCTTTCTGAGAGGAGAGACAAGTGGGTCTCCCCTGGCCTACAGGGTGCCGCCCACCCTCTGCACCCTCATGAGAGCCCCCTGGACAGGGCCCCTGCCTCCCACACCCAGGCTGCAGGACGCGTGCACGTGGGCTGTGGCTGCACACTCCGCCATGTCCCAGCTCTTCTCTCAGCCGTGACCTCCTCGTGTGTGTCCCCATCTGCCTGGGCAGAGCTTCTGTGTCAGAGACTAAGACCCAACCAGGTGTATATGGACATGCGGGGCTGGGGAGAGCAGAGGCCGATCTGTGAGCGAAATAAGGAAGTGGCCCCTAGGGGCAGGGAGTCTGCAGGCCGCACAGAGGAGCTGCTGCTCCTGTCGGATCCGAAGGCAGCGAAATCCCGAAGTCCCGATGGCGGCCTCCCCGCTCCGGGAGCATTCTGCTGCCCGTGGCCCACGCCAGTCCCTGTTCGTGTGATCACAGACACCCAGGATAACGCCTGGCCGAGAGCTGAGCTCCTTGCTCATCCAGGTTGCCAGACAGAAGGAACCATCACGGCATCCTCCGCACACCACCTCGCCTGAGTGTCTGTCCCAGCCTGGCAGCAGTCCAAGTCTTTATAACCCAATCTTTTTTTTTTTTTTTTTTTTTTTGACAGGCAGAGTGGACAGTGAGAGAGAGACAGAGAGAGAAAGGTCTTCCTTTGCCGTTGGTTCACCCTCCAATGGCCGCCGCTGCAGCCGGCGCACCGCACTGATCCGATGGCAGGAGCCAGGATCCAGGTGCTTTTCCTGGTCTCCCATGGGGTGCAGGGCCCAAGCACCTGGGCCATCCTCCACTGCACTCCCTGGCCATAGCAGAGAGCTGGCCTGGAAGAGGGGCAACCGGGACAGAATCCGACGCCCCAACCGGGACTAGAACCCGGTGTGCCGGCGCCGCAAGGTGGAGGATTAGCCTATTGAGCCACGGCGCCGGCCTTTTATAACCCAATCTTTATAAAGACAGAGTTACTTACTTGGCAGGCAGAATGACAGAGCGTCCATCCACTGCTTCCTTTCCCAAAGGCCACCATGGCTGGGTCGGTCCAGGCCAAAGCCAGGAGACTAGAACTTCATCTGGGTCTCCCAAGTGGGTGGCAGGGGTCCAAGTACTAGGCGCATTAGCAGGGAGCTGGAACGGGAGCGGAGCAGCTGGGGGCCCCACCTGGTGCTCCCATACGGGACACCAGCATCACAAGCAACAGCTTAAACCACTGTGCCACAAGCCTGGGCCCTGAGTGACACTCTCGGGCGTAAAGTTGGGGAAACTAAAGCTGCAGGCGCCCAAGCCAAGGGTGCTTGTTACATTTTTAAGTGGTGGGAGAGAGCCTGAAGAAGAGAATTTAAGTGTATCTGACAGTTTAGTGTCCACAGCAAAGTGCATTTCAACGTGGGCCTCGTGGCTACCTTTGCTATATGTTTAAGTAGTTGCAGTGGAGGCTGTTTGGCCACAGGGCATAGAATATTTAGAGCTCTTTAAGAAAGTGTTTCTTGGGGCCAGTGCTGTGGCATAGCAGGTAAAGCTGCCGCCTTGCAGTGCCGGCATCCCTTATGGGCACTAGTTCGAGTTCCAGCTGCTTCACTTCCGATCCAGCTCTCTGCTGTGGCCTGGGAAGGCAGTGGAAGATGGCCCAAGTCCTTGGGCCCCTGCACCTGCATGGGAGACGTGGAAGACGCTCCTGGCTCCTGGCTTCAGATCTGCACTGCTTTGGCCGTTGCAGCCATCTGGGGAGTGAACCAGCAGATGGAAGACCTCTCCCTCTCCCCTCCGTCTGCCTCTGCTTCTCTCTCTGTGTAGTTCTGACTTTCAAATAAATAAATGAATGTTAGAAAAAAGAAAGAGCTTGTTGGGGCTGGCACTGTGGTGTAGCGGGTAAAGCCATGAGTCCCGGCTGCTCCACTAACAATCCAGCTCTCTGCTGATGACCTGGGACAGAAGCAGAAGATGGCCCGGGTCCTTCGGCTCCCACACCCATGTGGAAGTGTGAACCAGCAGATGGAAGATCTTTCTGTCTCTCCCACTCTCTAACTCTGCCTTAAAAAAAAAAAAAAAAAATTAACTGGGGTCTACGCTGTAGTTCAGCAGGTTAAAGCCCCAACCTGCAACACCCGAATCCTATGTGGGCGTTGGTTCGAGTCCCAGCTGCTCCACTTCCGATCCATCTCTCTGCTATGGCCTGGGAAGGCAGTAGAAGATGGCCCAAGTCCTTGGGCCCCTGCACCCACATGGAAGAAGCTCCTGGCTCCTGGCTTCGGCCTGGCTCATTCCCGGCTGCTGGAACCATTTGGGGAATGAACCAGCTGATGGAAGATCTCTCTCTCTCTCACTCCTCTCTCCGTCTCTCCTCTCTATCTCTGTAACTCCGCCTTTCAAATAAATAAATAAATAGAGCTTGTTGACCTGAGCACGTAGGTTCAAAACCTTTGTTCCGACTCAGAACAAAAGCTGAGACCCTCGCAATGGCCCTGCTGCCTCGCTCCTGAGACCCCTGTGCCTGGGTGGCCTCCCACTTCTGCAATTGCTGCTCTCTCTGGGCCGTTCTCCCCCCAACCCTCCATCCTGCATCCTGACCCTGTGGTCTTTCCCCCATGACACGCTACCCCTGACCTAACCGCTCCCTGAGCCTGGTCTGTCCCCCCAGATCGACTGGCGACTCCACGGGGACACCAGTTCACTCCCCTCTGCAGATTTCCGGATCTGGCACTGTCTTGACTATTTGTTGAGTTCACGCCCAAGGTTCAGCGCATCTCTGACCTTGAACTCCATGCTGGAGCCGTCTGCAACCAAGACGCCCTGTGTGTCCTGGGCCCAGGGGCTGGCTCCTTCAGCAGACCTGGGAGCCCTTGAGATCCAAGGTCCAGAGTTCGGGTCTGGATGGCCAGGCCTGGGCCTGGGCCAGGTGCTTGAGGGTGGCCACTGGGGCAGTGAGCCCTCCATGGAAAACCACTGGTCAGGAGTGTGCTGCCCCTCGTGTGCCCTCTGGTCCTCCAGGTCTGGGGTCACCCTCCTGCACCCTGTCTGGCCAGGTGAGCTGCAGGCACCCTGCTCTCTCCCCCCTACCCCACGGAAGCAGCTTCCTGCTGCCATCTCCAGCCCAGAACCCCACCCCACCCCACCCCCCGCCCCGTAACTCCATCCTCATAGAAGAAGGGGAATTGAATCCTGGCTGCAACGGGCCCAAAGCATCCATTTCCCTTTTAGACGATCCCGTGGGCAAACCCCTAGCCTCGAAGGGAGCCAGCAAGGCCAGGCAGTTGGGTGTGCCGCCCCTGCTCCCTTCCAGGTCTGCTCAGCTGACCGATGGGCCCAGTGACAGAAGAGGCAGGAATCCACAGCCCCTTCTCGAGTGCAGCTTCCTCAGAGCTGTCGTGACCACTTGCGGAGGCAGGTGGGATCCTGTAAGGGAAGTGGGTGTGGGATCCTGTTCATGTCTTGTGGGGGAGGGGCAGCAGGTAATTCTGGGAACCTGCTAATAGATTCGAAGCTGTCAGGCTGAGCCCGGCCTGTCAAATACACATTTTATCTCCAGGATTCCACAAGGGTTCAATTTGTGTCCCCCGCCACCACCACCCGTGTTTTCTCAGTAATGGAGGAGGCAGCCGACCCGCCCAAGTCCAGTGATACCGGGTTGCGGCCCCACTGGTGTTTTATCAGAGCCGCGCTTGTCCCACCCCACTCCCCACTCAGAAGCAGTAAAGAACAAAGTGCAGCCAGAGGGACCAAGTGCTTGGGCCCCTGCACCCACCTGGGAGACCAGGAAGGAGCTCTAACTGGCGCCTGGCCATTCTGGCCACTGGCAGAGTGAACCAGCAGGTGGAAGATCTCTCTGTCTCTCCCTTCCTCCCTCCCTCTCCGTAACTCTGACTTTCAAAGACAGAAAGAAATGAGTGTCTCTGCATCATCACGGGGGCGGGGGGGGGGGGATTGCCCCAGGGAGTCAGAAGTGCAGCCATGGGCCGGCGGCCGCGTCCACATCCCAGCCTGCACTCACACCTTCATCAGGTGCTGTGTTGTTTGGCGAATAGTCAAAGCTTCGTTTTCCATACGATACAAGCTCGGAGAACCCCTGTGGGTACCCCAGAGCCACACGGCACACTCGAAGCTAGAAGTGAATTCTCCTGATTCTCAAGCTTGCATTTTCCACTCAGGAGCCCCGGCTGGCGGCTTTAGACCTGGCCACTGAGCCGTGGGGGCTGAACCACCAGGCTTCACCTGGCACCTGGCCCCCCTTGTCCGGGCTCAGCAACCATGCTGTGCTGAGAAAGCCTGTGTCACCATCTTGTTTGCCTAAGATTTATTTTATTTGAAAGACATAGTAAGAGAGAGAGAGAGAGAGAGAGAGAGCGCATCCATCCACCAGTTCACTCCTCAATGGCCACAACAGCCGGGGCTGGGCCAAGCCGAAGCCAGGAGCCTGGAGCTCCATCCAGGTCTCCCAGGCGCGTTAGCAGGGAGCTGGATTGGAAGCGGAACAGCTGGGGCTTAAGCTGGCCCTGTGACATGGAACGTGGGCATTGCAGGCTGTGGCTGACCCCGCGGCCCCAGGGCCAGCCTTGAGCTGCCCTGGATCTCCTGCCCGTCAGTGGCATCCATCATTGCTCTTTTTTTTTTTTTTTTAATCAGCCAGCTGTAGCCCAAGAGCCAAACGTGGCCCTCCACTTGTTCTGTAAATAAAGTCTAACTGGTACCCAGGCACACCCATTCATGAACGCCTGGACTCTGGCTGCATTCACGCCACTGCGACAGGCCTGCATGGAGAACAGATACTAAGCCACCGCCCAGGCAGGTGCTGGAGCCATGGCTTCTTTCTCTTTGTAGAGTTATTTTATGTATTTGGAAAGCAGAGAGACAGGGAGAGGGAGAGAGGCCCTCCACCTGATGATTCACTCCCCAGATGCCCACAGCAGCCAGGGCCAAAGCCCAGAGCCTGGAACGCCATCTGGTCTCCCACGCGGCTGGCAGGGGCTCAGGGGCTTGAGCCACGGTTTTGCCGCCTTCGCAGGGAGCTGGGTGGGAAGCGGAGGAGCTGGCACTCAAGGGCACTGCGCCACAGGCCGTGGGCACCCCGAGGGGCAGCCGAACCTGCTGCGCCACGAGGCCCACGCGCTGTCGCCATCCTGACAGCCATGCATCCGTCCCTCATGCCGGGCCTGTTCTGCGACCTTGGGCAGAGCCCTCGCGCTTCCCCAGCAGGATTCCTAGAATCAGGCACCTGCACACTTCGCACGCTTGCCTCTCGCAGGTGTCAGGTGCAGCGAGTTGCGGTTTCACGGTCACCCACACAGACGGCACAAACCGCCATCCATTCAGCAGTAGTTGCTGCTCTAGTGAGCAAACCCAGCCCCTCTCAAGTCTTGCCTGGAAACAGCTCACCTGCCGCTCGCGTGTGGGAGAGTCGCTGGCATGTCCGACCCAGGATGCCACGGAAGATTCCAGAACCTTGCTCCTGGTCTGGCCGGGAGCCCCGGGCTCCGCCCCGTTGGCTGTGCTCGCTGTGAGTCTCAGCTTCTTCCTTTGCAGAGACCGCTGTGCGGGTTTCACGAGCTGATAAACACCAAGCCCTCAGCTCCGGGGCTGCCGGAGACCGGCGGCTCAGGAAGCGGTAGGCGTCTTCATCACAAGGTTGCCCGCTGCCCTTGCGACGGGAGAGCCGCCACGCCCAGTCCACCCACAGCGGCGCGTGGGGCTGCGTGCGGTCACACTGCACCCGTGCCACCTGAGCCCTCACTGGGTCATGAGCATTTTTCAACTATTTTTTTTTAAATGAAAGCATTTTTAAATTTATGTATTAGAAAGTGGCAGGTAGGGGGCTGGGCAGAGAGAGATCTCATTTGCTACTTCACTCCCCAGATATCTGCAGCAGCTGGCGGGGACTGAGACCAGGAGCTGGAAACAGTCCAGGACCCCCGGGTGGGTGTCAGGGACCCAGGCACCGGAGCCGTCACCACTGCCCCCTAGGGTGTGCACAGCAGGAAGCCGGGGTGAGGGCCAGGAGCTGGGCGCTCCGCTAGAGGGTGCAGGCGTCTTAGCCGGTATCTGTGGCACTAGGCTAAATCTTTCTTCATTTTAGAAACTGTGAAAAGCATTCCTAGCACCCAAGCTGCACAGACACGGCTGGGAGGCCGGGCTTGGCCGCCAGTTTTGTGACTCCTCCCCTCCAGCCATCTCAGAGGGACCTCCAGCCTGGACTCAGGGCCGGCCCCCAAGGGCTGGCCCGTTCCACACCTGCCGCATCTCTGGTGTTCATTTGAAAGTGGGAGCAGGTTTGGACTGAGCGGTTAAGACACCTGAGTCCCGCATCAGAGAGCCCGAGTTGGACTCCTGCTCTTAGCGCCTGACCCCTGGGAGGCAGCAGTGACAGCTCTAGTACCTGCATTCCTGCTGCCCACGTGGGAGACTTGGGTTGTGTTCCTGGCCTCCAGCTTCAGCCTGGTCATTGTGGCCGTTTGGGGAGTGAATCAGTGCATGGAGGCACCCTGTGGATGGATGGGTGGGTGGGAGGCAGAGTGGCCAGGACTGGAACCAGTGCTCTGATGTGCAATGCAGGTGTTTAACCTGCATTTGGGGAATGAGCTCCCTCTGTCTGTCCATCTGGTTCTCAAAATCCTTGTGGGGCCAGCGCTGTGGTGCAGCAGATTAATGTCCTGGCCTACAGTGCCAGCATCCCATATGGGCGCTGGTTCTAGTTCCAGCTGCTCCACTTCTGATCCATCTCTCTGCTATGGCCTGGGAAAGCAGTAGAAGATGGTCCAAGTCCTTGGGCCCCTGTACCCATGTGGGAGACCCAGAAAAAGCTCCTGGCTTTGGATCAGCACAGCTCTGGCCTTTGTGGCCATTTGGGGAGTGAACCATCGGGTGGAAGACCTCTGTCTCTCTCTCTGCCTCTCTTCTTTCTGTGTAACTCTGACTTCAAATAAATAAGTAAATAATAAAAATTAAAAAAAAAAAAAAACCTTGTGCATCACAAGTATCGCTTTTCCTTGGAAGATGGCCCACCCTCGTCTACCTCTGCGTGTCACTCATGGTGCTATGTGTCTCAAGGGCCTGCCTGCTGGCCAGCCTCGCAGATGGGGGGTGGGGGGCGGGGGGCAGGAGCCCAGAGCCTCCAGCCTGGGCCATCAGAGCTGGGGAAACAAGCAAGTTAGGAAGGAGAGGTCGGACGAGCCGGCCTTGCCCCGTGGATGGAGCCTCGTGCCGCCCCAGGCAGGCCGCAGCTCCAAGGACCAGCTGTGCACCTGCAGAGTGCGCCGCATCTTGAAAGCAGAAATACGGCCCCCTTGCAGGCTCCACGCGGGTCTGTGGACTGTGGTTTTTATTCCCTGCTCCTCGTCTTGGGGCTGGGCACCCCCTATTCACCTAAAGTCCCCTCTCCGTGGATGGTTTCCAGAATTGCAAGGGGGTCCAGGACGAAATCAGGCCCAGCAGGGCCCCAGGTCACTCCCCCACCCAGGGTTGTCCCTGTTGTCACCGAAGCTGTCACTTGCAGGAGGGTGTGGCCCCACTTGAGTAATCACATTCTCGCTTCCTTCTTCTACACAGAGCCGTTGGGGGTTGGCGGGGTGGGGACCGCAGCAGTCCGGGCCGGGGCCTTGTTGTCAACACAGAGAAGCCACTTTCGGGCCCGCGGGCGGCTGTCCCATGCTCTGCTGAGCGCGGTAAGTACTTGCTCGCCTACCCTCCGGGGGTGGCTGGGGGTCCCGGGGACCAGGGTCTGCCTCGTGGCCACCCGCAGGCCTGGGGTAGGACTTCGGGGGACCCTCCTGAGTTGCGGTCCCCAGAGAAGGCAACCTGGGACTCCAAGGGCTTGGGCCTGAGGTCTCCCTGACGCCTTGGCCCTATCTGATGCCTCTTCCAGATCCTTCCCCCAATATCTTCCTCGTCGGGGCTGCCTGCGCCTGCTGGGGCGGCAGTGTTGGCGGAGAGACTGTGGGTGCTCCCCGGAAATGATCCCACCCCTGCCTTCCACGGGTGGGAAACGGAGGCCCACGCAGGCTGAGGGCCAGAGCTGAGACTAGGTCTGGAAGGTTCCAGAAAGCAGGAGGGGAGCAGGATTTGTCCTGTAGCTATCTACTTGGGGAGCTGTACAGGTCATTCTCAAAGACTGAGAAACCACACCCATCCGTTGCAAACCACTGGAACATTAGCATTTGGGTGCTGTAGTTAGCAAGAGAAACAATAGCAGTAATTAGGATGAGTGTATTAATTTGTATCTGGTGTAAATTAGGGACACTAAAGGATAGTGGTGGAGGCTGGTGGTTAGTGTGGTCCCCCTACACATGCACATGCAACACGCATGCATACGCATATGTACATACATGCACGCGCACACACGTTCCACAAAGATCAGGGTTCCTGTTGCCTGGAATTCTCTCTTCCTCTTTCCCGGCCTCCGTTCCCCGTCTCTGACTTTGCGCCCGAGCCCCTCCCAGAGCCGCTCAGTGGGCAGAGGGCTCAGCAGGTGGCTCGCAGGTGCCAGGCCCCCGTGTGGCTTCCTCTAGGGCAGCCCAGGTGGGACGCCCTAGGGGCTTGGGCACGGCCCTCCCCAGGCGTGGCCGGCAGCCAGGGGATACCGGAGAGAAGGAGCCCCTCCTGGAAACTGCAGCCAGGCCCAGAGCAGGGGGGACCACAGGGAATCAACCAGAACCCTGGTGTGTGCCCAGCACGGCTTGGAGGAGAGGAGCTGTCTGCAGCGACCCCTCCCCAGCTCTCTCAGTCCCCTTGCTGAACCGGAGTAGGAGGGCGGCACGGGGGGCTGGTGGGTTGGAAGGAGGTGGGTGGCCGCTACGTGCGTGTCTGTCCATCTGTCTGCTGTTAAACCTGAACCAGGGGTAGGGCTCACTGAGTTCCTTTGTGCCGAGTGTCTCATCTCCTCCGTCTCAGGCCAGCCAACCACCAGGGTGCCAATAGGTGAAACTTGGTTCACGGGCGGGTGCAAAGTCTCAGCTGGCACAGGGCTCACACGCTTGGAAAGGGCAGAGGACATCAGCCAGATGCACGGTGGGTCTGGGGTATTCGAGTGGCACGGGCAGGGCAGGGTAATTTCGGAAGACGCAGTCTGGGGGTTGGCAGTGAAGATGCCGCATCTTCTATCAGAGTGCCTGGGTTCGAGTCCCAGCCCCAGCACTTGGGCTATCCTTCGCTGCTTTCCCAGGCACATTAGCAGGGAGCGGGACTGGAAGCGGAGCAGCCGGGACTCAATCAGCGCTCCGATAGGGGATGTCGGCAACAGCTAAGCCCGCTGCGCCACAGCACCAGCGCTTATCAAATGCAGTTTGACACATGATATGTTCACGTTACCATGGATTTATCAGGACACAGCCCGGTTGGAAGGCAAGGAGCATCCATATTCCAGAGGAGGAGCCCACATCCCAGGTGACGCAGCTCGGCAGGGCCAGAGCCGGGACTGGTTGGGATGGGCGTGCCTCCCGCGCTGGGGCAAGGCCTGGCCGGCCCACCAGGACCCCTGCACTCTGGTTTGACCTCAACTTAGCAGACACAAGGGGCTCACTCTCCTGGGTGTGGCTCTGGCGCGTGCTCTCAGCCGAGCTGTGTTTTCTGTGACATGCAAAGGACGTGGAAGGAACGCACAGCCCCCCAGGAAACTGCCTCCCCAGGGAGCAGTTTGCCGGGACTGGTATTTTTTTTTTTTTTGAAGATTTATTGATTTATTTATTTGAAAGTTGTGGGCTCATCCTGCGGAGTCCACTCTGCCCGGGGACAGGCTTCAGTGCACGAATCCACTTTATTCACAGCTATGTACATGTTTAAAGGGCAGGCGGAAGGGGTGTGACTAACTCAGGGGAACACTAACTATAGGGCAGAACTGACACCGGCGCCAATATGCCTCTCCAATCAGCGAGGGCAGCTTTCCTGGTGGGCCTGGGCCACGCCCGGGAGCAGTTTACGTGATTGGCAGAAGGTGGGGGTGGGGGGAATGTGCCTGGGAGGTCCCACCGTGTGGAATCATTGCATCTTCTATAGCTGCTGCCTGGTTATGAGGGGGCGTGGTGCAGGCCCTGCCCGACCTGGCTCTAGAAATCTCTGCCTATCTCATCTAATGAATTTGCCTTGTGAGCTGGCACAGTCTCGGTCACTGCCAATGTCTGCGTCCCCCGCGTGGTCAGTTACTCCCAGAAGTCGAGTTCTGAAATATGTAAGTTTGTCCATTGGTATGGGCAAAACTGGACCAGCTGTAAAGTGGAGCTCCCCTTTAAGGTGAAGAGGACGCGTCTTACAGACTCCCAGATAGTGGGTGACGATGGACTACAAGCCCATCCAGCTTGAGTATAGAATTATAACGGAAGAGCCCACTAGGAGTTGTATTGTCAATAACAGTTCCCAGAGAGAATCAGAAGAGGCAGGTACAACATGTTTGCTGTTTGACGTGACGAAGGCCAAGGCTTTACTTATCTTCTTGCTTAAAATCTCTGGGCTAGTGGGGCGTGTCCTTCGTGTTCACCTGTGAAGACTTGAGAGGCAGACGTTTAACCCTAATTCCACGGAGGTGGTCGTGCGCAGCAGCAGCACCTGGGGAGGTCCCGTCCCTTTAAGGCGTCGCCGATCTGAAGGGGATCTCTCCAGGGGAAGGGCGCTGCAGTGGGCTTGTCGGACGGACGTCGGCTTTGACATTTTTGGCCGGCATCCACACAGGCTGCGGAGCCATCTCTAGAAAGACACAAGCAAAGCCTCTCGCCATCGTTAGGAGGGGGTCAGGCTCCTCCCTCTGTGTGGCGATCCATGGACCCGGACACGACTGGGCTGGACCTGGGAGAGGCCTCCAGTGTCTCAGGGCTGGCGGCTCTGGAGTGGGGGTGGGGGTGGGGGTGGGGGTGGGGGGTGTGAGACACGTGAGAAATTTAAGGTAGAAAGGAGCATTGTCACAGCTCAGTCAACAGGAAGTCGTACTTCTACAGCTTTGTCTGCACTCCACCTTTTCTTCGGCTCTGCCCCCCCCCCCCGGGTTTCGGTTTGGGAGGGGGCAGAGGAAAGTAGCTTCTGTCGCTTCCTTTCACCACAGGACAATAAGGTCCAGGAAAAGTGTCCCAGGATTCCTCTGGGCCCAGGAAGCAGCCGTGCGGGGCCTTTGTGCGCACTGGGCGCGCCTCTGCCAGGACCGTTACAGAGTGTTGTGTCGTCTACCATATTTTTTATTAGCAAAACTGGTTTTTTTTTAGAAGGATGATTGCTGATCTTACATTTAGGTAACTCTGCTGCGATAGATATCTTTTTTTTTTTTACAGGCAGAGTGGATAGTGAGAGAGAGAGACAGACAGAGAGAAAGGTCTTCCTTTTGCTGTTGGTTCACCCTCCAATGGCCGCCACGTGTGCCACAGTGCACGTGCTATGGCCGGCGCACTGTGCTGATCTGAAGCCAGGAGCCAGGCACTTCCTCCTGGTCTCCCATGCGGGTGCAGGGCCCAAGCACTTGGGCCATCCTCCACTGCCTTCCCGGGCCACAGCAGAGAGCTGGCCTGGAAGATGGGCGACCGGGACAGAATCTGGCGCCCCGACTGGGACTAGAACCCGGTGTGCCAGTGCCGCAGGCAGATTAGCCTAGTGAGCCGCGGTGCCAGCCAATAGATATTGTCTTTAAGGTGAGAGGAACAAAGCTAACCTGCTCGTGGGGGCAGGGGTACCATGCTGCCCTCTCTGCATGGGGAGTTAGCACATGGTGACTCCTGTTGTTGATTCAACAATGAACACTCTTAGGTGTGACGTCATATAGCTTTTTTAACCAGCAAACTCAAGCACAAACATATAAAACATTTTTAGTTTCTTTCTACCAACAGATTTAAAACATCTGACAAAGAGATCCAGGTCACATGAATCAAATGTATCTTCGATTAATTTTAGCAGTTTAAATTTATGAGCAATATTTTGTTTATAAGCCAATTAAGAGAGCTCCTATTAAATTTCCCTATGTAGACAAACAATACGCACACACACATAATACAACATACAAGATAGAACAATAAAGCAGTTTTAGTACTAGTGTCCTAAAATCTTTAGCTGTTTTTTTGTCACTCCCCGTCTTCGTGGAGGAACGACACAGGACCCTGCGCTGTTCTTCTGTCTGCTCGGCCCTCCCCGGGTTTGCTGCTGGTCCTTCCCGGGTTGGCTACCATCCCTTCCACCTCCGTGGAAGGGCAGTTCCCCCTGGCCACATTCCCCACTTCCGCGGGGGAGCGGCACACCGCCGGCCGGCTCTCTCGGGGGCTGCACAGGTGTTCCCCTTAGATGTTCCTGGTGCATGCCGTCTCTCTCCTCCTTTATAGTCCTCCTCCGCCAATCCCAACTCGGCTGCCCACACGCCGAGTACGCTGCTCTCCTCCAATCAGGAGCAGGTCCTGCAGCTTGTCAAGTTGGTGAGAGGCAGCTGGGTAGAAGCTGTTGCCTCCTCTCCCAGCGCCATATTGTGGGAGAGCAGATGCATAGAATAAGTCTTAATTCCAGTAACTCAGTCCAGTCCGGGTTGCTCCCCACAGATCCCCCTTTTTTTTATTTTTGGCGTTGATACGCGCCTGTCTTCGGTGTCCCGCGGCACACACTCTGCTCTGCTTGCTAGAGTTGCCCACAGGTGCTTACAAGTCCTATCAATCAGGCAAACCGAATCTGGGTCCTCTCTTCGCCATGTTGTGAGGAGGTTTTTAGGCGCTAATGCGTGCCTGTGTTCGGTGCCCTGCAGCGCATGCTCTACTCTGCTAGAACTGCCTGCAGGTGCTCACCACTTCCCTAATCAGGCAGACCGAATCCAAGCTCTCTCATTGCCATGTTGATGGGAGGCCTTATTTTTCTGTTTCTCTATCTCCGGGCATTCCTATCTCTCCTATTTTACTTCTATCTGCCAACATTCCTATTTCTCTCATTTTACTTCTAAACTTCTGTTTCTCTTATCCTTGCGGCTTCCCGGCGCCCGCCCCGAGGCTGCTTCTCGGCGGCTTCCCGGCTCTGAGCCGCTTCAGCCCGCGCTTCTCCGATCTGCGCGGCTTCCCGGCTCTGCGCGGCTCGGCTTCGCGCGCACACTCCGTGGTCTCGCACTAGCCCAGCGTTCCCTATCTACTTGTGCCCCGCACGCTCTCTGCGCGCGGCAGCCTCCGCGAGTCACACAGCCCCAGCTCACGTTTCTGCCACTAGCATTCAGTCCAAGTTCCCCGGACTAACCTGGCGAATTCCAACCTGGCGGCCCACGTCTCTGCCTCTGGTTCCAGATCTTCGCCTCTTGCTCCCCGGGCTGACTTGAAGAATTCCAAGATGGCTTCCATTTCCGCCTCGGCCTGCACTCGCGGCTTCATCCTCCCTAACATTTTTCTCTACCCGGTATGTTTCCCTAAGTTTTCTTCCAACAATATTCCTCCCTCATTTCTCCTGGCCTCTCCCCACAGTCCGTATCCAAGTCTAAGTTTCTTATAGGTTTCACTTTCACTTTCAACCTGCAGTCCGTATCTGAGTCTAAGTTTCTTCTTGCTTTCACTTTCAATCCTAACTTCTTTCCCACAGTCCGTATCCGAGTCTATGCCTAGGCTTTCGATAGCTTCTTCCGGCACCTTTTCTGTCCGGCTTTTCCCTAGGCTGTTTGCTAGTCTCTCTCTCCGGCATTTTCCCATTTCTTCTCTCCTAAGTTTCCTTATCCGAGTCACGGCACCATTATGTCGCTCCCCCTCTTCGTGGAGGAATGACACTAAACCCTGCCTAGGCTTCATATCCGAGTCACGGCACCATTATGTCGCTCCCCGTCTTCGTGGAGGAACGACACAGGACCCTGCGCTGTTCTTTCGTCTGCTCGGCCCTCCCCGGGTTTGCTGCTGGTTCTTCCCGGGTTGGCTGCTGGTCCTTCCCGGGTTGGCTGCTGGTCCTTCCACCTCCGTGGAAGGGCAGTTCCCCCTGGCCACATTCCCCACTTCCGCGGGGGAGCGGCACACCGCCGGCCGGCTCTCTCGGGGGCTGCACAGGTGTTCCCCTTAGATGTTCCTGGTGCATGCCGTCTCTCTCCTCCTTTATAGTCCTCCTCCGCCAATCCCAACTCGGCTGCCCACACGCCGAGTACGCTGCTCTCCTCCAATCAGGAGCAGGTCCTGCAGCTTGTCAAGTTGGTGAGAGGCAGCTGGGTAGAAGCTGTTGCCTCCTCTCCCAGCGCCATATTGTGGGAGAGCAGATGCATAGAATAAGTCTTAATTCCAGTAACTCAGTCCAGTCTGGGTTGCTCCCCACAGTTTTTTATTACCATCAACCAATTAGAATTACTTTCTGCTCTTGGTAACCTTGATTAACCATACTTTCTCCCAGTTGGAACCCCTAGTGTGTTACTGGCTTCATCTGTTTACAGAGCCACCCCAAAGCACTGAGTACAATAGCAGTGGCTAGAAAAAGTCCATCAGAACCCCTAGGAGGACAGCTAAACACAGAACCAACAAGGTTTTAGTTGCATGAGCAGACGAGCTGATACACAAAACTGGATGACAAAGGGTTTCCAATGGCCATGTTTAAAATTATGAACTCGTTAACCAACAAGAGGCACTAGCTTACTGCCCACAGTGTTTTCAAAGCACCTTTTAGGCCTCTGGGCCTTTCTCAGTAAGATAGCCATCACGTCTGGTGACACAAGCCCATTCGACTCTAACTCTCAGACGTCTGTATCAGTAGCACGTTATATTAGCAAGACTTAAAATTTAGCACGACTTCACATCTTGACAGCACTTCTACATAATCCAAACAGCCTGACTAGTCGGTGTCTCTACAAGATGAGAGACATATATCCTTTGATATTTCCAGGGGCCCAGCTGGAAATGTCAAAGTCCAAATTTTTTGGAATGTTGATTTTTTGAATGCCTGTCAAGGATGCCAAGAGGGCTTAAAATATGTGGTTGAAATAAGCTCCCTTAACATCGTGCCGTAGCATGGACCAGAGCTGAGCACGGTTACAAGGTGATACTCACATGTTTTAGAATAAGCAGATATTTAACTCCTTCAAAATCCAGTTGTCTTAAACAATTAGAATAGATTCCTTTAACATAACACAAAATCTGTGTCTCTGGTTGTTCCAAAAATCAGAAATAAAACTTTAAATTTAAGAGCTGGTGCATTGAATCAAATCCCATCATTTGGGACCGTTTAACAGAGTCAGAACTAGGGGAGAGAGAACAGCTTACTGGAGCCGGCTAGAAAGCTGAGCAGAGTCACCAGTTAAACACGGCTGTCAAAGAGATGTTGCAGGTTTTTAAATAGATTCTTACCACTGTTTTGGAATATTTACTAACGTATGCATTGTAAACACCTCATTGCTCTAACAGAGGATCAGATTCTAGTTCTGTGTCAAACAGACTCGCAGCTTTTGTCTTCCCTCTGCTGATTTCCTTGATTTACATTTTGAAAGAACCCTTTAGAAATCCCCAAATCAGCCGGCGCCGCGGCTCACTAGGCTAATCCTTCACCTTGCGGCGCCGGCACCCCGGGTTCTAGTCCTGGTTGGGGCACCGGATTCTGTCCCGGTTGCCCCTCTTCCAGGCCAGCTCTCTGCTGTGGCCAGGGAGTGCAGTGGAGGATGGTCCAAGTGCTTGGTCCCTGCACCCCATGGGAGACCAGGAGAAGCACCTGGCTCCTGCCTTCGGATCAGCGCAGCGCCAGCCATAGTGGCCATTTGGGGAGTGAACCAACGGAAGGAAGACCTTTCTCTCTGTCTCTCTCTCTCACTATCTATAACTCTACCTGTCAAATAAAAAAAAAATAATAAGGTAACACATCAAATTTCAAGCTTAGTTTCTTCCGAGTGGTGTTGAACTATCTTCATATGGACAGTTTATGGAAACATGCTAGCAAACCCAAATAGTTTCTCTGTATAGACACATTCATCTCATTCGCTTAACCCAATTTACATACAGCAATTACTCCTAGGTGACCGAAGATGCTGATATTATATCATTGAGGTCAAAGTCGCATGTGTGTCAAATTCTACTCCTCCTCATAAAGCCCTAGGCAGAAATCAGTGACATTAAACCAGAGATTGCTGAGTTTACTTTTGGGGCCACAGCAAGCCTGATGACCCATTGTTATATCACTGGACACCTGTGTTCAGTGACGAGGCAGGGACAATCTGTGACAGTAACTAGAGGGCCAAATTGAAAAATCTTTCTCATCTCTGTCCGAATTGGCATCAGCAGGTCGGCATAGGAGCCGGCAGAGCAGGGGAGTGGGGGGGGGCATGGTTGGGCCTGCTGGAGTGGGCACTGCCCCCTTCCCGCAGGGCGGCCTGGGGCCCAGGCGCAGGTCCGATTGGCCGGAATGCAGGTCGCTGACCTGCCACCATGTGCCCGGGTGGACTCCACCGCCGCCAGGAGCAAGGCCCCTTCCCCGTGCAGAGGTCGCGCGTTGGTGGGAAGCCAATGCAGGTCCCCGGCAGGTCTGCACCTGCACCTGAGCCCAGCCTCCCCAACCCCCCGCACCCATGGTGGGGGGGGGGTGCAGACGGCTGAGTGTAGGAGGAGGAGCAAAGCAAGAAGAGGCGGGCACCCACTTGTCACCGCGGGGAGCTTGTGGCCGCGGCAGACGGAGATCTCCTCTCTGCTATCAGAGTCTGGGGCCGGCGCACGGCAGTCGTCTCTACAAGGAGACGGGGATTCCTCCCTGACAGAGGCCCAGAAGCCTGTGCAGGGCGGGGGTCTCTCATACCGAGACGAACAGGAGTGTTCTCTTCACCTAGTGGCCGGGGTATCGGGGGCCTGACCGACGGGCGATGCCTCCTCACCTAGCGGGGGAGGACCCTGCTCTTTGTCTACCTTACACGTTCAGGTCCCTGTTTGGGCACCAGTTGTGCAAGGCCACACTCCCGGGGAGAGCAGGGTGACAGTGTCCTTCCACAAGGAGCACTGGGGACAGGCTTCGGGCCACGTGTCCCCTTTATTCACAGCTACGAACACGTTTAAGGGGCAGCAGAAGGGGCATAAGTAAGGGGAATACTATCTATAGGGTAGAACTGGCACTGGCACCAATATGCCTCTCCAATCAGCTTGAAGGTCAGGTAGCTAAGGTAGCTTTCCAGGTGGGCCTGGGCCACACCTGGGAGCCGTTTACCTGATTGGCAGAAGGTGGGGGTGGGGAAATGTGCCTGGGGGTCCCACCACCTACCAGCAGTCAGGCTAACTGCATGGGCCAGGCAGGCAGCCTCACAGGATCGCCCACAAAAAGTCAGAGTTTACGGCCGGCGCCGCGGCTCACTAGGCTAATCCCCCGCATTGCGGCGCCGGCACACTGGGTTCTAGTCCCGGTCGGGGCGCTGGATTCTGTCCCAGTTGCCCCTCTTCCAGGCCAGCTCTCTGCTGTGGCCAGGGAGTGCAGTGGAGGATGGCCCAAGTCCTTGGGCCCTGCACCCCATAGGAGACCAGGAGAAGTACCTGGCTCCTGCCATCGGATCAGCGCGGTGCACCGGCTGGGGCGGCCATTGGAGGGTGAACCAACGACAAAGGAAGACCTTTCTCTCTGTCTCTCTCTCACACTGTCCACTCTGCCTGTCAAAAAAAAAAAAAAAAAAAGTCAGAGTTTACAGAGAGAGCGAGTGAGCGAGCGCTTCTATCCGCTGGTTCACTCCCTAAATGGCTGCAACAGCCAGAGCTAGGCCTGTCTGAAGCCAGGAGCCAGGAGCTTCTTCCAGGTCTCCCATGCAGGTGCAGGGGCCCAAGGACTTGGGCCATCTTCCACTGCTTTCCCAGGCGCATTTGCAGGGAGCTGGGTCAGAAGTGGAGCAGCTGGGATTTGAACCAGTGTCTGCATGTGATGCTGGTGCTGCAGGCAGCAGCTTAAACCACTGAGCCACAGCGCTGGCCCCTTGCCAGGACTTTTATTGCAAGAGTTAGGGGAGCATTGAGGGTATAGAAAAGAGTAGGGGGTGGGCGTCTGGCTTAGCACTTGGAATATTAGTTAAGAGGCCCATGCCCCATATCAGAGTATCTGGGTCCAGTGTTCAGCCCCAGTGCCTGACTTCAGCCTCCCTGGGAGGCAGCAGGTGATGATGGCCCAAGTGCTTGGGCCCCCGCCATGCACCAGGGACACTTGGATTGAGTTTTTCGGTTCCTGGATTCTATAGCCATGGCTGTTTCAGGCAACTGGGGACTGAACCTGGGGATGGGAGCCCTGTCTGTCTCTCTGCCTTTCCTATTAATTGATTGATTCTAAAAAGAAAGAAGGGGAGGAGTGGGAGGGTCCTTCTGGATCATCATACATATTCATAATGCATGCATATTCGTGATCATACATATTCATAAGCTGTGTGTCTAAAACCCTGAGCCAGGCTGGTCTCTGGTGGCTGCGGCCGCTCTGACTACAAGGTTACAAGCTCCAGGGAGTCCGTGGTGTGTGGCCTCCGCCCTGTTCCCGTGTCCCATGCCCGCGGTTACCCTGCCTGGGAACTAAACAGGGGTCTCTCTTCCCCTGGCTGCTGCTTCGGGGGCCACACGGTGCCGGGGTCTCCAGGGCAGGCTGCTCCTCCACATGGCCTGGCTGGCTGCGGCTCAGGGCAGAAGCAACTGGTGTTTGGTTGAAAGCCAGGAAGTGGGCAGCCTCTGACCCACTGAAGCCAGCATCAAGGCCCCGGGTGTGGCTGCCATCGCCCCGGTCTCCGAGCCGGCTGGGCAGGCCCCACCGCTGCGGCCAGGGAGGCTTTCCTTCCTCCCGGGGCGAGGAGAGGCGGCGGCGGCACTGCCGTGGGCCTTGCCCTTCTCATCTGTGCGATGGGAACCATCACGGCCCACGCTTCCCAGCCGTGCAGGTGAGCGGAGCACCCACGCGGTGAGACCCCGGACGTGTGGGAACACGGGGTGAAAAGACGGGAAATGCGCGCTGCCTTCGCAACACACATTCTCCGTGCACTTTCTGAAGGCCCTACCAGCCTGCAGGGTAGCAAACAGGAAGCAGCCATCGCCCCACCGGCCTCGCACGGCGGCCGTTCTGTGGCCTTCCTGCCACGCACGTGGCCTCAGCGCAGATGCAGAATCTCGGGGAGCCGGGAGCTTCCTGGACTCTCTGCCCTTGACGCCTGCAGAATGGCAGGGACCATGCTGGGGTCACCCGCTGTGCTCACCCCCACCCGCGCCCCAAGTCCGCCAGCTGAGCAGGGCCTGAGGAGTTTCTGGCACCACCAAATAAAATCCTCCCCACTGGGGGCCCTGTCAGGAGCTTTCCACGGGGTCTCCCCTTCAAGTCTCCCAACCATGCTGCAAAGCAAGAGCACCCATTTTACAGATGAGGAAACTGAGTCTCAGGGTAAAGAGACCTGCTGAAGGTCTTGCAGCTGCTACATAGTGGTGAACGTGGGATTCAGGCCCACGCTCTCTCTTCCTCTGCCTCTGGACCATGGGGATGGGTGTGGGGTGGGGGGCAGCCGACGGCGAGCACCTGCACCAGGAACACAGCCCCAGCCCCTCCCTGGCCCCCCTCCTAGCCTCTGGGCTTAGATAATCAGGTCCTGACTCACCAAGGTGCCCGCCGCCCCCTGGAGCCGGCAGGTGGGGCTTCGAGGCTTCCCTTACGCTTCCAGGAAGTGGCCAAGGCCTCTGCCTTCCAGGAACCTGGCGCTGCCCACGTTGGGGGTGGGGTGGGAGCGTTTTCATAATTCACGGACTGTTTCCGAGGGGGGTGGCTCCTGCCCTGGGGAGAGGGGGCCAGGCTGGGGCCGTGGCTGCCGCACCTGCTATGAGCCTGTTGCATCCTTGTCTGGTTGCTCTCTCTCAACAGGCTCAGAGGTGGGTGCTGTTATCCCATTTTACAGATGGGAAAGTAGAAGCTCAGAGAGGCAAGGGCCTGTCTCAAGGCCACACAGCTTGTGAGCGGCACAACTGGGATTCCAAGCGCCCCTGGGCTGCCCTCACAGCTGCCCTGCGCCCTGCGTGGCACCTGCTGTGTGTGCAGCTGGCCTCCCTGCGGGGCACCTTCAACCTGCTCCTCCCTCTTACTCGCCCTCCCTCCCCCACCCGGCCTGACCCCAGCCACACCGAGCTCAGCTCTCTCCCAAGCCTGTGCCCCTCCCTGGTGCCCCCTCCACCCCTCCAGGGCCCCCTGAATCCTCACTGGGCTCAGGTCAGATCTGGGCCACGCCCCCGCTGTGTGTCTTTGGGAACGTGTCTGCGGCACCCGCATCCCACATCAGAGTGCCTGGTTCGAGGCCTGGCAACTCTGCCTCCAACCCAGCTTCCTGCTAACGCACCCTGGGAGGCAGCAGGTGATGGCCCAGCCCCTTGGGTCCCTGCCGCCCATGGAGGAGGCGTGGAGATCCCAGCTCCTGGCTTCAGTATGGCTGTTGTGGGTGCTTGGGGAGTGAACCAGAGGACAGAAGATCTCTCTGTCTCTCGCTCTCTCTCTCCCTCTCTCTCCTACTCTGCCTTTAAAGTAGGTAGAAGCTAAGCATTTAAAAAAGGAGACCTGGCCGGCGCCGCGGCTCAGTAGGCTAATCCTCCACCTAGCGGCGCCGGCACACCGGGTTCTAGTCCCGGTCGGGGTGCCAGATTCTGTCCCGGTTGCCCCTCTTCCAGGCCAGCTCTCTGCTGTGGCCAGGGAGTGCAGTGGAGGATGGCCCAAGTGCTTGGGCCCTGCACCCCATGGGAGACCAGGAGAAGCACCTGGCTCCTGGCTTCAGATCAGCACGGTGCACTGGCCGCAGCAGCCATTGGAGGGTGAACCAATGGCAAAGGAAGACCTTTCTCTCTGTCTCTCTCTCTCACTGTCCACTCTGCCTGTCAAAAAAAAAAAAAAAAAAAAAAAACGTGACACAGGTGCTCATTGAGACTGCTTGTTAAGAAGCTCTGGTATTTTCTTTCTACACTCTCAGTGGATTGCTGTTGTCCTCAAAGCTTTATTTATTTGTTTGAAAGGCAGAGATACAGAGAGGGAGAGAGAGACACACACAGAGAAAAAGAGATCTTCCATCTGCTGCTTCACTCCCCAAATGGCTACAATGGCTGGGGCTGGACCAGGCTGAAGCCAGGAGCCAGGAGCTTCACCTGGGTCTCCCACATGGGTGCAGGGGTCCAAGCACTTGGGCTGTCTTCCTCTGCCTTTCCCAGAGGCCTTAGCAGAGAGCAGGATCAGAAGAGGAGCAGCCGGGACTCGAACCGGCGCCCATGTGGAATGCTAGTGTTGCAGGCGGAGGCTTAACCCACTAGGCCACAGCGCCAGCCCCCACCAATGGAGTGTCTGGCCTGTGAATAAGAAGTTTGAGCCAGAACTGATAAGGGGGGCAAATCAAGTTTGTGTGCAGCGCAGGCAGGCGTGGAAGGGCACCCAGATGCCTGTATTCCCATGGATCAATCACAGTAGTAACAGCTGTGGCTGTGCGGGCCTGCCCTGCACCTGCTGGGGCGGGGGAGGGGAGGGGAATGCGTGAAGCTGCAGTGCCCACCCCCCAGCAAGCAGACCCCCTCCCCCACCCGCCCCAGCCCCCCACTGTGGCTGTGCGGAGGTGCAGTCAGGTGGGTTCCTCACTCCCCACCTCCTGTCTCCCCAGGTGCCATGCCTCTGCACCTCCTGCTCCTGCTGAGCCTGCTGGGCCCCGGAGGCAGCCAGCAGTGGCCGTCCGCCCGGAGGGGTGACTCCCAGCAGGACTGGGGGCAGAGGCAGAAGGTCCCGGAGGACTCGGAGGACGACTACGCCCTGCATGATGACTACGCCTTGGAGGGCACAGACCCTCCCGAAGTGCTTGAAAACAGCACTGTGACTGCGGCCCCAGAGCCCCAGCATCCGACTGAGGGGCCGGACACCCCCGAGCCAGCCACTGCCGAGGCCAGCACAAGGCACGCTGCTGGCCCGGATGCTGTGGGGGCGACTGGGGGGAATCTGAGCATGGAACCGTCCATGCAGAACGTGCCTGTCTCCGTGGGCCTGCTGGCCACACAACTGGCCTCTGTGATGGTTCCTGTGACCCTATCCACAGAGAGGGTTCTGTCCACGGAGCCGGTCACCATGGCCCAGTCCATGGGACCAGCAGCCACAGAGGCAGAGACCACGCAGCCAGCAGCCACGGAGTCTGAGACCACGCAGCCAGCAGCCACGGAGGCAGAGACCACACAGCCAGCACCCACGGAGGCAGAGACCACACAGCCAGCACCCACAGAAGCAGAGACCACACAGCCAGCACCCACAGAAGCAGAGACCACACAGCCAGCACCCACAGAGGCAGAGACCACACAGCCAGTAGCCACGGAGGCCCTGTCCACAGAACCCACTGCCATGGGGTCCAAGCCCATGGAATCCAGTGTTATTGAGGCTCTCTCCACAGAGCCAGCAGCCATAGTGGTCCTGTCCACAAAGCCAGCAGCCAACACGGAGTCCCCATTCATAGAACCTACTGCGGCACAGGGACTGGCCACGCCCGTGCCTGGCCCCTCTGCCACTCACCTGAGTACCCCCACAGCCACCGGCAGTGCACCTGCGGTCATCCACGTGAAGAAAGAGAAGGTTCTTCCCTCCCAGAGCCCCGGGACCCCCGGCCCCATGGGGATCCCGGACAGTATCCCTGTGAAACAGTGCCTGCTGGCCATCCTCATCCTGGCGCTGGTGGCCACCGTCTTCCTCGTGTGCACCGTGGTGCTGGCCGTCCGTCTGTCCCGCAGGAACCACACGTACCCCGTGCGCAGCTACTCCCCGACCGAGATGGTCTGCATCTCCGCCCTGCTGCCCGAGGCTGGCGACGGGACCCCCGCCACCGCCAACGGACGGCGCGCGTCCAGGGGCCCTGGCCTCAAGGCGGAGGCCAAGGAGGAGCGCGACGGCGATGACCTGACCCTGCACAGCTTCCTCCCCTAGCCCCTCCCGCACGCATGCCTCCCCCAGGGGGGCCTCCAGGGAGCCCAGTGATCTGGGTGGTTTCAAGGGAGTGGCCCTGGACCACTGCAAGCAGAGACAGGAGCAGCCACGGCCCGGAGACCTCATGGCACAGGCCCTGTGGCCACCACCCCTGCCTTCCAGCTGAGAACCCTGGGGGCCCAGGGATACCCTCTCCCCCTCCCCGCTCTGCGCGGGGCCTCTGACACCCCCTTCCTCTTTCCTCCAGACCCCTGAGTCTCAGCCCCACTGGGCTGCCACGCTGGCCACCGCAGAGCCAGGAACCCCCAGGCCACTTGTGTTGGGACAGCTGGGGTTCTCTCGGGCAGCGCTCCAGGGAGCCCGGGGGGAGACTCTTCTTGGGGACTGCGTGGGCCAATTGGGCGCCTCTCTATCTGGTGACCTCGCTCACCTTCCCCCACGGCCCCCTTCAGGGTGGGCTCTGTCCTGTCCACTGCCGTGTCCCACTGCCCAGCAGGGGACTGGCCGCAGCCCAAGGCCCTTAGTAAATGCATAATGGACAAATGACAGCTGCCTCCTCCAGGGGGCCTGCCTTGATTTTTCCTCCCCCAGTGCAGGGCGAGGTGTTGGCTCTTGGCCGCTCACCCTCAGCCCCAAGCCCCCAAGGAAGCCCCTTGGTTGAAAGGTGACTCTCAGGAGACAGGTGCACCCAATTACATAAATGAGGGATTGGGGAAGATTTTGGGTTGCAGGGTGGATGGGGGGTACCAAGGCTGTCTCCCCCAAACCCATGCCAGGGGTCCATGGTATTCAACTTCCCATGACTCAGATCTGCCCTACAGGAAGTGGCCCCCAAAGTCTCAGCCAAGAGCCCCTCTCAGCGTCAATGCCCCCCTCCCGGGCACACCCAGGAGCATCTTGCCATGAGGCAGCATCCGACAGCTCTGATCGGCTGGCATCTCATAGGTGGGGCTGGTGGAATTTTTCTTAAAGGGCCCGACAACAAATATGAGGACGCCTCAGAAAGTTTATGGGAAAATATAATAAAAAGATGAGTTTATTTTTGACGCAAACATATCTTTAAAGGTATTGCTTTTCATTTTCTTTGAAACGCAGGGAGACAGGGAGAGGTCCTCCACCTGCTGGTTCACTCCCCAAATGCCCTCAGCAATCAGGGCTGGGAGGAGCCAAAAGCAGGAGCCAGGACCTCAATCCGGGTCTCCCACTTAGGTGCAGGGACCCAAGTGCTTGGAAATGAAGTAGCTGCGACTCGAACCAGGTACCCGGATATGGAACGTGGGCGCCCCCGTGGGGCAGCTTAGCCGCCGTGCCCAACGCCCACCCTGGGACCCAGCACTTCCAAATCCCTCCTAGTCGGTTTCCCGGAGAGACGAGACGAGACGAGACCTTTGGCATACCCAGGCCTACCCTCTGGAGCAGAAATAAACTCTTCTTCTCTAGGAAAATATCTGCAATGGCCCCTTGCGGGTAGAGGACTCGCTGCCTCCCCAGAGTTCACCCAGTCGAGGCTGGCAGGGGTTGGCTGTGGCTTGATGGGAGTCGGTGGGGGGAGCCGTGGGGAGAGGCAGGAGGAACAGGATGGGGGGCCAGGGCCAAGGAGCTGCAGGCGAGATGGTGGGGTTGGCCGCCTCCCCTGGAACCTCTAAGCAGGTCCCCCCATGCACAGGGAAGGTGGGTTAGGGAGCTCAGGAGGGCGCTGGGGGGAGAGGGGCAGGGATGCCCAGCCTGGGTGGGGACAGCCAGCCCTGGGGGAGGACCAGTGGGTCAGGAAAAATGGAGGCCGCCTCCTCCTGGGAGAGATCAGAAAATCAGCACAAGGCAGAGGGGCGGGGGGGCTCGGGGACATCAAGTGGTCCTCCAGGAGCCTTGTCCCACTGTCCTTCTGGGGTTTCCAGAGTTCCTGAGCTCAGGGCGCTGTGGGACTGCCCAGGGCTGGGTTTCCATCTGCCTGTCTCTCTCTCTCTCTCTGTCTCTGTCTCTTGTCTTTTCAAGGTGTAGGATTTAATGCAGCGCGGATGAGGCGGCCTTTTAAGCGCCACCAGGGGGCGCCCACCTTCAGCTCTTGGGCCCATCTGCCCGGTTTTTGAGGAGGGGAAAGGGACAGTTCAGGGACAGGAGGCGGTGCTGGCCCTCGGTGTCACCGGGTTCCCTGGAAGAATAGCCCCGATTCTCATCACTGTCAGTTTCCTTGGGGTAAACCCTGCTGTGGACAATCTGAGTTATGCACCACGTGCAGTAGATGACTCAAACATGCCAACAACCTCAAGAACACAGACCATCACTAATCCTTGCCTTTAATAGAATGTAACTTAATTATAAACAATCAAAACAAAACCATGGTCACAGGGCAGGAGTCCCCCCACGTCCCACGTTGGGGTACCTGGGTTTCAATCCCAGCTCTGCCTTGTGGTCCATCTCCCTGCCAGTGTGCACCCTGGAAGGAAGCGCTGGTGGCTCAAGTATTTGGGTCCCTGCCACCCACATGGGAGACCCAGCTTCGGCCCCAGCCCAGCCCTGGCCACCGAGGGCATCTAGGAGCGAGCCGGTTGGTGGATGGAAGATCTTTGTTTCTCGAACAAGCAAATGAATTCACCTGCAGAATTCTGACAATTCGGCCGTTGGCTGCCTTGGGTGGTCCATCTCCCCCCCACGGCAGCCCGTGAGCCTCGCTGCCTGGACCACATCACGCATGCGCTCTGCCGACCCCGCCGGCCCCACGCAGCCACGCCCTCTCCGAGAATCCCCGCCCACTGCCTTCCAGGGAGCTTCTGTGGGGCCGTCTCCCCACTTTGCAGAACAGGAAACTGAGGCCCAGAGAAATGCAGCCCCCGCCCCCCACCCCAGGCCACACGCGAGGATCTGGGATTGGAACCCAGGCCTGACGCCCTGTTGTTCCGGCTAAGTCACGCTGTCCTTGCCCTCCCCGCGGGCTTCTGGGGGAATCCCAGCACCCAGACTCCCAGCCCTGGTGACCTGGAAGTCCCCCCTACGTCACGCTTGGCAGCTGGGAGAAGGCACCTTCGCTCAGAGCCAGGCCCCCTCCTTGCAGAGAGCAGGACACAGCAGGGCGGGGGTCTGGGAGCAGGGGCCAAGCAGCTGCATTCACTGAGCGCTTACTGTATGCCCAGCCCCTTGCCAGACACCGCTGCTCTGTCTCACTGAGGCGCCACGACAGCCCCAGGACACACGTGCGTGACGATTCCACGTGACAACCTGGGGACCCCAGACTCAAGAAGCGGCACCCCTGGCTCCGGCAGGGAAACCGGAGCCGGCTGACAGCTCTCCCTGCAGGGAGGAAGGAAGTGGGGTAGACAGGAAGTAGGGGGCGGCTCCCCCAGCTGCTGGGCTGGCAGGGGCTCCCCAAACTCTCCCATCTGCCCCACTCCACCAAGTACGGGTGGCTGTGGCAGCCCCTGAGACGCCCCCTGAGCATCCCAGCCCTGGTGATGCTCACCCGGGCTCCTGGCTCGGATCCATCAGGGGACAACCTGGAAGAGGTCTGACGGTGGCTGGGCACAAAGCCCACAGGACAGGTGCTGGGGGCCGTGAGCACAGGCGGCCCGGCCCGACCCGGCCGTGTGGTGGCTGGGAGTCAGGAGGGCGGCGGCTGAGCCTCCAGGGGCAGGGAGGAGGAAGCAGGGGGCAGCCACAGCAGGTGCTGGCGAGGAGGCGGCTGGCGGGGGTGCCCCAGGGCCCAGGCCGGGCAGGCTCCTGAGGTGCAGGCGGAGCAGACCCACTCCTGGGCACTCACCGAGAGGAAGCGTGGCCAGACAGAAAATCCCATCCGGGGTACCCTCAGGGGAGGGGAAGGTTCAGGCCCCATGGAACCTTCTGGAATGCGTCACCATGCTGCCCCCCGCCCCCGCCACCGCCATGGACTTCTTGTCACTTCCTTTTTTTTTTTTTAGAAACACATATGTTATTTTAGTGATAAAACATTTATGCACTTCCATCATGATAGGGTGACAAGATGAGGCACTGGCTGGCGCTGCCGGTTAAGCCACCGCCTGCGACACCAGCATCCCATCTTGAATCTGGGTTCAGGTCCCGGCTCCACTCCTGATTCCTGGTTCCTGCTCATGCGCACCCTGGGAGGCAGCAGGGGACGGCTCAGGGTCTTGGGTCCCTGCCACCCACGTGGGAGACCTGAACGGAGTTCCTGGGTCTTCCCGGCTTTGGCCTGGCCCAGCTCTGGCTGTTGTGGGTGTTTGGAAAATGAACCAGTACATGGGAGATACAACATTAAATGAACCCCAAGCCTCGGTGAACTCATCTGAGAAATGGGACAATAACAGCCTCACCTCCTAGCAGCGTTGGGAGGATCTGGGAGACAGGCGTGGAACATACTTAGCATAATACCTGGCAGAGGGTAGCCACTGAATAAGTCAAAACTCCCGGGATTATAAAGTGTAGGGGAAAATAACTCCGAGGGAAACCCGCCGAGCTATTGTGAGGCGCAGAGGCACCGAATGGAGCATCATGGGTGACCTTGCTTTGTTTCTGTGGACTTTCCCGGGTTTTCCCAGCATTCTTGGGTGGACAGGACAAAAATCTCAAATGTTGGGAAGTCGGGGTCACAGCTTCCCTGGTTGCCAAGGAAACCATGGTCCTGCGGGGATTCCGTCCACACAGCAGTGCTGGCCGCCAGTGCTTCTCACCTGGGCTTCCCGAGCCTGGCCATGTTTGGGGGAGGGGCACTGGGGTCCTCGGGATCGGGGTTGGCCTCGCTGCTCAGTGTCCAGCTACACACACAGAGCCCCCAGCCCCGGAAGGATCTGGCCCCACACATCCCCGGTGCCCAGGGGGAGACGCCTGTCCTGAGGCTCCCACTCAGCTGCATGGGCCCCCCGAGATTTCTGACCATGGTTCCTGGGTGTCCTCTTGGTCCCCCCAAGGCTGTGGCCATCGCTGCCCCTGCTTTTGCCCCCCAAGGGGACGCTCAACAGCCACCAGGTTCTCGGTGATGAAGGAGACGGAGCCCCGAGCACAAGGGAGCCCCCTGGGGTGAAGGGAGCAGGGTGGCTTCCGGAGCCCGTGGGCCCCTGCCCCAGGACCTTATCACGTGCTGCTGCTTCTGCCTGCCCCTCTCCTGTCTGCCTGGCTGGCCTCCCCTCATCCTCGAGAGACCCTCTCTCACTCACTCACACCCCCTCCCCTTCAAGGCACTGGCGTCTGTTGTGACGTCACTGATCTCTGGGTAGGGGCTGCAGGGGGCGGGGCCTCTGTCCCTGCACATCCCTGGCACACAGGACGGATCCAGGATCTGAGAATCCTGGCAGCAGCGAGGGATGCCCTGCAGAGGCTGTGGGGACTGAACCAAGGCCATGGGGTTGGCGTGGGCGGAGACGCGGGAGGCCGAGGTTCCAGGCTGGGGGTCAGGAGCCTGGGTCAAGTCCTGGGCAACTCACTTGCCCCAGGGCCCTCACTTGCTCACCTGGGAAATGGGGGCAGCGCCTTCCTTCCTACTTGCAGGGCTGTGTGCGCCCGGAGTGCCCAGGACACAGCAGGCGCCGATGAGTGCGCGTCCCAGGAGAGAGAGAGGCCGGTGCGGGCCATCCGAGGGGCGCCGTGGGGGCTTCCGTGTCCCCCCCAGCCCCCTCCTCTGTGGTTTGGGGAGCAAGGCCCCGCCCTGTGGCGCTCTCCATCTTTAGGCCTAAAATTAGCTCACAAATTCCTGGCTGCCTGGCTGGGGCTTACAGCCGACAATTCAAACCAGATGTTTGCAGCTGCTGGGGCCCAGCCCCCGCCAGCGGCCTCGTGTGTCCTGACTCACGGGGGTCACACCAAGCCTGGGGAGGCCACAGCCTGCCACAGACACCCCTGAGCCCAGGCTGGGCCATGGGGGCCGGGGCGGACGAGCCCGGGGCCTGCATGCGCGCACCCAGGGCAGGGGCCACTTGCTGGGGTGGGGACTGGGGCGGCTCACTGCTCTGTCCCTTTCCAGCCCAAAGCCTTATGGGGTGCCTGCTGTATGTACGCCAGGCTCCTGTTAGCCGCTGCCCGGCTCGGGGAAGGAAGACTCCCAGCCTCCCGGTCACAGCTGCTGCCGCTGGGACATGGTCAGCATGTCGGTTCGGCGCCACGTGCCAAGGCGCACTGCCTCCTTACAGAAGCCCAGAGGAGAGGCTGCTGTCATCACTCCCATTTTACAGGTGAGAAAACTGAGGCCCAGAGCGGTCGAGTCACTCAGCCCAGGGTCACCCAGGTCGGGAGCAGGTGGGCGTGCTGCTCCAGGGTGCTTTTCTCTCCTTTCTCCCCCCGCCCTCCGCCAGCCTCATCCGGCCCTTCCCAGCTTGGGGGTGGGGCTGGGTGCTGGGGAGGACTCTCTCTCCCCAGGAGGCAGCCCTGGCTTGTGGTGGCCGTACGAGGAGGTGGCGCGGCAAGATTCTGGCCTCTGCTGGCGCTGTGGGCGGCACCGCTGCTTGTGACTCCAGCATATGGACACAGGTTCGAGTCCCGGCTGTTCCACCTCTGATCCAGCTAGGGAAGGGAAAGAAGGGGAGGAAGGCTAGGGCGACAGGCGGGTGGGGAGGGAAGGTGGTGGTGTAGGTGACTGGGGGTCCCTGAAGATCAGCTCCCAGCTGTACCCCCAGGCCCGCCCCTGCTCAGAGGCCATCAGCGTCCCTTTCCAACCGCAAAGGCTGCTGGGAAGAATCACCTCCATGCATGGTCGTGCTGGGGCAGGGGAGGCTCCAAGGGAGGGTAGCTCCAGGGCACCAAGGGGGCAGCTGGCAGAGCAGGAGTTTGCATTCCCACCGGCTGCCCTGGCATCCACGTGTGCCTAATAAAACCGTTCCTTGCAGGCCAGGAACGTAAATGTTTACAGGGCGTGCGCAGCTGGCCGGCGCCTTGGCCACAGGAAGCCCAGGACCCGGGCCGCATCGAGAGAGAGAGAGAGAGAGAGAGAGAGACTACGTGCCTTACTTTTTAAAGAGAGCTTTTATTTATCAAGTGCACGCATCTGAAATGCGAAATGAGAGTTTCCTGTCTGCGAACCCTGCAGCCGCCCCAGGTGCGGGTCTTGCTCATCATCCCCCATCCCCCCGCCCCTGCAGGAGCCTCCTGATGACCTCTGACCCCGTTGCTGCTCAGGTTTGCCTTTGTTCTAGAACCATCCAATGTGTGCTCTTTTGGGTCTGGTTCTTCTTCTTCTTCTTCTTTTTTTTTTTTTTTTAATTTTTTTCTTTCTTTTCATTTTATTTGAAATGCAGCCACACACAGAGAGATAGAGACAGACAAGGGATCTTCCACCTCTGGTTCACTCCCTAAAGGCCCACAACAGCTGGGGCTGGGCCAGGCCAATGCCAGGACTGGAAACTCATCCCTGGCCTCCCACGTGGGTGGGCAGGGACCTGATGTCACCTGCTGCCTCCCAGGAGGCACCAGCAGGAAGCTGGAGCTGGAAGCGGAACTGGGACTCAAACTCTGATACCGGAGGTGGGTGTCTCAAGGGGCGTCTAATGGCTGCACCAAACAGTATGACAGAGAGAGAGAGGGAGAGAGAGGGAGAGAGAGAGCGCAAGCGAGTGAGCTTCCGTCCGCTGGTTCACTCCCCAAATGCCTGCAACACCCAAGGCTGGGCCAGGCTGAAGCCAGGAGGCTGGAGCTCCATCCAGGTCTCCCAGGTGGGTGGCAGGGACCCAGCACCTGAGCCCAGAGTCCTCCGCTGTCTCTTAGGGTGCCCGGTAGCAGGAAGCTGGCATTGGGGGTGGAGCCGGGACGCGAACCCAGACGCTCTGACATGGAATGCGGGCGTCTTGCTCACCAGGGCCAAGGCCTGCCCCGGGGTCCGGTTCCTGTGCCCGGTGCGCCTGGGGGATGCCTCCATGGCTGTTCCTCCCACTCTGAGCCATGTCCCCAAAGGGACGGACCACAGCCTGTGCGGGGGCCCCGATTCTGGACGCTCGCCCATGCCCGCTTCCTGCTTGTGTGACTAAAGTGACACGGGCGCTTCTGTGGTCTTGGGTCAATGCCTGGGAGCAACTTTGCCAGGTCACGGGGAAGTGCGTGGCTAATCCGATGGACGACCTGGTCACTTTTCTCTCCTAGCAGCCGTGGCAAACATCCGGTGGCTTACGGGGTGGGAGGTGGCGTGGCACAGGCACAAGTAGAAACCTGGCCAAGGATCACAAGGCAGCAGAGCCTGGGGCAGCTGCCACTGACCCAGGCTGATCTTGGAAGAGAGACTGAGGGTCGGCTCAGAGCCAGGAGCTGCCACGGGTCCCTGGAGAGAACGGAGCCACACCAGTCTCATTTCCCTAGAGGAGCTCTCATGCCAAGCCTTTCCCACCTCAGGGCCTTTGCACCTGCTGTTCCCTGGCCTGGACGCTCCTCCCTCTGCCTTTGCCCGTCTGGTTTCTCTTACCAAGCGAGTACCAGGCCCGTTACCTCTCCAGAGAGGCCGTCCTGACCACGGTGGCTGCAGCTGCTGCCCCTGCCCCTGCCCCACCCCCTTCCCAGCCACTCCCATCTCCCCTCAGATGCTCCAGAGGCTGGGGCCTGGTCTGTCTTGTTCCCTGCTGCTTCCCAGGGGCAGGGGCTGGAGCGGAGCAGGACCCTAATGCCAGGGAATCCCCAGTCCATCCTATCCCCTCCCAGGCCTCAGTCTCCCCATCTGTAACACGGGCCGATGGCACTGGATGGGTTCAGCCAGTGGCCAGGCACAAATGCTGGGGATACAGGGACAGCAGGGGCCCTGGTTCAGACCAGGGAAGCCCGCAGTCTACAGCCATGGTCTAGAGGGGCACAGGGCTCCAAGGGGGAGCCCAAGGGCTACTGATCTCCCTCCTTGCAGGCTGCGGTTCCCGGGGGCCTTCCTGGAGGTGGTGGTGACTGAGCTACAACCTGGGGAGGGGCGTGGCCCAGCCAAGAGGGCTGGGGTGGGGGTGCTGGGGAATACGTGGACACATCTGGCTTACACCTGGGGAAACTGAGGCACAGGGCGGTTTCCTGGCACCCCCAGAGCTCTGGCCTGCCGGGACATGGCCACTCAGCCTCCTCAGAGCGCGGTGCGGGAGGCCGTTCCACAGGCGTCCAGTTGAGGGCCGGGCGTCCACCGCCACATGAAAGCGCCAGCTATTTTTGCCCAGGGCAGGCCCTCGTGGCCTCTGGGGCTGTGTAATTAGCCCTGGCCCTGGGCCCACCTGGGGCTGGAGCTGGGGGTTTGGTGGCCCCAGGGGCTGCCTGGCGGAGACCCGAGTGGGGTGGGTTTTCCCTCGCCCTCCCTGCATCCTTAGCTGGGCGGGGGCTCCAGCTGCGAATTCCACGGAGGGCCCAGGGTGGGCTCTCACTTGCTCCTGGGCTGGGCGGAGGCCCGGGCGCTGCTCTGCCTCTGGAAATGACAGGCTGCGGGTGGGCGGCCCGGCCCGCCCCACGCCACAGGGTGCAGGCCGTGGGGAGCGTCCAGGCCAGGTCCACAGCAGGCCCAGAACTGGAGAACGGGGGGCGTGAGATGAGACTTCTGGGATGGAGAGGACGCCCAGGGCGAGAGCTGGCCGGCCTCTGGGCGTGCAGGTGCACGGGTTCCAGGGGCCACCCCACAGTCAGCAAGCATTCGTGGGCCGCTCTGTGGTCCAGGCACTGCCCTAGATGCTGGCGTCACAGCACGGGTCCCTGGGTGACAGCCTCAGGAGCTGCCCCAACAGGCCATAGTCCTGTCGACCTCGGGGTCTCTGCGTGTGCGGTCGTGTTGCTGGGAGCCCTCCTGCATCCTTGCCCTGGTAAATACCTCACCATCTGCGAGGGCAGCCCCTCTGTGGCTCCTTGTTGGGCCCCTGTGCAACCCAGGACCATACCTGCCCCCCCACCGCCCCGTCCCTCGCAGGGGCTCCCAGGCCCAAGCCAGCCCCTTCCCACTCTGGGACCTGCAGGGAGAGATCCTCACACCTGTGTGCTCCCCTCTGCCCGGCCCACTTGCTGGTCGCTGTGCCCAGGGCCGGGCTGTGGGCTGGGTGTGGGGTGCTGGCTCCATATTACGTGCACCGTGAGAGACGTTCAGATGCGCATGCGCGGGGCCTGCGGGCCGGCCATGGGCACCGAGCGGCGGGTGCCAGCCTTCCCCGGCTGTGCCCGCGGGGCAGTGATCGGCCCAGACTGGAACCGCGGCTGGGTCGCGGGACAGCTGCGGCTCTGTCCTCAGAGTGTGGGCTGGAGCGTTCCATTTAAGGAGGACATGTGTGTAGGTGTGTGTGCACGCGTGTACTCGTGCGTGGGAGTATGCATGTGTGTGCTTGTGAATGTGTGCACGTGTGTGCACGTCTGTAGTTCTGTGTGTGCTTATGTGTGTGTAAGTGTTTGTGTGTACACATGTTCTTGTACATGTGCATGCATGTGTGTCTCTGTGTGGTTGCATCTTTAAATATTTATTTGATGTATCTGAAAGGCAGAGTTACAGAGAGAGAGAGAGAGAGATCTGCCGTCTGCTGGTTCACCCCTCAAATGGCCGCAGCGGCCAGGGCTGAGCCAGGGCGAAGCCAGGGCCCAGGAGCTCCATCAGAGTCTTGCACGTGCATGGCAGGGGCCCGCACTTGGGCCGTCTTCCGCTGCTTTCCCAGGAGCCTTAGCGGGAGCTCGGAAGGCAGAGGAGCAGCCTGGCCCGCGTGAGCGCTCTGACCCGGGATCCCGTGGAGGCTGCTGTGCCGCGCCGGCGGCCCTCGCTCTCCCCGCCCCCTTGCCCACAGCAGATCCGGGCTGCTTTTTGTAGAAGTCATTTCTGGACACTTCCTCTCCCTGGCCTTTTTGGTCCGCGAGCCCCTGGGGGGCTGGGCTGTGTCTCCTCCGCCAGGGCCAGCACCTGGAGCACTCTGGGTGCTCAGGGACCTCTCCTGGATGAATGAATGCATGCATCAGTGAATGAATGCAAGGGGCCCAGAACCCCTGGATTGCTCAGGTCAGGCCGACATCCTGGCTCCAGGGCCGGCCAGTGTCTCAGTGCAGGACCCTGGTGGATCCGTTTGAGTCCACTCTGCCTCAGTTTTCCTCATCTGTGAAATGGGGTCACTACCACAGCGAAGGCCATTTGGGGGTTTTGTGAGGCTGCAGACCCCAAAGTGTCAGAGCCAGAGGGAGCTCAGCAAGCTTCCCTGCCTCCTTGAGAAACGGGGAAACTGAGGCCTGGGGTGAGGAGGGGCCCTGGCCGGAGCAGGTGCCGGAACGGGGCCTCCTGCCTCGGGCCTGGACCCTGCGTCAGGCCAGGCCTCCTTCAGCACATCCCGGCCCCCCACTCCGCACTCAGCCTGGAAAACCTGAGTCACGGCTGGAACCAAGGCCCGGGAAATTTGCTTCTCACTTCCAGCGGCCCAGAGCCGCTCTGACCCCATCCCGTTTGGCGTATGGGTGGTGGGAGGGCCCGGCAGGACCCCCCCGGTTCTGAGAAGGCTGTGGGTCAGCCCCATCTGTCTGTCTGCCTGTCTGTCCATCTCAGCCTGCCCTGCCCCCCCCGCCCCCCCAGGTCAGGGGGGAAGCGCCCCAGCGGGTCCTTGGAGCAGAGCGGCTGGGCCTGCGTGTGGCCCAGCAGCCCCGCCCCTGTCCCCACCCCAAGCCCTCTTAATGAGACCAAGCTGGCCTGGAGGAGGGAGCGAGAGAGGGAAGGAGGAGGGGCGGGAGGAGGGAGGGCGCCAGGCGCCAGCCCACAGCAGTCCCAGCAGCCTAGCGGCGCGGACGCTCCCGCTGCCCCTGGCCGGAGTCCCCAGGCCCGCGCGTGGAGGAGCTGGTGAGTCCCAGGGGCCTGTGGCCGCCGTGGGGTGCAGGGGCCGGCACCCTCTGGTGCACTTCGCGGGGCCTCGGGAAGTTTGTGTTGATGGGCGCACGTGTGTGACGGCCACGGAGGCCCGTGTGCGGGGCCGGTGGCTGTGTGGCAGTGCGTGGGGGCCCGCGTGTGGACACCAGGGCGTTGCTTCCAGCTCAGGGGGAGGATGGCAGGGCCGGCGTCATGCTGGGCTGGGTTGGGGGCTGCGTGGCTGCGTGGCTGCGTGTATCCGTGTGTGTTCTCTGTGAGTCCACGCTGGGGGCCCAGGGAGCTCTCCTGTGCGTCTCCGGGCTACATCTGGGGCCGTGGGCCTGGGCTGTGTGTCTGGGCTGGTGTCCCCCTGCTCTGCCTGTGTTGTGTGTCCGTCTGGGTGTTGTGTGTCCATGCTACTGCTCTCTGTGTGTGGGTGTATGGGGGTGGGTGGGTGTTTGGTTGGAGGGGTTTTAAGTCTTCAGGAACCCCCACCCCTTCCAGGCCTCCATTTTTAGGGGCTGGGAGCCCTCCGTCCCCGGCTGGTGCTCCAGCCATGTCCCCTCCCCCAAGCCACTGATTGGACCCAGGTTTCCGTGGCCTGCCCCTCCTCCGCTGGCCACAGTCTCTGGCAGTGGGGTGCGCAGCAGCTCTGGCCGTGCTCAGCTCTTGGGGTCTTGGGGTTCCCAGGCCTTAGGGGTGGATTTGCATTCATCTGAGTATCACGACCGCCAGCGGGGCCCTCTCGCTTCAGATCAGCACACCCCAAGTGAGCCTCCGAGTGGGGAGTGGCGGCCGAGCGCGTGGCACCCGCGAGCCGACACCCATGGTGGCCAGGCCCCGCCCTGTCCTGTGCCAGCCCACAGGCCAGGAGGTGGCCCTCGTGCCCAGGTCTCAGACGTGCCGGCCTGGGACGCACAGCTGGGGCGCAGACTCCTCCCTCCTCACTAGGAGCTCTTGCTGTGCCGCCCTGGGCAGGCCGCTTGCAGTCTCTGGGCCGGATCCTGCTCCTGATGGCTGCTGAAACTCTGGGCTTTGTATCCAGGAGCGCCCAGGGGCTTGGCAGGCTTCTCCCAGAGAGAGATGGGCAGCGGGTCGATTCCCAGTGTTCAGGACAGTTCTGCCATCCATGGGCAGAGAGGGCAGGGACACGTCTGGGGCTGCATAGCCATCTCCTTCATGCCCAGCTGGCTTCAGGGTGGCTGGCTGCCCGCACGTACCTCCCCCTTTCTTGGGGAGTCAGGAGCTCATTGCCACGTGCATGTGCCTGTGTGGTGTGTCCATGTCTGCGTGCACATGTATGTGTGCATGTATGTCAGCGTGTGTCTGTGTGTGCAGCTCTGGGTTGTGTGTGCATGTCCGTGATGTGTTGTGCATGCCTCTGTGTGTTCACGTCTGTGTGTGTGTGTGTCCATGTGTGTGCCTGTCTGTGTATGTCTGTGCTGTGTGTGCGTTTCAAATTGACATGAGTCAGCCCGCCACGTGTGTGCGTGTTTCGCATCCGTCACCAATCACGGATCGAAGATCTTCAGAAAATAAAAACCATAGGCATCAGAATGCAAGACAAAACCCGGGAGCACGGCTCGCCCCCCTGGGTGTTGTGGGTGACTCAGGGCAGACTGGGAGTCGGCAGCAGGGTGAGCAGCTCAGGCACCTGCTGGTGTGGGCGCCGTGGGGTCCCTGCAGGTACTGGGGGACACTGTACCGTTCTACTCCACCCGTGGCAGGGACTCGAGTCCCCAGAACAAGCCACAGGGGGGCCGATCTTGCTCCGACCTCACCGGTGCCCCCTTGCTTTGGGAACGGGACCTGAGCTGAGGGTGTGACCTGTCCTCTGAGCCTTGCCGGTGGCCCGGGCCAGCCCCTTACCTGCTCTGCCCCTCCGAAGCCCTGTCCCAGCACGCAGCAGACCCCCCCAGCTGGGCATCCTTAGGCGTTGCTGGCTGGGGCTTCCAGCCCAGCCAGCCTCTAGGACCAGAGGAGGAAGTCCCTGGACTCCCATTGGCCGGGAGAGTCTGTGTGCTCAGCACCCCCAGCCCCTCCGTGAACTTGGCCGTGAGGAATTTATTACTCAGCCAGGCTGTCTGGGCCAGATGGGGTCTGGGGGTTCACGCCGGGAGCAGCTTTCCCCACTGCGCCGGAGGCTGGGGCGGGGGTGGGGCGGGTGAGGACGGCGTGGGCTCATATGGTTCCCATCTGGGGGCGGCAAGAGGGGCGTGGCCTCGTCTCAGCCACGAGGGTTTCCCCCGGGGTCCTCCTGGCCCGTTGTGAAGCCTGGAGGTGAGGGGCAGCCGCCAGCCGGCCCTGGCAGCCGGCTCAGAATCTGAGCTCTTGCGGACCAGAGGGAGAGTGGGGCTGGGGCAGGGGCCCAGGGAGACCTGAAGGAGCCTCTGACAGTGCTGTGGCTGCCCAGTGCATGGGGAACAGACCCCCGAGGGGCTGGGGGCTGCTGGGGGGCTCTCTTCTGGGCTGATGAGGATTCATGGAGAAATCCCTTGTAAGACATTTGCAGTAGTAGCTGGTGCAGGGCAATAATTAGATGTCTCCTTATTAACTCAGCCAAGTCCGCCCAGATACATTTATTGAGCACTGGCTGTATACCAGAAACGGGGCAAGGCCCTGAAGGTGCGGAGGTAAATGAGATTCTGCCCCTGCCTCTCCAGGCCCTCCGAGGGCGGCGTTGGAGCAGGCGTGGCCCTGCCCACGATGAGCCCTGAGGTCAGGGCTGGGCGGTGACCACACTCTGTGCTCGCTCTGCATCTACATCCCGAGCCCCTGGGGTCTCCCGAGCCCCCTGGGGTCCCGGCTGACCTCTCCCCTCCCTGGTGTCCCTGCAGGTCCCGGGGACAACATGGTGACGGCCCCCAGCGTCCTCGTCCTCGCTCTGCTGCTGCTCCTGACGTCCGTGCCTGCGGGCGCCCACTCCGTGTTCCTGGAGGACGTGGTGGGCAGTGGGGAGGCCGAGGGCTCATCGGCCTCTTCCCCGAGCCTGCCGCCGCCCCGGACCCCGGCCCTCAGCCCCACGTCGCTGGGGCCCCAGCCCACGCCCCTGGCCGGCCCCTCCGCCCCCACCAGCCTCCTGGACGGCATTGTGGACTTCTTCCGCCAGTACGTGCTGCTCATCGCTGTGGTGGGCTCCCTGGCCTTCCTGCTGCTCTTCGTCGTGTGCGCCGCCCTCATCACGCGCCAGCAGCACAAGGCCTCGGCCTACTACCCGTCCTCCTTCCCCAAGAAGAAGTACGTGGACCAGAGTGACCGTGCGGGGGGCCCGCGCGCCTTCAGCGAGGTCCCCGACAGGGCTCCGGACAGCCGGCCCGAGGAGGCCTTGGACTCCTCCCAGCAGCTCCAGGCTGACATCCTGGCCGCCACCCAGAACCTCAAGTCTCTGGCCAGGGTGGCCCCGGGCAGCAGGGAGGGAGCCAGGCTGGTGGAAGGCAGAGCAAAGGAGGAGGAGAAGGAGGAGGTGAAAGAGGAGGTGGAACAAGGAACCCAGCAGGTGCACCCAGAAACCCAGGGACGCGGGGTCCCAGCCGAGAAACCAGAGGTGGAGGAGGAGCTGTGCACGGGGGTAGCCGGGAGCGCCGTGGCAGCCGGCGAGGGCCAAGGGGAGCCAGAAGAGTCGCTCTCGCTAGCGCAGGAGGCACCCATGGGTCCCCCCGGAAGCCCCTGTGCTTGCAGCGCTGTCTCCCCCAGTGTCTAACAGCCCCCAGGGCTGCTGGCCCGGCTGGCAGAGCCCTGGGGCATGCAAAGGCCTTCAGTCCCGCCTGCTGCTCCCTGTCCCTTCCTGTCCCGTCCTGCAGCAGGTGGAATGCTGGTCTCTGGGCTACCCTGGGAGTCTCACCGAGGTCCTGCAGCCCCGGGGGGCACGGCTCCTCCCAGGAGGTAGAGGAGGGGCTGTGGCCTTGTTAGAGTGAGGATCGGCCATGCCCGCCGGTCCTCCAGAGGGCGTGGTCGTCGCTGCTTTCCATCCAGCTGGCAAAGAAAATCAGCGTCACCGGGAGTTTGGGAGAAGGTCCAGTGAACGCAGTCCGGCCCCAAATTCAAATGGTGCCATCCTTGGCCCTGACATGCCCGTGTCCCTCTGCCTCTGCTTCCGCCGGAAGTGGACCTGGCTGGCCAGTTAGGGAGATCCTGGGAGGAGCCCCTCAGGCCCTCGGCGAGCATATCCAGACTGGGCTCCCCAAGATGCCCCGTGGAAGCAAGATCAAGGTCAAGGCGTCTCAGGAACAGTACCCCAGCCCCCCAGGGCTCTGCCACGTCCGCAGCGCAGGCTCTGGTTGACTCTGGTTTTGTTTAGTCTTTGCCAAACTTTTAAAAATAGCTGCAGAGGGAAATCTGGCCCTGCCCATGCGGGAAAGCCCCGCTCTTAACCGTCCTGAAGGCACCCCCGGTTTCTCGTGGGTCCAGGGTTAGGGCGTGGGGGGCAGGGGCAGGGTCTCTCGAGGACAGGGCTGTGTTTGAGGGGCATGCACCCTGGGGGAGGGTCTCTGACACCTGGCCTGGGGCAGGGGGCCTGGCTGCCCCCTGTGCTCACACACATGGGCTGGCAGCCACCTTCAGTTGACAGGGAGTCTGGGCGCTGTCCTCACTGGGGGAGGTTCTGGGGGGGTCTTCTCCCTCAGCCCTCTGTCTGGGGTCCCCCAGTCTCTGCATAGCCCTCTGGGCACCGAGATATAACCCACTGGCACAATAAACCCTGATTCTGGCCCCAGGCTCATTGGTTTTCTTGGGTAAAGTGGTGATGATGGGGGTGGGGGCGCATCTGCAGGGCAGGGGCTGAGCTGTCTTGGGGAGACGTCAGTGGTGTCCCAGAGGTAGAAGGCGGGGGTGGGGGACACAAAGGTGCCCACGGGTGGGCGTGGGTGTCCCCAGGGCACAGCGCCAGCCACGTAGTAGTCCCAGATTCCACGCCCGCCCCAGGACACGGGAGCAGGGGAGTGGTCCCAGCTGTCTGCCCTGGGCGGGGTGGCCGGGCACTGGGCCATGCCAATGCCACCATCACCAGGCTCCTCCCTGCTCCTGACCGTGCATCCCCGCCTGCCCCTGCTCCGCCCTGGAGCCTCCAGCTGGAACCCAGATGTGACCGGAGCGGGAGCTGCGTCCTGGGTAGTGGGGGCGGGGAGGCCGTCCCCTGTAGAGCCTCGCCTCCATGGACCCCACATCTGCCCGCCTGAGGGGACACACGATGGCCTGTGTCTGGCTTGTGGGGCCAGGCCCTCCCCTCTCAGCCTGGAGAGCAGAAGAGGAACGCCCTGGACCCCCGCACGCTGTGTGGCTCTGATTGAGTCGCTCAACTTCTCTGGGTCCCAGGCACCCTCTCCTCATTCCGGAGCCTTCTGCAGGGCCTCAAATGTCCCCGTGACAGAAGAAAGCCCTGGAAGACAGAAGCCGACACGGGAGACCCTTGGGCAGCAAGGCAGGGCCAGTTTCCCGACTCACCGCAGCTGGGCCCTTCCCAAGACTGGTGGGGGCATGGGGGCCTGAGCAGGAGCCATGTTGCTTTCACCTCTGAACTTTGACCTCTATAGGGCACTCTTCCACCTCCAGCCCCTGTGCCTTCGATGTCCCCTCCTCCAGGAAGCCTTCCTGACAGCATCCGCCCAGCTTGCCTTCCATAGTGCCCTGGGCTCCGTTGTATGAGTTCACAAGTCCCAGGCCCTTGCTTTGTTGGACCCCGCCCTGAGCACCTGACATCATCAACTCACTGAGACTTACAACCCCGAAAGGTGGGCCCTGTTGTCATTCCCAAGCCACAGATGTGGAAACTGAGGCCCAGAGGGGTGCGGTCAGTTGCCCAGGTCACACAGCCGGGACTCCAGCCTGGTGGTCCAACCTCAGCATCTGAGTCTCTGCTGGGCGCCTCTGGTTCCGGCAGGAATGAATGAATGAATGAACAAGTGAGTGCCTCCCTTGGGGAGGTCTCAGCAGGGCTGCACCCCAATCTGGGATGGGGGCTCTGTCATGGGTGCGTGTCTAACTGGGTCCCAGCAAACCGTGAATCACAGCTGGGGGTGTGGGGGGCTGGGTCGGGGCATGGGATGGGGGTGTCCACTGCTCCCAGGGGCCCAGGAGTCTTCCAGGCCCTGAACAATCCCTCCCCACCCCCCGCCCCAGGACTCAGCTGCCCCCAGCCTGGGAACCCGGCCCCGGGCCAGGCCTGCTGTCGCCATAACAGGGGAGGGGAGGGGAGTGAGATCAGCTCAGGACATGAATCCTGGGCTCAGTGTGGGACCTGGGATGGGGTGGCCCCTGCCCTGCTCTGGTTTGTCTGAGGTCTTGGCTGGGGTGGGGGTGGGAGGAGGCAGAGGGCGTGTCTCCTTTCCCCTGGTCTGCCTCCTACTGCTGTAGCAGAACCTGTGGGGCAGGGCCATTTACTAAGCTGGGCAGGGACTGGGGCTCCTAGGCAGGCCAGGAGCATGGGGCGGGCATCTGGGAGGGCCTCTCGCTGCACACACCAGCCCACCATAACCACCTTCAGCCCACGCGAATGCAAGAGGAGCAGCGTCACGACCTTCGTCCTGAGGAGGAGGAAACGCGGCTCAGAGGGGTCCAGAGTCTTGCCCGAGGCCGTTCAGCCCAGCAGACTGGGGATTCGGACCCGGATCTGACCAGCCTCTCGGCTCGGGCTCTCCAGCACTGAGCCTCCTGCTCCGTTCAGAACATAGCCAGGACCTGAGGCCTAGTCCCTGTGCAGACGGGGGAGGGACGGCTCCCGGCGGCTCATCCCCCGCCATCACTTCCTTGTTGCAATACCGCGTGCCCCTCTCCCCACCTGGAAGTGTGGCTGGGACCCAGCCTTTCTTGGCACTGGTTCACTGAGGCCTGGAATCAGTCGGCGTTAGTCAGGCGTTCGGGTTTGGAGGTGGCCTGGGAGAAGGTAGCAGGTGCACTGGCCGCTCTGTTTCCCGATCACAGCTACATAATGAGCTCCTACTATGCACCTGGTCCCTGGGACACACTGTGCATACAGTGGACCCGTGCTGTGTTCCAGTGGAGGAGACGAAAAAGGACCAGAGAATCACCCAGGTGCACCGGCCCTGATGAGCCGCAGGCAGAGCGGGCGTGTGTCTGACGCTCCACCAAGACGGTTTTCACGGCTTCGCGGAGGGTAACTGACGCACAATACAACGCACATATTGACCGTGTACAATCTGCTGCCCTGCCACACATGTGGATGCCCATTAAACCATCACTGCCACAAGTTCATGGGTGTGTGGCCCCTCCAAGTGTTTCTTTGTAGCCCTTTGTAATCTCTCCTTACTCCTTCTCCCTTCCCCAGCCCCCCACTGAATCCACAAGAAACTATTGATCTGCCTTTGTCACTGTATTTTTATTTTCTGGAACTTTATGTAACTAGAACCATCTAGGGTGTGCTTTTTTTTGGGGGGTGGGGTCTGGATTCTTTCCCTCCCTATAATTATTTTGAGGTTTCTTCATGTGATTTTTTTTTTGACAGGCAGAGTGGACAGTGAGAGAGACAGAGAGAAAGGTCTTCCTTTTCTGTTGGTTCACCCTCCAATGGCCGTTGTGGCCGGCGCGCTGTGGCTGCTGCACCGCGCTGATCCGAAGGCAGGAGCCAGGTGCTTCTCCTGGTCTCCCATGCGGGTGCAGGGCCCAAGCACTTGGGCCATCCTCCACTGCACTCCGGGGCCACAGCAGAGAGCTGGCCTGGAAGAGGGGCGACCGGGACAGAATCCGGTGCCCCAACCAGGACTAGAACCCGGGGTGCCGGTGCTGCAGGCGGAGGATTAGCCTATTGAGCCGCAGCGCCAGCCTCTTCATGTGATTTTTTTAAAAAAATTATTTTATTTAGTTGAAAGGCAGGGGCCAGTGCTGTGGCGCACTGGGTTAATGCCCTGGCCTGAAGCACCAGTATCCCATATGGGCGCCGGTTTGAGACCCGGCTGCTCCACTTCCAATCCAGCTCTCTGCTGTGGCCTGGAAAAGCAGCAGAAGATGGCCCAAGTCCTTGGGCCTCTGCTCCCATGTGGGAGACCCAGAAGAAGCTCTTGGCTCCTGGCTTCAGATTGGCGCAGCTCTGGCCGTTGCAGCTAAGTGGGGAGTGAACCAGCAGATGGAAGGTCTCTCTCTGTCTGTCTCTGCATCTCCTCTCTCTGTGTAACTCTGACTTTTAAATAAATAAAATAAATCTAAAAAAAAAAAAGGCAGAGTTAAAGAGAAAGAGGGAGGGAAGGAGGGAGAGAGCGAGCGAGCGAGCTTCCATCCATTGGTTCACTCCCCAAATGACTGCAATGTTTGGGGCTGAGCCAGGCCGCAAGTAGGAGTCAGGAGTTCCATCCAGGTCTCCCACATGGGTGGCGGGGGCTCAAGCACTTGGGCCCAGACCCATTAGCAGGGAGCTGGACCGGAAGTAGAGCAGCCGGGACTTGAACCGGGGCCCATATGGAATGCTGGTGCTGCAGGTGGCAGCTTAACCTGCGGTGCCACAGCACCGGCCACTCTTCACGACTCAGGTTTCTCTTCTGGTTGGCATAGAGCCGTGTTCTCCTGCTTGGATGTACCACGCGGTTTGTTTGGCCATTCACCTGCCAGTGGCATTTGGGTTGCTTCCTGGTTTGGGCCGTTACGAACAAAGCCTCTAAGAACAGCTGGTGTGAATTTATGTCTTCTTCACGACCTTCACCATGGCCATTACTTCTCCCCATTACACAGATGAGGAAAATGGAGACTCAGAGAGCTCAAGGAACTCACACAACCAGAGTTTGTGAGCTGAACCTTCAACAACGGGCTGCGTCAGTTGAAGAGACATTAGGGCCCTGTGTCCCTGTGAGCCGTCAGCTCTGCAGGTGACTGACGCATGTCACGGTTTGAGCAGCACTGAGCCGCAGTGGGCGTGTGCAGAGCTGGGCGTGTGCAGAGCTGGGCGTGTGAGGCCCTGAGCAGTCCTATGCAGGGCCCTGGTTCTGCACCCGGCTGTGGAAATGATGGGATCGTGCTACAAGGAGTCGGGCTGGGGTGGGGGCAGAGAGCGTGTTTTCAGCAGGTTTGCATTTCGGGCTCTTCCGGCTGCCGCTCCGAAACAGTAGAGGGATTTGGCGCCGGCTCCAGGGCTGCGCGGTCCCCACCGCAGCTGCTCCCCCTCCCCACAAGAGGCCCAGGTTTATGGCGGCAGCTGCAGGGTGAAAAATAGCTCTGCTCGTAAATCCACTCCAGCCAGTGAGAGAGATGCCAGAGGCCCCTGCAATGTCTTCTACCCGCCCGGGGCCCTGCAGGGACCTCAGGGGGAGCCCTCGGAGGCCTAGGGCCCAGGCCTGGGGTGGCCACCTGTGGTGTCTCCCTTGGGGTCTGGGGAGCCAGAGTGAACTGGAGATGGAGTGGGGGAGGCACGGGATTGAGGATGGGGGCTTGCCATGGGCAGGGGGAGATGGGGGGGCCTGGGGCTGTTGCTAGCTGCCAAAGGTGGGGTGCATGCAGTCCCCTAGACGAGAGAGCGGGAGGCTTCTGTTTGCACACACTGGGCCACTCCAGGGTCACCTCTGCTTCCCAGGTACAGCGGAGCCTCAGGCCCACGGTGCGCAGACTCCTGCACTTGGCAGCTAGCGGCTTTCCTCGGGCGCAGGGCACAGGGGCTGGGCAGTGTTGCAAAGCCCAGCCACCAGGGATGTCCTGGGAAGCCCTGGAGGTGTAAAGGACACACACAGAGGACAGAGGTGGGCTCAGAAAGAGCCTCCCGCCTGGGCAGCCCTCGGCGGGGGCCTGGCGCCCACTGCCACACAGGGGTCGCGTCTCAGCTGTTCCCTGTCTGCCTCCGGGGTGCGGTGACCACAGCCAGGGCTCAGACGCTGTCTGGGTGACAGACAGGGGGAGCCCGGTGGCCTGGACCCCTTTGCGGCCAACACCAGGGCTATTCAGGGCAGGCTAATTCCACGGTGACCTGAGCAGCTCGTGCTGGTCCCTGTTGTGTGCACGTTGACATGAACTTGTCAGCCCAGATTCTGGGGGCTGGGGCCGTGGAGTGGAGGGGAGAGGAGGAGACAAATCACCCGCAGGCACGGAGAGGGCAAGGGTATCGAGTCTGAGAGCCTCGGGATCCCAGGGCCAGGCTGAGTGATCTTGCCCTGCTTCCGCACCTCTGTTTCACCTGCGGAATTACAGGTGCAGCGCCACCAGGAGGCGCCAGTGAGGAAGTGCAGATGGAGCCTCTGGCCCCGACAAGGCCGCTGTGTACCCAGTAGGTGGTTAATAAGTGCTGAGAAGGGTGCACTCAGCTCCCCGCAAGGCTGGGGGACTGGGGGGGAGAGGGGGAATTCCTCCTTTGCACCTGCCCTTGGGAGGTGCCCCTCCTGTAGCCTGTGTTCTCAACATTGTCCAGCGCTGGCCGCCATCCCCTTTATACAAGCCAGCGAATGGGGGGGCCGATGTGTGCAGACCCTGCTCCCAGCTGCTCCCAGCTGCTGGGCCCTGTGTCCCTTGTGATCTCCCTGAAGGAGAAGCAGCGCAGAGAGCCCTGACCACAACCGGTTGCCGGGTCAGGCCCTTCCTGTCTGTCCACAAACAGCCCACGCCGCAGGCACGCAAGCCCCTTGGCCGGAGGGAGACTCACGCTGGCGGCGCGTGCAGGAGCCGCAGCTCGCACGGGGCCCTGCAGGCAGCCGCGCCGGCCCTCTTACAGGGGGGAGGCTCCAGTGTGCTGGTGGGGCTGCCCAAGGTCACGGAACCGCTGAAGGCCCAGGCCCGGCGCGCTGGCCTCTGAGGCCCTTGCTCCTGTCCAAGGTGTTGTCCATCAGATGCTGAGAGTCCCAGGGCCTGCAGGCCAGCCCCGAGCCCTGGGGGTCTCCAGAGGCCCACAAGTCCTCCTCCCCAGCCCCGTCTGGTGTGCAACAGAGCTCTGGGCCGCTGTGGGGCGGCAGGCTAGAACCGCTATTAAATTCTTCCTGTGACCTCGGCTAACATAACAGCATCACGTCTGTGTCCCAGCTGGTTCTCTGCACTGCTGTCACGGACTGGGGTGAAAGCTAAGTGTCCCCTCGTGGAAGGAAACAGGGCAGCCTCTCCCGACGTTGGACCTGGCCTTGCCGTCTAGCCCAGAAGTTCTTTTCTGGAACCTGCCTACAGAAATACCTGTGGCTGGGAGTTCAGCTGGGAGGGCGAGGATGCCTGTGTCAGAGCTGTTAGAAGAAGTGCAAAGAGGGGAACCATCTGTGAGCTCCTCTGTGCAGAGGGGGGGGGGGGATCTAGAGAGATCCAAGGCTCCGAATTTGAAAAAATTTAAATATTTATTTGGAAGGCAGGGCGGGGGGAGGGAGAAAAGAAGAGAAGAGAAGAGGAAATCTTCCATCTACTGGGTCACTCTCCGGACAGCCACAACTGCCTAGGCTGGGCCAGGCTAAAGCCAGGAGCCAGGAACTGTGTCTGGGTCTCCCACGTGGGTGCAGGGGCCCAAGCACTTGGGCCGTCTTCTGCTGCTTTCCCAGGCCATAGCAGAGAGCTGGATCATAAAGGGAGCAGCTGGGACATACCTGGTGCTCATATGAGAGGCTGGCATTGCAGGTTGCGGCTTAACCAGACCCTTCTCTGGCTGATATGGACGTCTTTGAAGACACAGAACGTGCTCCTGCCAGCCAAGCTGCACCAGGAGTACGTGCAGGGCGCAGCACCTGGTGCAGCAGCTAAGACTCTCGGGACGCCTGGTTCCTGCATCAGGGCGCCAGGGGTTTGAGTCCCAGCTCCGCTTCCAATCCAGCTTCCTGCTAATGCACACCCTCGAGTGTCTGGGCTCTTGGTCCTGCACATGTGAGACCCGGATGGAGTTCCCGGTTCCCCAGAGCCATTTCGGGTATTTGCGGGAGTGCTCTGTCTCAAAATAAACAGATTGCTCTAAAAATGTTAGGAAAAGACCGATGTCTGGCAGATGACCGGCTGTGGTCCTGCTTCCCTTCTGAGCCTTTTGTCCATTGCTGGATGTTGTGTTGCAACCATGAGAATGCCTGCCGGAGGCAGAGGAGGAGGTGACCGAGGGTCCTAGCGTCACAGCGGTCATGGTCACGGTCATGGTCACGAGTTTCCTTATCTTGTTCCCGATCCTAATGAGGACACTTCTGAAGTCTTGCCGGTGGCCATGAGGTTTGTTGTAGTTTCCCAAGAAATGTCCTTTATCAAGTTAAGGAAATTTTTTTCTATTCCCAGACTGCCAGGATTTGGAGTTTACCAAATGTTTGCCAGCGTCTATTACCATGATAGCTTCCCGGCCCTGCTCCCACACCAGCTGGTTTTGTCCCCAGCGTGGGACCTCTCTGTCCCCTGCACTCCCCCGGCCCCTGTGTCTGTCTCCCCAGCAGGCAGAGTTGTCCAAGGCCAGGGCGCTGGGCAGGGGTGGAGGGAGCCGCATGGCTACGTCAGCATTTTCTCTCTGCGGGTGTCTCCTTGCTAAGCCCGGGGGGGTGCACATTCCCCCCCCCCCCCAGGTTGTTCCAGACGCAGCCGAGACGTCTGAGACGGTCTGAGGTCGGGTTAAAACACTGGTGGCAGACGGGCTGGGGGGCTCCCGGGGCCTTGCATTCCTGCCCAGGACACAGGGCTGGGGGGCTGGGCAGACGTGTGGTGGGGGAAGAATGGCTGGATGCAGGCAGAATCGGCAGAGATGAATCATGGCCTGGCGCGAGCGGGCTCTGGCCTAAAAGGAGCCGTCCAAGTCCGCGGAATCTTTCTGTTTGAGCTGGAAGAAAATATGGGGTCATGGGATCCAGCGCCGCCCTGGCAGTGCAGACTCAGAATTCGAAGACCGAGGAGGCCAGGGCCCTGCCCCGAGGGTTAGGAGCGGGCCCTGGCCATGGGGGAGGGGCGGTAGAGGGGGGAGCCTTAGGAGCACCCCCTGTGCTGTTAGCATGTGCGGGCTCCATTCCATGGTGATGCCTCGGACCTAAGCAAGACAAACCCAGGATGATGGGGGGCTGTGGGGCCGACACAGGGCAGTGATGGAGTGACATGGCCAGCATCTCACCCCAGCTGCAGAATCCGGGAAGCCTGTATGGGAGAAGGCATTGAGGTGAGGCCTGCTTGGAGGTGGCAGCCTTGTGAAGTGCTGGGAAGAGGGTCAGCAAGTGTGCAAGGGCCCTGGGGTGGGAAGGGGTTGAGTGAGCTTCAGGGGCCCTGGGGGTGCTGGAGAGACAGGGGTGAGCTGAGATGGGCGGAGCCTGGGTGGGGCTGGGCCTGGGATGTCAGAGAGAGGGAGCCTGGATGGGGGGGCTGTTGCTCTGAGTAAAGTGGGGCCTGCACCCCCTCTGATTCCTTCCCCTACCATGTGGATGAATGAGCGCTTAGTAAGCACCTGCTGTATGCCTGGCTGTGCCGAACACTTGGTCCACATGATCTCATTCAGGGCTGCAGCTGGCCCCTCTCAGGTGGCCCAAATGAGGACAAATGCAAGACGCGAGGCTTGCCCCGGGGCCCCTCCTGGCTGGGGGAGATCCGTTGGCACATGGCTCATCCACATCGGCTCTGCTTCAGCTCCCCCAAGAAAGAAAGGCCTGGGAGAGTTCGAGGAGAGACTCAGATCCCAGTGGCCGCCCAAGCAGGCCAAGCCGGGAAGCGAGGTGGCAGAGCCTTGTGGGGGGGTGGGGTGGGGGGGGAGAGGGTCCCCAGGGGCCCCGCTGCTGTGGGAACGTGAGCAAAGGCCTGGGGCTGACGGCCAGCGTGCAGTACGAGAAGAGTCCTTCAGCCCCAGAGGGCCTGACACATGCCTGGGATTCCAGGGGCTTCGTCCGTGCCGTCAGCCCTGCCGTCAGCCCTGCCGTGGGCTCCGCTTGTGAAACCCAAGGCTCCTCTGGAAGAAGCAAATGAGGAAGTCCAGGGCCCCACAGTGTGGCCCATTTCACAGACGGTAAGTGGCGGGGGCTCAGCGCGGGACCCGCGGCCTCCTAGGATGGGCGTCGCTGCTGCCTTCTCGCTCTGCCTGGGCCTGCTTTCTTAACCTCTTTCCACAGGTGCTAATCCAGGAACACTCGTGGGGAGACCCTGGTGTGCTGGGCCCCGCGTCAGGGCTGCCCCGGAATCCGCCCTGGAACGGTGGGGGTGGGGATGGTTACCGTGTGGGTAATAGTAGGAGTCCCCCAAAGGCCCCTGTGTTGGGAGACTTGGTCCCCAAAGGCTTACATTGATGGCTAATGGATTAAAGGTGATGCTTGATCTAATTATCTGGTTAATCATCTAATAATCGTTACTTAGCCCCCTGGTCCTCTGGGGCTTGCCCCTGGAAAGTAGTTCTCTCTTGGTTCTTTAAACCCAGCTTGGCCTAGCTTCTCTCTCTCTCTCCCCTCCCTGGCTCGCCCCGTGATGGTTCTCTGCATGTGTCCATCACTGCCAGTCTCTGCCAGCAGTCAGGCCAATGGGGCTGCCTGGCCTTGGACTGTGACCTCTGACCTCTAAGATGAACCGAGCCCTCCCCTTCTAACTGGCTCCTCCTCAGGTGTTTTAGTCAAAGCAATGAAGACATGACCAACACAGTGATGGTGGTGATGGTGGTGGTGATGGTGTGGACAGTGGTAATGAAGATGGCATTGACCATGACCGTGATGTTGATGTTGATGATGGTGATGGTGATGCTAGCTAGCATTGATCAAGTACTTACTACATTCCTGGCTCTGCACTTTTCTTTTTTTTTAGATTTTTTTTTTTTTTTGACAGGCAGAGTGGACAGTGAGAGAGAGAGAGAGAGAGAGAGAGACAAAGGTCTTCCTTTTGCCATTGGTTCACCCTCCAATGGCCACCGCAGTCGGCGCACTGCAGCCGGCGCACTGCGCTGATCCGAAGGCAGGAGCCAGGTGCTTCTCCTGGTCTCCCATGGGGTGCAGGGCCCAAGCACTTGGGCCATCCTCCACTGCACCCCCTGGCCACAGCAGAGAGCTGGCCTGGAAGAGGGGCAACCGGGACAGAATCCGGCGCCCTGACCGGGACTAGAACCCGGTGTGCCAGTGCCGCAAGGCGGAGGATTAGCCTAGTGAGCCGCAGCGCCGGCCTACCTTTGACTTTCTTCATGTGTAAAACTTTCACAGTGAGAGGAAGTCTTCAAAAAGTTCACAGAAAATGTGTATTATATAAAACTATGCATGGATTTCAGACTTTTTTTGCAGCACCATAGACTTACCTTTAATTCTATTTCCTTTTTTTTTTTTAAGATTTATTTATTGATTTGAAAGTGTTACAGAGAGGTAGAGGTAGAGGTAGAGAGAGAGAGAGAGAGGTAGAGGTCTTCCATCTGCTGGTTCACTCCCCAAATGGCTGCAAAAGCTGGAGCTAGGCCAGGCTGAAGCCAGGAGCCAGGAGCTTCTTTCAGGTCTCCCATGAGAGTGCAGGGGCCCAAGCACTTGGGCATCTTCCGCTGCTTTCCCAACCGCATTATCAGGGAGCTGGACTGGAAGAGGAGCAGCCGGGACTGGAACGGGTGCCCTTACGGGATGCTAGTGCTGCAGGCAGAGGCTTAGCCTACTCACGCCACAGTGCCAACCCCTTAACTCCATTTTCTGATGCACTCTTTGAAGGGTTCTTTTATTTTAGGATTTGTGTGCAGGGCCAAGGAGCGGAACCACATACAGCACTGGCAATGGTGCGTGGGTGTGGCCAGCACAGAGACGTTAGCGGTAACCACCACCATGACCACAGTGAGCTCTTCACAGGGCCACACATGTGCTTTCTGTGCAATTCCTCCTTTAGTCATCACGTCTACCATCAGGGAGGTGGGAGAATCATTCCCATTTTACAGGCAAGTAAACTGAGGTGCAGGGAGGTTCAGTGCCAGCAGCTGAGCCCTCACTTCCTGAGGCTGCCTCCCTGTGTGCAGGGGTCTTCTCCGGGGAGGTGGCCTTTTGGGAGGGTGGCCGGGGTCATCTTGGAGGGTGGGAAAAGCAAGCAGGCAGCCATCAAGAGCCCTGGGTGGGTGGGTGAGGGGTACCCCACACCCAGCTTCTGCTTGGGGCTGGGGCTCATGTGCAGGGGGCCCCCACCTTGACCATGACTCTGGGTCCTCTGTCCTGACAATGGACATGGCCTGCACTTGGGCCTCAAGTCCAGCGAGCTAGAGGCCATCAGGAGGTGGCCCTCATTCACTTGGCTTTTTCAGAAAACTCACCAGAGACAAGGTGCCGTCCCCGAAGTCCGGAACTGCATTCTGATCTGGTCTCCAGAGGCCCCAGTCGGGGAGGAGCAATTAGGAAAGGTTACGCGGGAGACCCTGTCACAGCTGCGGCGTGGCGCTCCGAAGGAGGAGAGGCGGCCAGGGAACGCAGCTGGGGCTCTCCTGCCCCTGCCTGCCTGTGTGCCCTGGGGCAAGTCACCTCTCTGAGCCACTGTTTCTCCATTCACTCATCCCTCCATCCCTCCCTCCATCCATCCACCCACCCTGTCCATCCTTTCCTCCATCCATCCATTTGTCTATCCATCCATCCATCTACCCACCCCTGTCCATCCATCCCTCCATCCATCTATGCCTCCACTTGTCTATCTGCCCACCCACACACCTCATCAGTGGATGCCCGAGACGAGGCTCCAAGGCAGAGTGCAGGTCAAGAGAAGCCTCGGCCAGGGCGTTCCTAGCAGGAGGAATTCAGTGCACTGGGGCAGAGAGATCTGTGGAGGTGGAAGTGTGCAATGTATCCTAACGGCAATGGGGCTCCAAGGGCAGGTTCTAAGAGGAGGGACAGGGTCACAGTTGGCCTGGAAGGACCCCTTGGGCAGCCCTGTGGGGGCTGGTTCCCGTGAGGCTGGGGGCAGGGAGACCACTGAGGAGGCCAGTGGAGGGAGGACGGAGGCCCCAGCGAAGGCAGAAGTGGAAGCAGGGTTCAAGTGCACCCTTGGAGGTGGGCGGTGCCCCCTTTCTCCTGGGACGGAGGATCCCCTGAAAGGATTTTAGCGAATGGCTTTGCAAGGTGCACAGCTCTCCCCCATGGTTGGCACCCATGGATGCACCCAGGGACTTGAGGCTCGGCCGGGGTGTGTATGCTCTGTGCACTGACCAGTGCCCAGGCCCCAGGTCCAGAGCGTGGCATTTCTTGGAGCACTGGGATTTGATGGGGCTCCTGGATGACTGTGGTGCAGTCAGGGTGAGGCTGAGTGGGAGGGCCGTGGCGCTTGTCAGCACGGGGCCTGCCCTGGGTTGCTTCACTTTCTCCCCGTGAAGGTCCCAGGCACAGGTGCGCTCTGACCTCAGCTGGAATCCTGAGGCAGCAGGAGCAGCCCGGGCTCTGAGCGGCTCAGCCCGGGCCAGCAGGCTCGCATGAGGTGGCCTTGGCAACCAGCGTCCTTGATGGGAACAAGGACGTTCAGCTCAGTGGGCTGCTGAGTGCGTGCAGATGGGAGCGAGGTAGAGATGTGGAGACCCTGCTGGGAGGCCGCAAAACCCCTGGACTTGAACTCAATACAGGGCGCACGACGCCCTCGTGTGGCCAGAACTGGACTCGTCCGCCAAAGGCCGCGACTCTATAATAAACAGTGTTTGTAGCCTGAGGTTGGGGCTGTTCTGGTGGGCCTGTTTGGGCTGCTGCTGAGCCACTTCTGAAAGGCAGGATTCACTTTCAACTCCCAGAGGATGCTAACTGGAACAGAACTGTCTCATTAGAAAAAAAAAGACAAAAGTGTGTGTGGGTGGGGATCGCGGTGACGCCGCAGGGAGTGGGCAGCCGAGCCCGGAGGGCCGTGCAGTAAACAGAACAGGCCACAGCGCCCTCTCGCAGGGTTCCGCCCGGGTTCTAATTTGAGAGCTGTGCAGGCTTTGAAGTTCTGTGCCCTCCACCAGAGCGCCCAGGGCAGTTTTTAAACAAAGGCACGTTTAAAAGGCAGCCGCCTGCGCCTGCGCCCAGCGCCCAGCACCAGCACCGGAGAAAATGCTCACGCCTGTCTGGAAGTCGCAGATTCGAGGCTGCGGTAGTCCCGCCGCAGCGTCAGGCTTTTTCCGGAAAGCTCCGGGGTGTGTGCGTCGGTGCCGTGCGGACGGGCCGAGGGGCGGCCCTCGGGATTTGGTGGCTGATGCTGCAGCGGGGTGACTGGCTTCAGACCTCAGGTGTCCACTGCGCAGGGACAGACCCTAACCAACCACGCGCCTCCCCCCAGAGGGCAGGACACGGATGTGGCACAGGTCCCGCCCCAGGGCCTCGGCCGCCACCGGCCCAGGGCCTAGGAGCCTGCATTCCAGCTCACTTCCCATTGCTCTGAGTTTGGTGCGTGGCTTCGGGGCCTTGTCCGACGGTTCTCAGATCTCAGGATCTCATAAACAAGTGGAATCATCACACGAACTGCAACACTCCGACTTCTCAGTGCCTGTCTGGCCAAGACCAACGACCAGCTTCCTTCCCCCTTGTTCCACGAAGCGCGGGGCATGAAAAATCGCCTGGCCGTGACCTCTGTGGCCCCATGTGCTTGGAGAGGTGTGACGTCATCACACACGGGATCTGAGACAAGGCTGATGAGAAGCTTGGGGCCCTGTGACCTTTTATTTATTACAACACACACTCACATATACACAGCGACTATGTACAATCATTGGCTCCCTCAGACAGAGACTAAGGCATCCTACGGGTGCTCCCCGACAGCAGACTCGGCGACAGGAGATATTTATGAACTTCGCGGCCAGAACGCGAGACTCCATGACTGGTTTCAGTTCTGAGGCACACACACAATTCAAAACAGACATGAGCTTGTTAAGGCGAGAAAGGCGGGCTTAAAGAAACCACGGATTCAGAACAAGGACACTGTGTATTGAGCTGGAGTCAGAGCCGCCGGTGGACAGCAGGCATCGTGCGCGTCTCGGTCTTCTACATGGCAGCCCAGGGGAGCGCAGCGCAGGTGGGCGAGCCGCGGGCGGCCCTGCCAGGGCCTCGGCCTCACTTCTCCGCCTCGCCTTTCTTGGGCTCCTGTTTCAGCTTGTAGTCAGCCAGCGCGGCTTTGATGGCGTCCTCAGCCAGCACTAGGAGGAACAGACGGAAACAGCCTCAGTCTCGACACTAGAGAAACGGGCTCAGGAGTGGGACTGGGGGGAGGCCGGGGCACGGGCGGAGCGGCAGCTGCTTCCTGGGGGTGACTCCCGCAGGTGGCTCTGCACACAGCCTGGAACCCACCTCCTCCCCCGGGAGACGGGGACGCGCACGCTTTTCTGGCAATAGCGTGGGGACTCGGAGCGGGCGTCTCACACACAGCAGGGGCGCGACACGGGCTGGCTCCATCCAGGAGTGCTCGGAGCCAGCCGGCCTGACTCGGGTCGGCTTGACCTGGGGAGGGGCTGCCGCCGGCACCTCGCCCTCTGGGGGTTCCGCGTTTGGAAACTTCTGCTCAGGAGTCAGTGTTAAGCATAAGGCCGAGGGGAACATTGAGAAAGCCGGAACGACAGCCGAAAGCAAGCAAACAAGAGCGTCCGCTAAAGGTCCCCGCACCTGAGTGGCTAAAACAAGGGCGAAGCGGTCTCCAAGCCACGGCCTCCCCGCAGTACGCGAGAGCCCAGCTCAGGCGGAGGGAGCCGAGTCCCAGCGAGCTTCCTGAGGACGGCTGGTGCCCCAGGTCTCTTCCGAGTGTCACGCGGGCGAAAGGCTGGCGCTCCGCTGACTTTCAGCTCGTGAGCTCGGGACCTGCAGCGTGCTAGGGCACTGTTTCCCATCCCTCTTTCCCCGGAGAGTTAAGAGAGGCTGGGGAAAGTGTTTGATCTAACACGCAGACCCCAGACAGCAGGGGCGCGGGTCAGAGCACGCGGCTTTCCCCAGCACGGTGCACGGCGGGCACTGCTCAACCAGGCTCCGTCACTCCACAGACCCAGGCCCTGGCAGGAACAGCACCTGCCCGGAAGAGACCGGAGACTCAGGGAGCAGGACGCTGGCAAGAGCCCAGTGTTTTCCTCTGCTGGTCCTAACTGAGCTACGATATGAGCTGGCAGGGGACAGCAAAGATTCTGTAATCAAGGCCCGGGGCTGGCGTTGCGGCGTAGTGGGTAAAGCTGCTGCCTGTGACGCCAGCGCCCCATGTGGTTGCCAGTTTGAGTCCCGGCTGCTCTATTTCCGATCCAGCTCCCTGCTAATGGCCTGGGAAAAGTAGCAGGAGATGGCCCAAGTGTTTGGAGCCCTTCACCCATGTGGGAGACCCGGCTGTTGTAGCCATCACAGGAGTGAGCAGTGGACGGAAGATGTGTCTCTCCTTTTCTCTGTAACTCTGCCTTTCAAATCAATCTTGGGGGAAAAACCAAGATTCTGGAATCAAAGCCTGGGGCACAAACTCTGGCTCTGCCACCAACGAGCTGTGACGGGGTGACTTCAGGCGCGCGCAAGCTTCCTCGTCCATGACAGGGGAGTGATGGCTCCCGCTGTGGACCTGAGGGTGTCCTCAAGGTCTAGAAACGACATCCATGGAGGGCTCGGGACACTCCATGCCAGCACACAGCAGCTCCCAGCCGTGAGACCAGCGGGCGCAAAAGGACGCTCACTGCTCTCAGGCAGGCGGGCTGACGTCAGGGCCAAGCGCCCTGCTGGCCGACGCCGCAGGCAGAGACTTACTGGAGCAGTGCAGTTTCACCGGGGGGAGGCAGAGCTCCTTGGCGATGTCTGTGTTTTTGATGGTCAAGGCTTCCTCCACCTGACAGGCACAAGGGAGACGCACAGGTTTAGTGAGGCTGGGTGACGCGAGGGCCCACGAGTAAGAGGCGGGCCAGCGGCCTGAGCACAGGCCGGGCGGGGGACAGCACACACACAGATACACACACACACAGACACATAGACACACACACACATACACACAGACACAGACACAGACACACACAGACATGCACACACAGACACACACAGACAGAAACACACATACACACACAGACACACACAGACACAGACATATACACACACACACAGACATGCACACACAGACACAGACACACACACAGATACACACACATACACACAGACACACACAGACATGCACACACAGACACACAGACATGCACACACAGACACAGACACACACACAGATACACACACTGTTTAGTAACTCAGTTCTCAGGACTCCTGCACTGGGGCTCTCAAGGACAAAGTACACACATCCGCCCTGCCTGGCCAGGGTTGGCCAGGGCGGCCAAGTCCCGGGATTCTGCCAGGAGCAGAATCCGTGAGGAGCCTCTTAGGGGCCTGTGTGAGACAGCAACAGGGGTCGGCCTTTTCTTTTGGTTTTCTTTGCTGGTTTTGCAGGCCCAGGGCCGGGAGCTCTCTGCAGACAACCCCTCTGCCTGCAGGACTGCCCCCTGCTCCCCCTGGGGCAGCCCCGGGCACCAAGTGAGGTGGGCAGGAGCTTGCCTGGGGGAACACAGCCCCAGTGCCTTGGGAACCCTGGTGGTCGGGGGTGGGGGGTGGAATCTCAAGTTAAAGAAAGGCCTGTGCCCGCTTTCGCTCATAGCTCGGAGCCTGCTAATGGCCAGGACCCTGAGCCCAGGGGCCCTGTCTCAGTGCTGAACCTGAGAGTCCCTGCTGACAAATCACATGGGGGCCACGTGAGGCCAGAGCAGGTCAGGTGAGTGCTCCCTTCGCCAACGGAGTTTGCCAGCCGAGGCCGGGCCAGAGGCTGCAGGTGGCACGTGGCCTGGCCAGCACTGCACGACTGCTCCTAAGACTTGGCTCCCTGGCCCGTGTCCCTGCGGGCTGGCTTCCGAGAGGTTGTCAGGGTGACGGGGGCCCTCCCCCCGCTGCGGCCGCTGGGGAAGGGGGCTTTGCAGAGAGGAGGGAGGAGGTGCGCCAGCCCTCCTCACCTCTCCCGGAAGCCTGCGGCAGCCACCGCACCACTGCTCCCGGGGCTGACCCTGCCCTCACCCCCTGTGTTTCCGAGTCCTTACTCCTGCCGCTATGGGGCTTAGGCGGTGGCACCAGCAGGAGGCCCTTCCTCCTTGGGTCCCTGGGGCCGTGCCCTGGAGGTGGTGCTCACAAGGGTTGGCAGCAAAAGCCCAGCTGGCCCAGCCACGCCCTCTGCTTCCTGGCTCAGTGTGAGGCGGCCTCCGAGCACCACTGCCCTGCTCCTGCCGCACCACATGGCTGGCTCCGTGGGGCTGCCCAGCCCTGGACCTGGACCTGCAGACTGGAGGCAAAATCAACCTCTCTTCTCTTCCTAAGTAGCTAGTCCTGGATTTTTTTTTGCCGCAGTGATGTTGACAGCCGATACAGCCCCCAAACACCCAGGGAAAAGTGATCAACAACAAAACATCCACACACCGCCCGACACAGTGTGGAGCAGGCTGGGGTCAACCTTTAGGGAGGGGGGACTGAAATAACACTGTGCGGGTAGCATTTGCGAATGACCTCGTGACGTGTTGTTCCTCTCGGCCACACCTGCCCCTCCGAGAGGCAGGCTGCAGGCGGTGCTGCCAGAGGGCCAAGGAGCCCCAGCCTTACCGTCTTCCCTTTCACCCACTCGGTGGCTAAGGAGCTGGAGGCGATCGCAGAGCCGCAGCCGAAGGTCTTAAACCGGGCGTCCACAATCTTCCCCTTCTCATCCACCTGGATCTGGAGGAAAGAGAGAGGAGGTGACTCCCGGGTCTCCCCCAGAGCTCCGGGCTCGCCGTCCACGCTGCGAGTGAAGGTGCTGGGTACCGGCTGCTTCCGAGACCAGGGATGACGCAGGGGCTGCCGGGGCCAGCGCCCAGGCCTCGCTGCCGCCCCGGCCTGCTCGGGGCTGGGAGGAAGTCGGCCCACCGCTGCTGGGCAGCTGCTGCTCCAGACAGCAGAGGGTTTCCAGTGCGAGTCTCCTGCGGGCACCCACTGCACTGAGGGGCCCCCTCCTGCCCTGTCTCTGTGTTCCTAGGCATGTGAGGTCTCTGGTGGGCTTCCCAGCCCATGAGGAGGGAGGTCCAGGGTACAGCTGCTGTAACCCAAGTGCCAGCGGCTGCCTGCAGGACGCTTCCGATTTGGGCACACGGTTTCCCTTGGATCAGCAAAATTCACAGACCCTTCCAGCTGGCTAACTTGGAGTCTAGGCTGACGCAGCGAGGTGGAACGTGAAGTCAGCTCCCTCCTCCAGAAAAGATCTGCACTGCAGGACAGCAGTAGGAAGGAGTCCCTGCTCAATCCGTTACGACAGGCCTCCTCCCAGAACCAAACGGAACGCGGCGAGAGCGGGGAGCTGCCCGGCCCGTCCGGACCCGTACCTGCAACTTCATGACATCCCCACAAGCGGGGGCCCCCACGAGGCCAGTGCCGACATTTTTGGACGTCTTGTCAAGGGACCCCACGTTTCTGGGGTTTTCATAGTGATCCACAACCTGAAATGAGAAAGTCGGGAAATCGCCACGTTCTCCCCATGACGTCAGCACCCCGCCCCGGGCAGGCGCCCACTGAACACGTCTCCCGTGGGGGAGAGAGAGAGCCTACATTCGCATCAACGAGGGCCCTCTGTGTCACAGGCTCCTCTTCCCCCCAATAAAATCCACTCTCCAAGGAGACGGATCACCATTCAAAACTGTAAAAAACACCACTCATAGCCCAGGGCCACAAGGCTTTCTCGGAAGCCTCCGGGGGGGGGGGGGGGGGGCCGCTGCAGAACGCACAATGCTATCTACCAGAGGTGCTAAAATAATAATAAACAAAACAGCGCCGGGCAATGCCATCACCCGGAGCAGCCGCGCCCCCTAGCGCGAGCCCGCGTCCCTTCTGCACAAAATGTCAACAAAATGCCACCGGAGCCCCGAGCCCACGAAGCAGCCAGCCCCCGCCCCACATCCCACCCGAGGCCTCCCGAGAGAACCACGTCTACTCCAGACTCCGTTCTGAGTTACTGCGTGGTTTTTAGCTGCTTCCCTACAGAGGCAGGCGCACACGTCGGGGTCTTTACGCCCCCGGGGACGCGGCCAGCGGCTGTCAGCCACGGCTCGCTCTCCCTCCCTCGCCAAGAGGCAAAAGCGAACCCCGAGCAGGTGCAGCGACCCCGCCACCGCGACAGCGCGTGCCTAGGACCCCACGCTCACTCTCTCCTGCTGGGGAGCCGCGGGAACAGGGTCGGAGTGCGGCGGCGACTGGCCCAAGGTCACCTGGCCCGGGCAGTGGCCCGAGCCCGCGCCGGGCTGTGTGTGTCCTCGACTCCGAAGGCCAAGCGCACAGGATCCCCGCCCAGGGCCGTGGGCAACGGAGGGGAAGCAACCGGGAGCCGCCTGCTGAGCTGCGTTTATCCATCAGCCGTTCCCGTCACCGCGCAGCGAGGGGAAGTGGGCGGAGGAGCGGGCGCCGATGGCCCCTGCTGCCTCGGCCACTTCCACCTGCCGTGGACGGAAGTGTCGGCTGGGATCCGGGGACGCCTGGGTGCCCTCGGCCGCTCGCGCACCCCTAGGCTCGCCCCTACCTTCTTGTGATAGAGCCGGGCCGGAGCGGACAGCTCCCGGGCGGGCAGGCGCGGGCTCCGCAGCAGCAGGGCCGACGCCGCTCTCCGCAGACGGCCAGCTCCAGCCGCCGCCATCTCTCCGGCGAGCCCCTGAGCCGCCCCAGAGCGACGCCGAGGGGCGGGGCGCGCGCGCGCGTGCGAGTCGGGCTGACGTCAGCGCGCCTGCGCCCGCCCACTCCGTGCGCGCGTCCGCGCTGTGGCCTCGCCTTGGCCACGCCCCTCGGGGGCGGGGCGTGGGAAGCGCGGGAGGGCTTGCTGCGGGGCGTTGGGGTCTGGGTTGGGGTCTGGGGATTCCGCGGCGGCCGGGCTGAGAGGGTGCAAGGCCGCATTCTAGAGGCGGACCCGGTACAACTTTGCAGTGCGCCATTGAGGCTCAGAGTGGTCGCGCGGAGACCTAGGCTCAGTGGGGACAATTGGTGACCCCAGCTCCGGGATCCGCCCCTCCCCGGCTGTGCGCCCTGGGCGGCTGGTGCCAGTTCACCAAGCGTAATCCGTGGTAATTCTAGGACAATTGTTTTAGCCACGCGGCAAATACGTATTAAGTGCCGGCGCTAGACAGAGTGGAGGATTTGCACGGAAAGCAAACCCCACCGTTCTGGTCCCTTTACGCTTGGTAATGAGGGAGAAAGGCAGTGAATGAACACACACGCACACACACACAAACCAATATTTCCCTACCTCAAAAATGGGACGCTTCTTAAGGAGGAATCAAACACCAATCCCTTATTTTCCAAACAATGTCTAGATTGTATCTCTGTTGAGATCTCCTTACAGAACAGCAAACTCCTAATTTATAGGACAAGGCATGGCAATGAGGAGCCACTAAAGACATGTTTATTCATGGACTCTATTGATGCTGGCTTGCATAAGGCGATGTGATAAAATTGGAAAATTCAAACACTTAACGTCTACCAGGTACGAGGCATTGCATAGAACGGGAGGCTCTCTTAGGGAAGTGAGTTTGTCCCGTGAATGATGCAGTCGATCCTTCCCGGAGGATTTGTTTTCTCAGCGTTTGAGCCTCAGTTGCTGGGAGACCGAGCTCCGCTCCGAGTCCGGCTAGGCTTTAAGAAAACATTTATTTACAGGAATCCTTTGACCTTCTCAAGATGGCGCCAAGCCCGTCACTGCAGACACCACGCTCACTCCACGACTTCCTCTATGGCCGCCACTTCCTGTCCAAAGACCCAACTTCTGTCCGGAGTTGTGCCGGAATACCTGTCATGTTAAGGAGCCTTTTCTTCGCCGGAGGTTTCTGAAAGTATATTAAAATAATAAGAACTGCGTACTTTTGTCTGTTTTCTTGTCCTCTGAAGCTCCCAGTTTCCCTTTCGGTGGCAAGAAAGCGGGGGTTTTGGTCAGGCGCGCGCCGCGGGCAGCCTCGCCCTCAGCCGGGTCTTTGGCGGCCGAGGGAAGACCCGGGAGTCCCTGAAGCGCAAGATGGCGACGGCGGCTGCATCCTCGGCTTCGGAACCCGAGGCCGAGCCCCAGGCCGGGCCCCAGGCCGAGGGAGAGGAGGATGAGGTCAAGGCGGCCAGGACGAGGAGGAAGGTGTTGTCGCGGGCTGTGGCCGCTGCGACGTCCAAGACCATGGGGCCAGGGTGGGACCAGCCGCAAGAGGAAGGCATGAGCGAGAGCGATGGGGATGAGGAGTACGCCATGGCCTCCTCGGCGGAGAGCTCCCCCGGGGAGTACGAATGGGAGTACGACGAAGAGGACGAGAAGAACCAGCTGGAGATCGAGCGGCTGGAGGAGCAGGTGGGCCCTCGCTCCGGGGCCCCGGCCCGCCCCGCGGTCGCGAAAGCCGGCAGGCCGCCGGGCATCCCCGCAGCTGCGGTCCTGGATCGCCGCCTGCGGCCCTGGTGCTTCGCAGGCGTTGCCCGGTGGAGGCTCGGTGACGGGAGCGGTGCTAGCGCTGCTTCACGCCGGAGGCCGAGGACGGGTCGGGCCGCCGGTACTTTGAGCCGCTCGGAACCGCCCGGGTAAAGTTGGGTCTTGTTAGGATGGAGTCCTTTTCCTGTGGGCATGGTAACGGGGGTCCAGCGCAGCGGGGGAGGGAAGATAGCGGTTGAGACGGTGGTCGCGGGCGCGGAAAGGGGGACAGAGGTTTGCCCCGCTTTTGGTAGCTTGGGCGGAGTGCTTAACGCCCCTGGCCCGGGCTGCCCCGGCTGCCGGTTGGAAAACGTTGTGTCCAGCCCCGAGGGGGTGTAGGGAGTGACCGGTCCCGTCGATGGTTGTGTGCAAAGAGCTCCCGAGATGTGCTGAGAGCTTCGGTCGTTGGTGCACGCCCAGTGTCACAGCAGAGGTTGGGATGGGGGAAGCGGTACGCTAACCTTTCCCCTCCCTCCGAGCTTCTGCTGGGGCGTCCTGCTGGGCAAACCCAACTGGGCGCCCGGTGCTGGGGGGCCCGGGGCAGGGTGGGGAGCGTGGGGCGCCAGCGAGGCGATGCAGCACTGTCTGGTTTCCCGGAAGAAGCCGAGGCTTTGCTCCAAGTCGCTCAGAGTGGGGTTTGGACCCTGGCCGGCTCGGGGGTGTGAGGCTGCTCACCCAGGTTCTCACTCAGCCCCGCCCGGGGTCACTTGGTTGGGATGCCTCCCTAGCACTGATGCTTTTTTTAAGCCCTGGATAGCAGTGCGATCCGTGCCCGGGAGCTGTTCCCAGAGGAACCAGTGGCTCCATTTCTGGTCAGTAGAAACGGCCACTGGTTTTGGTATGCGGAAGCGCAGGTGTCTGATGCAGCGAATACAGGGCGACCCGGGCGCCGCGCGGGCTGTGTTCCCGCCCTCCGACTGCTGGCCCTGGTGCTTGACTGCACTCCTCCACGAGCTGGGGCGGCGGGGCCCCCTGTTTTAGCAGGAGGGGCGTCTTGACACCAGGGCGAGGCTGCTCAGCTCCCTGGGGGCGGAGGAGGGGTCAGAGGCCGCGCCTCCTGTTGCTGGTGCCCAGGGGTTGCCCGTCCGGCCTCAGGCCACCCAGGGTGGGTGTGGAAGGCCCACAAGCTGGGGCCTGGCAGGTGGTCTGAGCTGACGACGCCTCCGGCTTCGGAAATGAACTTTGCCAGTTTTTCCAACCCTCTCCCCTTCCTCATTCTGACCCCCCGGCCCCTCGTTTTCCTAACTGCCTTGCTGTTGGGGCCGTAATTACCGGTAGTGTGAGATAGACCCCTTAGTACTTGGTGGCTCTGCTTGTGAGTTCTGGCTGTCCTCCCTGAGTGTATTTTATGAAAGCTGTTATTTTTTTAAAAGGTTTATTTATTTTTTTTAAAGACAGAATTACGGAGAGGCAGGGGTGGGGTGGGGGGAGGTCTTCCGTCCATTGGTTCACTCCCTAAATGGCTGCAATGGCCAGAGCTGGGCTGATCCGAAGCCAGGAGCCAGGAGCCTCTTCCGGGTCTCCCATGTGGGTCCAGAGGCCCAACCACTTGGGTCATCCTCACTGCTTTCTCAGGCAATCAGTAGGGAGCTGGATCAAAAGTGGAGCAGCCGGGTCTAGAACTACACCCACATGAGATGCTGGCACTGCAGACGGCAGCTTTACCCACTACGCCACAGCATCAGCCCTGAAAACTGCTATTTACTGTGGTACCTGCTGTGATCAGAAGCAGAGATCTAGAAGTGGGGTCTCAGATGCCCTGCCTGAGCCGATTTCTCCGAAGGGCACCGGGATGGTGGCTTTGCAGCCACGTGTGACCCAAGCTCGCACCCGGTAGTGAGGACCTGGTACGAGTGGTTTCAGCTCTCTGAGCCCGGGACGTTGCGGTTGGTCGACTGAAGGCAGGGGTAGGGCCTCCCTCACAGGACGGCCGTGGCTTGAAGTGACGCAGTGTGCATGCAGCTCCTGGCCCAGTGCGGCACACAGTAGGTGCTGTGGAAAAGCCCACCCCGTTCTCCTCCCTTCCTCCCCGGGCTTCTGTGCGGTTTGTAGGCACAGGTGGGCGTGGCACCTTTTCCCCACTTAGCAGATCATTTTGTGCCTGGGCTGCCTCCTCTGTGTCTCTGATGGAGCCCCGGGACTGGCGCGGGCCAGCCTGATGGTGCGCATTTGCCGGTGCTGACGGCACTACGCGGCACTGTCTGCTCTAGGTGTGTCTCAGGAGGCATGTGACATGCGGACTTCCCAACACACTTCCTTACCGAGTGTCTTTTGTGTTTTGGCCAGAAAATCGGACCACCTTAGAGGCAGGTCCCGCTGAGGCGACCTTTGTGCCCGGTCCTCCTGCTGACCTACAGGCGGTATTGCTGTTCCGGCCGGCGCCGCAGGGCTGTCCCCCCCGCTCGCTGCTCGAAGCCGGCCGGCTGGCAGAGAGCCTCACGTGCTCTGGGCTGGAGGACTGTCTTTCCTGAGCTTCTGGAACTACTGCTGTTGTATGCAACATACTGTACAGTTGTCTTTTTTTTTTTTTTTTTTTTTTTTTTTTAAGAGGCAGAGAAAGAATCCACTAGATATCCACAAAAGGGGGTTTGGGAATGTGGTCCAGGTCTCTGATGTGGCTGCAGGAATCCAGCCACCTGGGCCATCCCACTGCCCCTCCCCCCTCCCCCCAGGTCTGTAGTGGCGGGATACTGAAGGCAGCACCCGAAGCGCGATGTCAGACCAGGCACCGACCCGCTGGGGTCAACGCCCCCCCTCACAGTTGATTTTGAAACTCGGGGTGGAAATAAAGCTACACGAGAACCCGAGCAGACTGGCAGCCGGCAGAACTGGGAACGCTGTGTCCTTACCTAGTCCAGTGAGAGGTTGTCCATCTGCTGGTTCACTCCCCAAATGGCCACAGTGGCCAGGGCTGGGCCAGGCTGAAGCCAGGAGCCTGGAACTGCATCCGAGTCTCCTGTGTGGGTGACAGGACTGAAGCACTCAAGGCGTCTGCCGATGCTTTCCCAGGCACATCTGAAGGGAGCTGACTCGGGGTGGAGCGTCTGGCACTCTAACCAGTGGTCACGTGGAATGCGGGGTGGCAGGCGGAGGGTTAACCCACCACACCACAGTGCTGGTCTCAGTTGAGCATCATTTGTTGAAAAGGCTTTTTTTTTTTTCTCCATTGAATTCCTTTTGCACCTCTGTCAAAAATTACTAGGGCCTGTTTGTGGGGGTCCGTTCCGGGGTTCTGTTCCCACCCTTTGATCTGTTTGCCAGTTTCACACAGCACTGATCATTGCCAATGTAGACTCAGGTAGAGTCGTCATCTCCCACTTTTTCTTCTTTTTCAAGATGATGCTTAGCTCTTTTAGGGCCTGTGCCAGTCCATGTAAATTTTAGAATAAGCTTATCTGTGTCTACAGAAAGCCCTACTGGGATTTTGGTCAGAGTTTCATTAAACCTCTAAGTCGGTTTGGGCAGAGTGTCTTTCTTGTCTGTGTTGAATCTTTGAATCTGTGACCGTGGGACGCTGCTGCGTTTTTTCAGGTCTGTGGTTTCTTTCCTCAGCTTTCTGTGACTTTTCAGCGTGCTGGTTCCATGCATGTTTCAAGTTTATACCTCGGCTGGCACCGTGGCTCACTAGGCTAATCCTCCGCCTTGCGGCGCCAGCACACCGGGTTCTAGTCCCGGTCAGGGCGCCGGATTCTGTCCCGGTTGCCCCTCTTCCAGGCCAGCTCTCTGCTGTGGCCCGGGAGTGCAGTGGAGGATGGCCCAGGTGCTTGGGCCCTGCACCCCATGGGAGACCAGGAAAAGCACCTGGCTCCTGGCTCCTGCCATCGGATCAGCACGGTGCGCCGGCCACGGCGGCCATTGGAGGGTGAACCAACAGCAAAGGAAGACCTTTCTCTCTGTCTCTCTCACTGTCCACTCTGCCTGTCAAAAAAAAAAAAAAAAAGATTTATTTATTTGAAAAACAGTTACAGAGAGAGGTAGAGACAGAGGTGAAGGTCTTCCATCCTCTGGTTCACTCCCCAGATGGCCGCAACGGCTGGAGCTGAGAGCCGATCTGAAGCCAGGAGCCAGGAGCTTGTTCTGGGTCTCCCGTGGGGGTGCAGGGGCCCAGGCTGTCCTCTGGGGATGCTGGTGTTGCAGGTGGTGACTTTACTTGCTGTGCCACAGTGTTGGCCTTGTTAATTCTTTTTTTTTTTTTTTAAGATTTATTTATTTATTTATTTGAAAGGCGGAGTCACAGGCAGAGGCAGAGAGAGAGAGCGTGAGAAGTCTTCCATCCCTGGTTCAACTCCCCAAATTGCCGCAACAGCCAGAGCTGAGCTGATCCGAAGCCAGGAGCCAGGAGCTTCCTTCAAGCCTCCCACGCCAGTGCAGGGGCTCAAGGACTTGGGCCACCTTCTGCTGCTATCCCAGGCCATAGCAGAGAGCTGGATTGGAAGTAGAGCAGCTGGGACTCGAACTGGTGCCCATATGGGATGTTGGTGTCCCAGGCCAGGGCATCAACCCGCTGTGCCACAGCGCCAGCCCCCCAATAATTGGTTTTTAACTTGACTCCATTGTGGTCAGAAAGTGTATCCTGTCTGATTTCATTCCTTTTGGATTTGTTGAGGTTGGTTTTATGGGCTCAGCGAATATTCCCTGGACACTTGAGAAATACAAGGTTTATGCTGTTGTTGGTAGAGTGCTGCAGGTGTATAGATTAGGTCATGCCGTGGATGTGCGGCCGAGTTCTTCTGTGCCCTTGCTGGCTTTCTGTCTGGTGGTTCTGTCAGCTGCTGAAAAGGGGGTGCTAGACACTGCTGCAGCCTTCATTGTGGGGGGGCCGTCTTTGAGCCGCGTCAGTTTTTCTTCATGTGTTTGGGAGCCCTGTTTGGAGCATACACATTTAGGATTGTTGTATCTTCCTGATCCTTTTGTCATTGCATAATGTCCCTTTTTGTCTCTGATATTCTTTGTTCTGAAGTCTGTCGGATATGTTTTTTTTTTTTTTTTTTTTTTTTTGACAGGCAGAGTGGACAGTGAGAGAGAGAGAGAGACAGAGAGAAAGGTCTTCCTTTGCTGTTGGTTCACCCTCCAATGGCTGCTGCGGCTGGCGCACTGTGCTGATCCGAAGCCAGGAGCCAGTCTCCCATGTGGGTGCAGGGCCCAAGCACTTGGGCCATCCTCCACTGCCTTCCCGGGCCACAGCAGAGAGCTGGCCTGGAAGAGGGGCAACCGGGACAGAATCCGGCGCCCCGACCGGGACTAGAACCCGGTGTGCCGGCGCAGCAGGCAGAGGATTAGCCTAGTGAGCCGCGGCGCTGGCCGCATGTGATATTAATGCAGCCACTTCAACTTCTTTTTAGTTAATGTTTGCATGGCATATCTTTTTCTGTTTTACTGTCAGTCTGTGTTTTCAAATTTGAAGCAAGTTTCTTGTAGTAAGCATAGAGTTGTATTTTTTTTAAAAGATTTATTTATTTGAAAGGCAGAGAGAGGGAGAGACAAAGAGATGGTGGGGGTGGGGTGGGGAGAGATCTTCCGCTTGCTGTTCGCTCCCCAATGGCTGCAACAGCCAGGGCTGGGCCAGGCAAAACCAGTGAGGAACTCCATCTGGGTCTCCCCCTGGGTGACAGGGACCAGGTACTTGGGCCGTTATGCGGGTCTCCCCGTGGGTGACAGGGACCAGGTACTTGGGCCATTATGCGGGTCTCCCTGGGGGTGACAGGGACCAGGTACTTGGGCCGTTATGCGGGTCTCCCCGTGGGTGACAGGGACCAGGTACTTGGGCCATTATGCGGGTCTCCCTGGGGGTGACAGGGACCAGGTACTTGGGCCATTATGCGGGTCTCCCTGGGGGTGACAGGGACCAGGTACTTGAGCTGTTATGCTGGTCTCCCCGTGGGTGACAGGGACCAGGTACTTGGGCCGTTATGCGGGTCTCCCCGTGGGTGACAGGGACCAGGTACTTGGGCCGTTATGCGGGTCTCCCCGTGGGTGACAGGGACCAGGTACTTGGGCCGTTATGCGGGTCTCCCCGTGGGTGACAGGGACCAGGTACTTGGGCCGTTATGCGGGTCTCCCCGGGGGCTGCATTAGCAGGAAACAGGAATGGAAGTAGGGTAGCAGCGTCTCTACCCCAGGAGCTCCAGACAGGGGATGCAGGCGTCCCAGGAGGCATCCTAGCTGCTGCCCCACAGTGCCTGCCCCGTCTTCGTCTTTGAGCGGGAATGTTGCATCGTGGGCGTGGCCATGTCAGTGGCTCTCCCGTGTAGCACGGCAGGTGGGAGTGCTGGCACCAGTGGTGACACAAAGCTGTCACTTTGAGGACAGCATTTTAAGTTTCAACCTCCGTTACTTTTGCTTCTAGCTCTCCATCAACGTCTATGACTATAACTGCCACGTGGATCTGATCAGGCTGCTGCGGCTGGAGGGGGAGCTGAGCAGAGTGCGGGCGGCTCGCCAGAAGATGAGCGAGATCTTCCCCCTGACTGAAGGTACCGCCTCGCGTATCTCGGACCCGAGACTGGAGCACTGTGCTGAAGGGGTGCTCCTGCTAGAAGTCTGCCGCACAGAGCACCTTGGAGAGAAGAGAACTCAGCGTTTCAAGTCAGCTGTTTTCACTTAATTATCTTAGTGTTTTGCAAGATATAGTTGGGATCATATAATATACATGCACATTTTGAATCCTGATTTCTTTGTGCTCATTATAACAAATTATTTTTTAAAGATTTATTTAATCATCATTTGAAAGGCAGAGAGAGAGAGAGAGAGAGAGAGGTCTTCGATTCACTGGTTCACTTCTCAGATGGCCGCAGTGGCTGGAGCTGGGTGATCAGGAGCTTCTTCCAGGTCTCCCACGCGGGTGCAGGGGCCCAAGGACTTGGGCCATCTTCTACTGCTTTTCCAGGCCATAGCAGAGAGCTGGATCGGAAGTAGAGCAGCTGAGACTTGAACAGGCGCCCATATGGGATACCGGCACTGCAGGCAGTGGCTTTACTTGCTACACCACAGCACCTGCCCTGACAGAATTTTTTTAATGGAACTAAACTTTTACTCTCATTCTCTTTTTTTCCCCCATTCCAGTGTTTCTATATTTAACCTATTCTCTTGGAGCCAGAAATTGTGAATATATTATAATTAAACTTTTAGAGAGTTCTTTAGAAGTTTATTTCCATTTTGTTTTGAAAGGTGGGGAGAAATAGAGATCTACCATTTCCTGATTCACTCCCCAGATACCTGCAGTGGTTGGGTAGGATCACACCAAAGCCAGGAGCCAGGAACTCTTCTCCGTGTGGGTGGCAGGGGCCCAAGGACCTGAGCCATCATCGTTGCTCCCAGGGTGCACGTCGCAGGAGCTGCAAACAGGTGCAGTGGGGACTCGAACGCTGCACTCTGATTTGGGATACAGGCATCCTGAGCAGTCTTACTGCTGAACCAAATGCTTGCCTGGAATAATAGCTTTGCCTTTTTTTTTTTTTTTTTTTAAGATTTATTTATTTATTTGAAAGTCAGAGTTACACAGAGAGAGAAGGGGAGGCAGAGAGAGAGAGAAGTCTTCACCTGTTTCACTCCCCAGTTGGCAGCAACAGCCGGAGCTGCGCCGATCCGAAGCCAGGAGCTTTTTCTGGGTCTCCCACATGGGTGCAGGGGCCCAAGGACTTGGGCCACCTTCCACTGCTTTCCCAGGCCATAGCAGAGAGCTGGATGGGAAGTGGAGCAGCCGGGACTAGAACTGGTGCCCATGTGGGATGCCAGCACTGCAGGTGGCGGCTTTATTTGCTATGCTGCAGCAGTGGCCCTGAACAGTTTAAAGATATATTTATTTTGAGGGGCTGGCGCCATGGTGCACTACGTTAATCCTCCGCCTGGGGTGCCGGCCTCCCATATGGGTGCCGGTTCTAGTCCCAGTCGCTCCTCTTCCAGTCCAGCTCTCTGCTGTGGCCTGGGAAGGCAGTGGAGGATGGCCCAAGTGCTTGGGCCCCTGTATCCACACCAGAGACCAGGAAGAAGCTCCTGGCTCTTGGCTTCGGATTGGCTCAGCTCCAGCCGTTGTGGCCATTTTGGGAAGTGAACCAACAGAAGGAAGACCTTTCTCTCTGTCTCTCTCATTGTCTGTAACTCTACCTGTCAAATAAATAAATAAAATCTTTAATAAAAAAAAGATATATTTTGAAAGAGTTACAGAGAGAGAGGAAGAGACAGACTTTCCATCTGATGGTTCACTGTGGGGAGCAACTGGGAGCAACTCGGACTAGACTAAGTTACTGGAATTAAGACTTATTCTATGCATCTGCTCTCCCACAATATGGCACTGGGAGAGGAGGGAACAGCTTCTACACAGCTGCCTCCAGTTCAACCAATAAACTGCAGGAGCTGCTCCTGATTGGAGGAGAGCAGCGTACTCGGCGTGTGGGTAGCAGAGTTGGGATTGGTGGAAGAGGACTATAAAGGAGGAGAGAGACAACATGCACCAGGAACATCTATCTGAAGGAACACCTGTGCAGCCCCCGAGAGAGCCGGCCGGCGGTGTGCCGCTCCCCCGCGGAAGTGGGGAAAGTGGCAGGGGGAATCGCCCTTCCACGGAGGTGGAAGGGACGGTAGCCAACCCGGGAAGAACCAGCAGCAAACCCGGGGAGGGCCGAGCAGACAAAAGAACAGCGCAGGGTCCTGTGTCGTTCCTCCACAAAGAGGGGGAGCGACAGTTCACTTCCTAAATGGTGGGGTGTCTCATGTAGGTACAGGGGCCCAAGCACTTGGGCCATCTTCTGGTGTTTTCCCAGGCTCATTAGCAGGGAGTTAGATCAGAAGTGGAGCAGCTGGGACTTGAACTGGTGCCCATATTGGATGCTCGTGTTGCAGGTGGTGGCTTTACCTGCTATGTCACAATGCTGGCCCCTTGGTTTAGGAGTTGAGACTTGAGTTTGTATGAGCTGGGCCAGGCTGTGTGAGATGGCTGTAGCTGCTGGGTGCCGAGGTCTCCTGGTCAGGCCTGCTCCGGCGTGCGCTGTGGGGAGGGGCGGTAAGTCAGGAGGCGTGTTTTCTCCTAGAGCTCTGGCTGGAGTGGCTGCACGACGAGATCAGCATGGCCCTGGATGGCCTGGACCGCGAGCACGTGTACGACCTCTTCGAGAAAGCCGTGAAGGATTACATTTGTGAGTCCCCTGGGCTTTGTTTACGGCTGAGGGTGGGCGTGGGGGGTGTCTGGTGGTGACACCTAGATCCATCTGCTGTGTGGACTGTGCAAATTCTGTGAGATGTTGCGACCCGGAAGAGAGAGCTGTCGTCTAGCAGCTGGGAGATGGAGGTATGTTTGTCATTGTCTTTGGTCTTCAGGTACTTGGTTTTAAAATAAAAGTGGGAGGAGCATCCGCAGTGAGGGAGTGAATATGCAGAGGATCAAATTGTAAGGTGAGAGCAGCAGCAGTTGAGATGCATGAAAGCCCCCTAACCCCTGCGTCCTGTGCAGAGGACGCCCCAGAGCGTGGGGGGTTTCCTTCATGGTCAGGCGGGAGCCGTGGCTGCCGCCGCCCAGCATGGCTTGAGAGGATCGTGGTGCATATTCCCAGCCCCAGAGCAGATCAGCGGTCAGAGTCTGGTTTCTACTGAGTGCTTTCATGTCACTGTAAGGTTGAAAATCACAAGGCACACCATCCTTGGTTGGGGACTGGCTGTGCTCAATTTACTTCAGTAAGTAAATAAATCTTAAAGACAAAACAAAAAAAGGAATAAAGAGAAGCTACAGATTGGGGGGAAATATCTATAAAAGACATGTCTGGTAGGGGAGTGTTACAGACTCCTAATAAGAAAGCAGCCTGATTAAAATGCACCAAAGACCTGAATGCACTCTGCAAGGAAGATCTGTGGATGACAGGTAAGCGCTGAAGGGATGCTCCGTGTTGTGTGATCAGGGACGTTCAGAGAGAACTGAGATGACCACTGCACGTGCTGGGTGGCCAGGATCCAGAATGCCGACGGCGACTAGGCAGGTGAGACTGCAACAACAGGGGTTCTCGCTTCTCTAGAAAAGATTTATTTCTTTGAAAGAGTGACAGAGAGAGAGAGAGAGAGAGAGAAGTCTTCCCATGTGCTGCACGGCTAAGCTGAGGCTAGAAGCCAGGAACTCCTGGTCTCCCGTGGGTGGCAGGGACCCAGGCTCTTGAGCCGTCATCTGCTGCCTTCTCACGTGCATTAGCAGCAAGCTGGATTGGAAGTGGAGCAGCTGGGACTCAAACCTGTACTTCCATATAGGGTGCTAGTGTTGCAAGCATTGCCCTAACCCACTGTACCACAACGCCAGCCCAAGACATTCTCATTTATTACTGGTGGGAATGCAAAATGGTGTAGCCAGTTGGGAAGACAGATGGGCAGCTTTTTATAAAACTAAAAGTATTCCTCAACCGTTCAGTAATTGCATTCCTTGGTTTATACCCAGGAAGAGTTAGAAATGTACATCTACCCAGAAACTGTCACATGAATGTTCACAGCAGCTTTATTCAGAATTGCCAAAACTTGGGAGTGACCAAGATGACCTCCAGGAGGTGGATAGATAGATAAACTGGGACCTCCATACAATGGAGGATTATTTAGTTCTGAAGCGAAGTGAGTTACCAAACTGTTAAAAAGACATGGAAGAAGGGCTGGCACTGTGGTGTAGGTTAAGCCTCTGCCTGCAGTACTGGCATCCCATGTGGGTGCTGGTTCAAGTCCCGGCTACTCCACTTCCGATCCAGCTCCCTGCTAATGCACCTGGTAAAGCAGTGGAAGATGGCCCTAGCGCTTGGGCCCCTGCACCCACGTGGGAGACCTGGACCAGGCTCTTGGCTCCTGGCTTTGGCCTGGCCCAGCCCCGGCTGTTGCAGCCATTTGGGGAATGAATCAACGGATGGAAGATCTCTCTCTCTCCTTCTTTGTATCTATGCCTTTCAAATAAAGAAATAAATCTTTAAAAAAATGGATGAAACATAGCTGCATGTTGCTCAGCAGCCGGTCTGAGGGACTACACACACGACTTCAGCTGTGTGACAGTCTGGGAAAGGCAGAGCTGGAGACAGTGGGAAGATGAGGGCTGTTGAAGGCTGGGGATTGAGGGGTGAACAGGCAGCGCCCAGAGGACTTTTAGGGCAGTGGACTGACTCAGTGTGGTGCTGTAACGTGGGTACATGTCACTCTCTGTCCAAACCCATAGAGTATACCACACCAAGAGGAACTCAAAAGTAACTAGACTGAGTGATGGTGTGTCAGCCAGGGTTTGTTGATTGTAACACACGTACTGCTTCCGTGGGGGATGGGGATGGTGATGGTGGGGGAGGTGGTTCGTGTGTGGGGATGGCAGGCATAAGGGAAGTCTCTGTACCTTCCACTCAACTTCACTGTGCCTTTAAAACCATTCTAAAGAATAAAGGCTTTAATAGGACTTCATAGTGTTTCTCCCCGTGTCCATGGTGTCGTGGGCGAACGTGGTGTGATCTGTTAGGAGGCTGACCTCCGTAGAGGAGGAGCTTTGCCGTTGACCGGGAACCTCCCTTCAGCAGCCAGCTCATCCCGTTTTTATTTTATAGCCGTGTGGCATCTCTGTGTGGGTGAGTGAGAGCAGAGAGCACACAGGTTGGCTGGTTTTGAACGAGGTTCCCAGTGGAAAAGCAAGCCTCAGGAAAGCGTGTACTGCTTTCACATTGGCCTTCACTCCTTGGTGTTTCTTTTTTAAAGCTTAGAATATAGGTCTCTGTAGTTATTTTCAAATTCTTGAAAAGTGACTTAATAGGCAAAATAGGTACAGAAGAATCGATGCAATCAGAGAATTGAATTTGTTAGTCTTAAAGGCACAGAAGTATGTAAAAAAGTTAAACTGAAAGAAATAAGGCAGTGAAATTACTTCCTTTTTGTTGAAACATCATTAAAAAGAGACTTAAACTGCAAATTTCTGGTAGCAAGATGGGTACTTGTAGCTTTGATTACAGCAGAATAACTTTATAAAGAGAAAATGTTTGCTGTGTAGCTCACAGTTCTGGGGGTTCATGTCCAAGATTAGGCAGCCCATTGGTTTGGTCTCTGAGGGCAGCGGAGGGCAGTGGCAGAGCAGGTAGTGAGGCAGGAGCCAGAGACACAGCAGGGAGAGAGAGGGCCTGGGCCCAGACTCAGGCTTTTTTTTTTTTTTTTTTTTTTTTTTGACAGGCAGAGTAGACAGAGACAGAGAGAAAGGTCTTCCTTTTTCCGTTGGTTCAGCCCCCAACAGCCACTGTGGCCGGCGCACTGTGCTGATCCGAAGCCAGGAGCCAGATGCTTCTCCTGGTCTCCCATGGGGTGCAGGGCCCAAGCACTTGGGCCATCCTCCACTGCACTCCCTGGCCACAGCAGAGAGCTGGCCTGGAAGAGGGGCAACCGGGACAGAATCCGGCGCCCCGACCGGGACTAGAACCCAGGGTGCCGGCGCCGCAGGCGAAGGATTAGCCTAGTGAGCCGCGGCGCCGGCATGGACTCAGACTTTTGTAAAAACCGTCTTGGGAGGCATGCCTCCAGCTGCCTGAGGACCTCCCTCTGGCCCCCTTCCCAAAGGTCTGTCTGGACTTTCCACCAGCACCTGGCGGGGTGGGGGTGCCCTTGACACGATCCTTCAGGGGACGCCCACGCCAGATCCCAGCAGTGCTTGTCCTTCACTCTGATTAGAAAGCTTACACGGCAGTCAGGGATTCAAAGTAGAAAAAGCCAAGGTCTGGGAAGTTCTGCAGGGTGGCTCAGATTCATAGGTCTCTTCACTGCAGTCCATTATGGGTCCCTTCAGTTTTAATAGAGTTGTGATTGTTACAGTACAGACTTGCTCGGCAATCAGTGGTGATGCTGTGTGTACACTCACTCAGAACACACTTGTGAGATACGTTGCAGGCTGCAGTGTCAGGATAAGGACACGGGGTGCTTGCTGATGTGTGAATGCGTACAGTTTTGGTGGGCATCAGTTTGAGTATTTGGGTATTTTACAACCCAAACTAATAGAAGACTTCTCATTTTTAGGTCCTAACATTTGGCTGGAGTACGGCCAGTACTCAGTTGGTGGCATCGGTCAGAAAGGTGGCCTTGAGAAAGTCCGCTCTGTGTTTGAAAGGGCGCTCTCGTCGGTCGGTTTACACGTGACCAAAGGCCTCGCGGTGTGGGAAGCCTACCGAGAGTTTGAGAGTGCGATCATGGAAGCTGCTCGGGTGAGTGAGCCGGGCCTGCCTCGGGGAGGGCGTAACCTGCCCTGGAAGTCTTGAAACACGTGGGACATGAGTCTTAGGGTCCACACAGTTAGCAAAATGGTCTCTGCCCATGCCTTAGCTGGTGGGCAGTAAAGTAAACAAAAGTGATTGGCCTTTGTGGAAGAGCAAGACTGATTTCTCTGACTTAGTTGATGCCACAGATTTTTTCCGACATTTAAAAATAGACTGCTTTACTTAGATAGTTCAGGAGAATGTAGAGAACAACATGTCGCTAAAAAAACATGTGTTTCACATCCAGTTGTAACCGCTAGGAGGTCTGACCCTGTCATGGCTGCCTTTTAGATCATGATTTGTGGAAGTTGACTGTGCGCACGTGGCACCAAGTGTTGTTGACACACACAGGAGCTCTCCGATAGATAGATGGTTCTTTTTTTTTTTTTTTTTTAAAGATTGATTTATTTATTTGAAAGGCAGAGTTACAGACAGGCAGAGGCAGAGAGAGAGGTCTTCCATCTACTGGTTCACTCCCCAAATGGCCGCAATGGCCAGAGCTGGGCTGATCTGAAGCCAGGAGCCAGGAGCTTTTTCCGGGTCTCCCACATGGGTGCAGGGGCCCAAGGACCTGGGCCATCTTCTACTCCTTTCCCAGGCCATAGCAGAGAGCTGGATTGGAAGTGGAGCAGCCGGGACTAGAACTGGTGTCCATATGGGATGCAGGCACTGCAGACTGGGGCTTTAACCCGCTGTGCCACAGCACCAGCCCTGATAGGTGGTTCTTAGTTAAGTAGCCCTGGTCTGCAGCCGGGTCCTCAGCTTACCCTGAATAAGGCCCAGGGCATCCCCTCTGTCTGACATCTGTATCACTCTGTTGTCAGAATCCCTGCGTGCACTCTGCTCTCACTGTCCCCAGATGTTCCTGTGTGCACTTGCCACCAGACTGCTTTTACTCCCCTGTTCCTTCCACTGGGAGCCTGCAGACGTATCCTAGACACTCACTCCTGCAGGAGTCTTTCTGACAGCAGCTCTCCCCTGAAGCCAGTGTAGAGTGAGCTTCTGTGCAGTGCCGTGGCCCTTAGCATGCTGCGTGTGTGTGACCCCTAGGGTGTGCCCCGTCACGGTCGCTGGGATACGTCTCATGCGTGGTTTTTGCTCTCTCCACCGTAAACACTGGAGAGGCACAGGTAGCATTTATTTTTGTGCCCTTCCCAACCCTTCGCAGGATACTTCATGTATGAGAGGTCATAGGCAGGTTTTTGTTTTTTTTTTTTTGAGCTTGAAATGAAAATTTTTTTGAGATACTTTTTGAAGTAGAAAGATCCAGAGTTTGTCATTTACTACTGATTTGCTTCTTTAGCCCATAGCTGGCTTCCTTTCCCCTTCTGACCGGGAACAAACCTTTGATTCACAGCTTGACAAAGTCCACAGTCTCTTCCGGCGACAACTGGCGATCCCGCTCTACGGTAAGAGACGCAGCCCTGGCGGTAGCCAGCCCTTGGCGTGTTCAGATGTGTCTCAGTGTGTCATGGCACGGGTCCTCCCAGCAGCCTGTGGGGCAGGCAGGGCTGCTGTCCTCATTCTCAGTGCACACTGTCACTCTGTACCAGGCCTCCCAGGAGGATTGTAAGGAGCACAGGCCCTCCTTGACGATGTCATCAAGGAGGGAGGTGGGGGCTGCAGCTGACGGAGGTCGGCTTTACCATCCAAGGGTTCTGTGGAGGACTAACTTCCGTGACAGAGTAGAGTTCATGTGGGGGGGTTAGGTTTGAGAGTACTGGTGATGGGAAATACGTGCATTTGAATTTCTTGGGTTTGTTAATAGTCGTATTTTGGGGTAAGTGTATTTTTGGCAAGCCGCGCCTCTGTGAGTGTTCAGCGCCCAGAGGGCTGCAGAACGTGGGAGGAGTCGGGGACCTTTGCCTTGTCCGTTCCCTGGCTGTGCAGCGTATAGGGCACTTCACTTGACCAGGTGTTACTGCCTTGTACTCTGTGGTTTATCTGGGTTCAGTTTAACAAATGATAAAGTGACAACATTGGATCATGAGGTGACATGCGGGAAAGGCCAGTACTGAGGTGTCTCACTGATTTTGTCTCACATACCAGTAAGCAACAACCTCACCTGGTGACCCAAGTGTGAACTTGAGTCAGTCAGCCTGGGTGCAGAGCCTTGCTCTGCCTTCAACCGTAGCCAAGTGACTTCGCCCTCGCCTTCAGTTTCCTAGACTCCAAATGAGGGTCACATTAGATAGTGCGCTGTGGCGGTGTGGGGGTCAGATGAGTTAATGATGAAAAGTGAGGTCAGGTGGTGCTGATAAGTTCATTGACTCTTGATTAATTAGCCGGTACAGGTGCCTGGGACGTTGAGGTGGAAAGGATTCTGGGACCAGCTCGGCTCGGCAGGAGAGCTGCCATGACCACAGATGAGGGAGGGGCTGGTGGCACCTGAGTCTCATGGCTCAATCTGTGTTTGGGTTGATACAATGCAAGGGCAAGACCCACGGGGCTGAAATCCATCTTTCGATAGATATGGAGGCCACGTTTGCAGAGTACGAGGAATGGTCGGAAGACCCAATACCAGAGTCGGTGATTCAGAGCTATCACAAAGCACTGCAGCAGCTGGAGAAATACAAACCCTACGAGGAAGCGCTGGTGAGTGTTGGCTTCTCGTCCTCAACTCCCCTCTCCACGCATTTCCCTGAGCCTCCGTTGCATTATCTTGAAAACCTGTACTGTTGTGAAATGTAGCCTGTATAAGTGTGTCCATACAGCTCACATCATAATAATGAAGTGAACGTCCGTGTACCCACCACCCAGGCTAAGAAATAGAACATTGCCAGTACCTTAGAAGTCTCCTATGTGCCCCTCTCCGATTGCTTCCTCCTCCCTCTCGCGAGAGGTAATCACTTTCCTGACTTTGTGATAATCATTCCCTTGCTTTTCTTTATAATTTCACAGCCAGTAAACGTATCCTGAATTAATATGTTGTGTTGATTTTGCTTGCTTTGGAACCTTTATATAATGGAGTCGTGCACTGTATTTCTTTTGAACATTCAGCATGTTTTGGGGTTTGCTCACGTTGATAAGGATAGTTGCGGTGTGTGTGCTGCCCCTGCTGTGACGCCGGCTGTATTCACCACAGGCCTCCTTGCCGGGCAGTGGGCTTACCTCCAGGAGCACAGAGCGTCCTCTCTGTCTGCTGGAGCAGCTGGGAATGAAGTCGCTGGGGCGTGGGTTAGTGCCAGGGGTTGTCCAGGTGGTCAGTTCTCATTCCTGCCCGTGCTAGCTGAGAGGTCTCACTGCAGGCGCTGAATCCGGGCGCTGGCAGGTTTTGCCGGTTGACGAGTCTGAGATGGTGGTTTTGCATTTGCCTGATTACTAATAGAGTTGAGCATCGTTTCACTTTTATTGGTTATTTGGATTTACTGTGTTTTGTGAGATGCATATTAAAGTCTTTGGCCCATTTTACTTTTCATCTGTTTCTTTTCCAGTTGAGTTTTGGGAGTCTGGCCTTATCCCTCATTGTTGGTTGTATGTATTGCATTCCTATTCCCCCCCACCTGTGGCTTGTCCACTTTTTAAAATGGTGTCTTTTGCTGAACAGCTCTTAATTTTCCTGTAATTGGATTTGTTATTTTTCCCTTGTGGTTTGTGCTTTTGTTGTGCTTATTTGAGAAATCTGTCTTCAATGTTCTGAACTCTATTTTCTTAAGAAAGTGTTACCGTTTCACTTTCCCACCCGGAGAAGGAGTTGTCCTAGTTCTGATTCTGATAGCCCTGACCCCACCTCGCTGATGTGCTGATGTGCACGGCGCCCCGCGGCCTCTGTGCCGGGTCAGCCGTCTGTTCTGTGCCGGCCTCTCTCCTGGTTTGTGTGGCACCAGCACAAGGACTGGCTTTGTGAGAAGCTTTGATCGTGGATCCCATGAGTCCTATCCACCTTGTTCCTCTTTGTGAGAGTGTGGCCTTTTTTTTTTTTTTTTTTTTTTGAGATTTCTTTATTTGAAAAGCAGACTGAGAGACCGAGACAGAGAGATCTTCTACCTTGCTTCACCCCCAGATGCCGCGATAGCCAGGCACTCAGTGTTGGGTGCAGGCATTTCAAGAAGCATCTTAGGCTGCAGCAGTGCCTGCCCCACCTCCGCGCTCTTCTCCATCAGGCTGAGAGTCAGCTGTTTAAGGTTCTATTTAAACCACAGAAACAACGCCTCTTGTCTTTGATTGGAATCACTTTGAATCTACGGATCAGTTTGGGGAAGAATTTCCATCTTCTGCTTGCTGGCCTCTGCTCTTTAGGCTTGTTTCTCTGTAAAGCTTTCTAATTTCATAATGTATCCAAACTTGATACTTACTTTAAATATATTTTGAAGTGGTTTTTGCTGTCAATGATACTCTTTTAATTTGAAGATTTGTTTATTTGAAAGGCAGAATTAGAGAGGGGAGACATAGAGATCTTCCATCTGCTGGTTTCTCCCTAAATGGCTGCAACATTTGGGGCTGGACCAGGCTGAAGCTAGGAGCCAGGGACTGCATCTGGGTTTCCCACGTGGATGGCAGGGCCTCAAGGATTTGGCTCATCTTCCACTGCCTTCCCAGGTGCGTTGGCTGGGAGCCGGGTAGGAAGAGGAACAGCCAGGCACTTGGTGTTATGGTGTAGCAGGTGAAGCTGCCGCCTGCAACGCTGGCATCCATATGGGTGCTGGATCATATCCTGGCTGCTCCACTTTTATCCAGTTCCCTGCTAATGAATGGCCTGGGAAAAAGCAGCAGAAGATGGCCTAAGTACTTGGGCCCCAGCAGCCCACTTGGGACATGGAATCTCTCTCTCTCTGTCTCTCTGCTTCTTCTGTCTCTAACTTTGACTTTTCAAATACACACACACACACACACACACACACACACACAAAGAGCAGCTGGGACTTGAACCAGTGCACATATGGGATGCCTGCTTTGCAGGTGGAGGTTTGACCAGCTGTGCCACAACACTGGACCCAGGTAAATGATACCTCTTTAAAGAGTTTTATTTTCTAGTTGCTCTTGGTATATATTCATTTTTTAACGCCCAAACTTGATAAATTCTTAACTTACAGGTTCTTTTGGATACTCTGTTTTGATTATATGAGGGTACTTCCAAACGTTTGTGGAAAAGTGGAATTGAAAGTTTGTTGTAGCTCAAAAATTTTTAAATCTGTATGTAGTTTTTTTCATAAATGCACATTTTCCATGAACTGCTTGGAAGACTTTGTATTTTGTAAATGACATTTTGCCCTTTTTGCTCTTAGAATACTTTTTATTTTTTTAAAGATTTTATTTATTTGAGAGGTAGAGTTTCAGAGAGAGGGAGAGACAGAGAGAAAGGTCTTCCACCCTCTGGTTTACTCCCCAAGTGGCCGCTATGGCAGAAGCTGAACCCATCTGAAGCCAGGAGCGGTCCAGCACTTGGGCCATCTTCCACTGCTTTCCCAGGCCATAGCGGAAAGCTGGATGGGAAGAGGAGCAGCTGGGACTAGAACCGGCGCCCCTATGGGATGCCAGCACTGCAAGCGGAGTATTAACCTGCGCCACAGCGCTGGCCCCTCGAATACTTTTAAACTTCACTTAGCATTGCTCAGACGCGCTCCTGTTTCCCTGTGTCTGTGTTTGACGAGGTCTGCAGTCAGCATTTGGGAAATGAGCGCCTGCACTTCCCCTCCGGGGCCCCTCCTTCCTTCTTGTGCCCTAGCTCTTCTGTCTGAGGGGCTCCCGTCTCCTGCACTGGGGACCGGCTGTGAACGGAGGCCGCCGGCTGGGCCTGTCCGAGGGGGCTCCCGTCTCCTGCACTTGGGGACCGGCTGTGAGCGGAGGCCGCATGCTGGGCCTGTCTGAGGGGGCTCCTGTCTCCTGCACTGGGGACCACTGGGGACCGGCTGTGAGCGGAGGCCGCCGGCTGGGCCTGTCCCAGCTCTTCACTCTGCTCGGGAGTTGCTCTCCCGGGACGGTGGATTCCAGCCGACTGTCAGGTTCTCCACTCTGTCTCTGCCGTTGCCGTCGGGAGCTCAGCCGTCTGACTCTTGCTGCGGTCTCTCCGGCTGGTTGGCTTGGCTGATGTTCTGGACGTGGGTGGCAGTGGGCCCACGTGTGGGTCTGTTTAATTTCTCAGTTTGTGGTTTGGGCTTCTTGGCTGTATTTGGTGTGTTTCTCGACACAGTGGGTCGCAGGGCTGACTGTGGGGGTGGAGCTCTCGGTGTGGATCCTGGCTCTGCTGCTTGCTTGCCAGCTCTGTGACCCAGGCCCGTTCTTACCCTGCCATGTCTCAGTTTCCCCGAGTCCAAGGTGGGGTAGTATTGAGCCCTGCCGTAGAGGATTGTTGTGAAGATCGGATTCTTAGTATATTTGGAACCAAAGCTTACCTTTATGTAGCTTGCCACCTTCACTTAGATTTTGTCTTTAGTACTTCTGTTTCTTTGCCAGTTTGTTGATGGTTTTTTTAAGTTTTTTTTTTAATGTATTTAATCCAGTGGCCCAGTCCACCATCACGACTGGAAAGCGAGGCTGTTTGGAGGAGGTGCGTCTTGGCAGCCTGCCTGTCCCCCCTCCCCCCTTCTTTTTCACATGCAAACACTTTGTGTGTAGTTCTCTTCCCTCTACTTGTGGCCTTCTGCGCAGTCTGGCTCCTGAGAAAGCAGGGTGGGGAAGAGGATTCTGTGTGTGAAGAGTTGTGCTGTGCGTCTGGATCAGTAAACACTCAGCACAGCCTCAGCCTTCTGCATCTGCCTGGAACCCTGCGGGAGCGGAAGCTGAAATGGCACAGGGCTCCTGTTTGTCCTGCTTCGGTGCATCACTGTACTTAGTCGGCTGAGCAAGGGTCGTGTGTTCTGGAAGGGGGACTGGCCGTGGCCGTGGCCGTTGGCAAAGGTGTTGCTGTTCCAGTCAGTTCCTGATTGATGGCGAGTTAAGTCCCCTGTGGCCTAGGAAGGGATTTAGAAGAGAGTTTATGGAGCTTTCGTAACTTCCCGTGCAGAGGCCCTTTGGGCCAGATGGGAAGCCTCTCAGCAGGCCCATGGGAGTGTAGACGCTGTGGTGCGGTGGCTGGCGGAGTGAGGACCTGTGTTGCTCAGCAGGCCCATGGGAGTGTAGACGCTGTGGTGCGGGGGCTGGCGGAGTGAGGACCTGTGTTACTCAGCAGGCCCATGGGAGTGTAGACGCTGTGGTGCGGTGGCTGGCAGAGTGAGGATCTGTTACTCAGCTTGGTGTAGCGGGCTTGCCAACGGTTACTTTTATTAAAGATGTTTTGTGCCTCTGTGGTACCAGGTTACTCAATTCAACTTCACTGCCATTTCCCTGTGCTCCAGCTGCAAGCAGAGGCGCCGAGACTGGCCGAGTATCAAGCATATATTGATTTCGAGATGAAAATTGGTGACCCTGCTCGCATTCAGCTGATCTTCGAGCGTGCCCTGGTTGAGAACTGCCTCGTCCCAGACTTATGGATCCGTTACAGTCAGTACCTAGTAAGATAACCACCCTGAAGCTACGTCGTCTTCAGTCATGTAGAATCTGTTGAGATCGAGAGCATCAGGAGTTGGTTGCACGCTGCCTGTGTCTGCCTTTCCTTCCGCCATCTTCCCCTCCCCTTCTTGGCCACTCCCCTGGGGGGTTCTCCTAGTGCTCTAGGCAATGTAAACCGACCTCTGGCTCTAAGACTCGCTGTAGTCCGGCTGTGATGGGGGATTCGTCTCACATCAGTTGTGTTTCTTTCAGCTGTGTATCATGGAAAAGTGTAAACATCAGACAGTCAGTAAATGACCCCTTGTGGACCCCTCAGCCATCTTCAGTGAGGGCTCTGTCTGGGTTCATGGCTCCTCCTGTATCCATACTTTTTCCCCTTCCATGTTTTAAAGCAAACCCAGAAATGTTTTGTCCCTGCTGCATATGTCAGTGTGTGTCTAAAAGGTCCTTTATGGGTATGAGGGCCCAAGTGAGGTCCGTACCTTGGGTCTGGTTCATGTCTCCCAAGGCTGTTTCCCTCCTCCACTTCTCCTCTTCTCCACTCTCCCTGTGGTCTCTCTGTTAAAGAAACTGGGTCACGAGAGACACTTTGAAAGAAGTTTCCCTTGTCACCTGGTTGTGCTGGCAAAGTCTTGTTGATGGCGAGGTCTAACTACTAAGACAGGTCTCCTAACCCCGGGGTTCTTTATCACAGGACCGGCAGCTGAAAGTGAAGGATTTGGTTCTGTCCGTACACAGCCGTGCCGTCAGAAACTGCCCCTGGACAGTTGCCCTCTGGAGTCGGTACCTGTTGGCCATGGAGAGACATGGCGTGGATCATCAAGTGATTTCTGGTACGGCTGTTTCTGTGGGATGGGTGCTAAGCTTGTTACCCTAAGTGAGAAACGATTGTGATGAAGCCATTAAGTCAGCGTTCCCCAGGGTCTTCTGTGGGCTGTTGAGTGTTGATGACAGAAGAGGCTCTAAGTGGCTGAGCCCTTTGTATTTTTGGCGTCTTAGAGTGTGTGTGTGTGTGTGTGTGTTTTAAATTAATTTATTTGAAAGGCAGAGTTACAGAAAGGTGGAGAGAGAAAGTCTTCCATCTGCTGGTTCACTCCCCAGATGGCTGCAGTGACCAGAGCTGAGCCAATCTAGGAGCCAGGAGCTTCGTCCAGGTCTCCCATTTGGGTGGCAGAGGTGCAAGGACTTGGGCCATCTTCTGCTGCTTTCCCAGGCCACAGCAGAGAGCTGGATTGGAAGTGAAGCAGCCAGGACTCGAACTGGCGCCCATGTGGGATGCTGACCCTGCAGGTGGTGGCTTTACCCACTTAGCCACAGCACTGACTCCAAAGAGCTTTGAACCATGCTCTATTCACTGTCCTATCCTAGGAAGTTGTGGTCTTCTGTCCAGACTCACTTGACCTGGGAGCCCTATACAGGCCCTTGTGGAGTGAATAGAACTGAGGTACCCTGGCCGTGCTGTGCTCTGGGGCCTCTGAGGGACCCTGACTCTGCAGTGCTGTAGGGGCCTCTGTCTTGAGCGTTTCTCTCCAGCCCATTCCACTGTTTTGCTTATTGCTGTTTCTTACAGTCATGTAGTGTGCTGTCATTGGTAGAGTTTGACAACTTTTATGTTTTGCTTCTTTGTGAATTGGCAAAAAATCCTGATTTTTCTCCAACTGCAGTGACCTTCGAGAAAGCTTTGAATGCGGGCTTCATCCAGGCCACTGATTATGTGGAGATTTGGCAGGCGTACCTGGATTACCTGAGAAGGAGGGTAGATTTCAAGCAAGGTATATAGCTGTGTGTGTTTCATTTGTGTACTGATTTGTTTTAAAACTCATTTTTTGGAGAGATGGTCCAGTGGTCCAGTTCCCCAGATATGTTGAATTTGAATAAAGAGTATAGACCAGCCATTTATAACTTTGCTTCCCCAGAAATTCTCCCGTTTGCATCTTTTTTTTTTTTTTTTAAAGATTTATTTATTTATTTGAAAGGCAGAGAGTTACAGAGAGGCAGAGCCGGGGGCAGAGGGGGTTCCATCCACTGGTTCACTCCCCAGATGGATGCAACAGCTGGAGCTGTGCCGATCTGAAGCCAGGAGCCTGAGGCTTCTTCCAGGTTTCCCATGTGGGCACGGAGATCCAAAGACTTAGGCCATCTTCCACTCCTTTCCCAGGCCATAGCAGAGAGCTGGATCAGAAGAAGAGCAGCTGGGACCTGAACTGGGGCCCATAAGAGATACTGGCACTGCAGGCAGCAGCTTTATCCGCTATGCCACAGCACCGGCTCCCCCATCTACATCTTTAACAAGTTGTGGTGTAGATTCTAAAGAAGAGAGTTAATGGTCCTATGTCTTTTGCTTGCTCTGGTCAGCTTCTTTTATCTCCCCTCTGATTTTTCACTCTTTTCTTTTTTTTTCATATTAATTTGAAAGGCAAAGTTAGAGGGAGAGACAGAGATGGAGAATCATCCATCCACTGGTTCCTTCCCCAAAGTCAGGACCCTGGAACTCCATCTGGGTCTCCCCAGTGTTGGTGCTGCTTCCCCAGGTGCATGAGCAGGGAGCTGGATTGCAAGAGGAAGCAGCTCAGGCTCCAGCTGGTTGGTGCTCCTGTGTCACGGGCAGCGGCGTCACCTGCTGCACTGCAGCACCAGCCCCTCCTCCTTCACTTCTGTCCCTTTTGTGTCCCTCACATAGTTCTTGAAATAGAACTGCTGTGTGTTTTTAAATCTTTGAACCCCTACAAGATCCCCTGCTCTGCTCTTCCCTTGCCCCCCCCCCCAAAAAAAAACAAACAAACAGCCAAGTACAAGAGTTGCCCTGCGTTCTGCTTTCTCCCTGCTCTGTGGGCAGGGACTGGTTTTATTTCTGTCTCTCCCCCTGATGACAGGGTGTGCAGGGGTCTCCCAGCAGTTTAGGGGAGGGCTGCTCTGTTTTCATGGTCTCTCCCTGGCGTTCTGACAGACTCCAGTCAGGAGCTGGAGGAGCTGCGGTCCACGTTCACGCGCGCGCTGGAGCACCTGCAGCAGGAGGTGGAGGAGCGTAAGTCTGCCCAGCCTCTGCCCTGCCGGTCGCCGCGCCCGTTCTCGGTCAGTGGAGCTTTTCAGCCCAGGGCTGCTGTCTGCAAGGTCCTTCTCATCCTGACTAATTTCCTTCTTGAAGGTTTCAGTGAGAGTGGAGATCCGAGCTGCGTGATCATGCAGAACTGGGCTAGGATTGAGGTAAATGTTTTTGATAAATCTGTCAGTTTCATCCACCTATCAAACATTAACATTTTGCTGATATTAATAATGTTTCTTAATCCTATGAATCCCAGGTAATGGTGTAGGCATCATGAGAATTCGTGATACCTACGTAGCTGGATGTACATTCGTTTATCTCATAGTGAAAATATTAGCTTCCAGCTGGCCCTCGTGCAGCAGATGCCGGCTACTTGTTGCTGTTTCTTACCCTTGCTCGTTGGCACATGTGTGGGAGCATCAGGAGTATATGCTGAGTGCCAGCATGTTAGTGGGTGCCCGGGGAATGGAGTACACAGGGCCTCCGGGCCCGGGAGACTTGCTGCAGGAGATAGCCCCTTGGCCAGGTAATGAGAACATGAAATAAGCTGTCATTACTGGGCCAAGGACACCAGGCTCCGTGAGACACGGAGACTGAGGGAGAGTCAGGCTAAAGAAGCTGGCGTCTGTCAGCTCGTTCCGGACTGTTTGCGGTTTGCAAGAAGTGGAGGGAGATGGTTTGTGCCTTGTCACAGTGGAAAGGCCAGAGTGGTGGGCCTTAGCCTTCAGCACTGGAGGGAGGCCTGGGGGTCACGCTGGCAGTCCCAGGGGCTCATCTCGCCTGTCTGTCTCAGGGTGTTTTGTGATGGGTGCTGTTAGCAGGCTTCGGTCCTTTCTAACTGAGCCGATGCGTTTTAGGCTCGACTGTGCAATAACATGCAGAAGGCCCGGGAGCTCTGGGACAGCATCATGACCAGAGGGAACGCCAAGTACGCCAACATGTGGCTGGAGTACTACAGCCTGGAGAGGTGAGCACTGGGCGGGGCAGAGTACTACAGCCTGGAGAGGTGAGGACTGGGCAGGGGCGGGGCAGAGTACTACAGCCTGGAGAGGTGATACTGGGGGGGGCGGAGTACTACAGCCTGGAGAGGTGAGCACTGGGCGGGGCGGAGTACTACAGCCTGGAGAGGTGAGCACTGGGCGGGGGGGGGGGGGCAGAGTACTACAGCCTGGAGAGGTGATACTGGGCGAGGAGTGAGGGAGGCAGAACTCTTTGGCCTGCACCTGTCTTTAGTCCTGCCTCACTCTGGCTGGCCTGGGTTTGCTCCTCACAGCTGGGCTGCCTGCCTTCATGCTGGTGATTTCTTTTAATGGCACGTTTTACTGGGCAGGGCTAGGGAACCAAACGTGTAAAATTTGTGTCAGGGGCTCTTACAGCCTGTGTTTGTTCTAATTTGTTTTTTTTTTTTTTTTTTTTCCCATTTTTGGGCAAGAATGCTTTTAATTTGACTTTCTTGGAGCTATTTATTTTATGCAATTTTATAGAAAAGTAGAATACTAAAAAGCAAAGAGGAAAAAATTCCAATTACTTTGCAGCCGCTGACCTGGATACACTGTTTTAGGATATGTGCTTTGAGACTTTCTCATGCTCAAACTTAAAAATGAAGATGCAAAAACAGCATATATATAGTGTACACATATCATAAACCTTGAAAACCACTCAAAATAATTAAGGTAGTGAAACATTCATAACCTGGAGAGTATAGAAAGAATACAGCTAACTTTTCTGCTCAGTGTGTCTTGAACAGTGCATGCCATTAAATGTATTTCTACACTTTTTTCTTTTTTGAATATCTTGCTTTAGCCCCATTTAAACAATAATATGTGCTTGAATTAAAATAGAGCGTTTCAGAAATGTGTGAGAAGGTGCCAGTTGCCTGCAGTCCCCCCCAGAGAGGACCCTAGCAATGCCTGTCCCCCTCCCCCCCGAGAGGACCCTAGCAATGCCTGTCCCCCTCCCCCCCAGAGAGGACCCTACCAATGCCTGCCCCCATCCTCCCCCAGAGAGGACCCTACCAATGCCTGCCCCCTCCCCTCCCAGAGAGGACCCTACCAGTGCCTGCTGACTGCCCCTCCTTGGCTTCAGGGCCCCTTCACACTCGTAACACTTCAGAACCACTGAGAGCTGTTATCTCTGTGGGTTGTAGTGTTGGATACTCCCCATATTAGGAGATAACACTGAAAAACTTAAAATGTTTTACTTTTATTAATTCAAAAGTAAATCCATTAAATGTAACAAATAGCGTTTTTTTTTTTTTTTTTTTTTTGAGAAATGTATTTTCCAAACCCAAAATCAATGAGTGGGAAAAGTGTCACATTTTGTGTTTGGGGACATCTCCAGTCAGTCTTAGCCCCGTGTGTCTGCTGTCAGACTGTTGTGCTGTGTTGTTTCCACTGAAGAGCACGAAGGCAGTTTGGCCTCGCCTAGAGGAGAGGTTAGAGAAGAAGGGGCTGTTTTAGAACCCGTCCAGGTCATTGTGGCTGCTCTTCCATCAGACAGCAAAACTCAGCAGGTGATGGCTTCTTAAAGGCATTTGCAACGTACTGTATTACAGAACCTTCTCCCGTTGTGTTACATTACTTCCGTTTGTCTGCTTTGTGCTTTGCAAGGGCTTTTTACCTGTTATGTGGTGCTGTGGTCCTGGGACGTGCGCTGTGCTTGCAAAATCCATTCGGGCTGAGTTGCTCAGCTCTTCCAGATGTGGACAGGTGCATCCCTGGTGCCTGACGCCCCTTTGTTCGTCTGCTCTGCTCCCTGATCCTGGCAGGACAGCCTGTCACGTAGGAGCTGCCCTACTCAGAGTGGCAGATGGCAGGTTTTCAGAATTCTAATTTTCACTTGCAACTCGAATTTCACTTGCAATGACTTATTATGATGCCATTGGTTTCCCAGGAAGTTGCGAGCTCATCATGAATTGTTGGGAATGTCTTGCCAAGTACCCAGGGCCACAGTCGTTTGTCAGGTGGCTCCTCTTTCAAGTAGAAATGGTGTTGCCTGAGCTGAGTGACTCGCTCAGCCTTCAGCCATAGCAATGACACACGTGCTTCCCTGTATCAGCCCACGTGCTCGGGGTGCAGGGGGCCCTGTGTGTGTCCCAGCCTGTCACACGGCGTTGGGAAAAGGTGCGCACTGCCCTGACTGGGGCAGGACCACTGTTGCCTTTGCAGCACAGTGGAAAAGCCCAGTCATACGTGGCTGCTGTTATGAAACGACTCTATGAAAACATTTAAATATTATTTATTTGAAAGGCAGAGGGAGTGCGTTTCCATCTGCTGGTTCACTCGCCAAATGCCTGGAATAGCCAGGGCTGAGCCAGGCTAAAGCCAGAAGCCCAGAACTCAGTCTGGGTCTCCCATTTGCATGGCGGGCTCTCAGCCACTTACACCTTCATCACCTGTTGCCGCCCAGGGTGTACATAAGCAGGAAGCTGAAATTGGGAGCAGAGCCAGGACTTGAATCCAGGGGCTCTGGCATGAGAATGGATGTCTTTGCCGAACGTCTGTCCCCTCTGCCCGCCCCCCACTCCTCACTGCCCAGAGGTGGCCCGAATGCAGAGCCCTGAGAGGGCTGGAATGGTGCCTGGGTCATCCTTTGAGACTGCTGCTCTAGTTTTTTTCTGGGTTCCCTAATAGGTATGACGACATATATTTATGATTTTTTAAAGCGGAAATGGGAGCCCCCTGTTTCCTAACTGTTGCTCTGTGCTGTGAGCGCAGTGCATCTCTCCACGCTGATGGAGAGGCCAGACCACATTGACAGTCCCCTGGCTGAGTGTTCTCCCTCGGGTAGGACCGCACACTGGAGTGTCCTGGGGGTTGCATCAAGTTCGTGGAGTTGTTGCCCTGCCCCCCTCCCCCAGTGTTGCACACGTGATCCTGTGAGGCAGAGTGGGTGCGACCACTGTCCCAGCGCATCTTCAAGTAGCACCCTGCTCGTTTAGAGGGAGCCTGCCCTTGGGTTGGAAGAGGGTCTCCTCAGAAGCGGGTGTTGTGGGAGAGCAGCCCCCTGGGAGACAGTAGCCTCTGCCGGGTGTCGTGGCAGCAGCGGCTGTTTGTTTTCTGCCCTAGGGCGCATGGTGACACTCAGCACTGCCGGAAGGCTCTGCACCGGGCCGTTCAGTGCACCAGCGACTACCCCGAGCACGTGTGTGATGTGCTGCTCACCATGGAGAGGACAGAAGGTAGGCCCTCAGCTCTCTGTGGTGACTGGAGGGCAGTGGTGGGTTCTCAGCTCTCTGTGGTGACTGGAAGGCATGGTGGGTTCTCAGCTCTCTGTGGTGACTGGAAGGCATGGTGGGTTCTCAGCTCTCTGTGGTGACTGGAAGGCATGGTGGGTTCTCAGCTCTCTGTGGTGACTGGAGGGCAGTGGTGGGTTCTCAGCTCTCTGTGGTGACTGGAGGGCAGTGGTGGGTTCTCAGCTCTCTGTGGTGACTGGAGGGCAGTGGTGGGTTCTCAAGGGGGCCCATGTGGAGGCACTGTGGTTGTGGCCCCCGCCCTCCCCTGCGCTGTGTCATTAGACGTCCCGCGGTGCTCGCCCGTGGGGCTGAGTCCTCCTGCAGCTCTTGTCAGGTTCTCCGGCCACAGGAGGATTCTCTGAGGGGGCGGAGCCCAGGGCCCCTGAATCCCTTGTCGTGGGTGGGGGCTGGCCCTTGTGTTGCAGGACACTTAGTGGCATTCTTGGCCTCTACCGACTGGAGGCCAGGAGCCCTCAGCCCAGCCCCGTGTGACAACTCAAGCATTGCCAAATGTCCCTTGTTGGGCAAGATTGCCCAGTTGGGAGCCACTGGCGTATCGCAGTGTCTGCACAGCACAGAGGCCCAGGCAGGCAGGGCCCATGTGTCCTTTGGGCACATGTGCACTGCTGGTTGAGTTTTAGAGCCTCCAGTGGTAAGTTGTAGCATCAGAACACCTGGGAAAATGTAAGTGTTTCTACGGGCGTTAGTCTGCAGATCGGATGCCCAGACAGCTCAGCACACTTCAGTGTCTGTTTAAAATTATTCTTTAGGTCTTTTTTTTTTTTTTTCCACAGGCAGAGTGGACAGTGAGAGAGAGAGAGAGAGACAGAGAGACAGAGAGACAGAGAGAAAGGTCTTCCTTTTTTTTTTTGCCGTTGGTTTACCCTCCAATGGCTGCCACGGCTGACGTGCTGCGGCCGGTGCATCACGCTGATCCGAAGGCAGGAGCCAGGTGCTTCTCCTGGTCTCCCATGCAGGTGCAGGGCCCAAGCACTTGGGCCATCCTCCACTGCACTCCCTGGCCACAGCAGAGAGCTGGCCTGGAAGAGGAGCAACCGGGACAGAATCCGGTGCCCCGACCGGGACTAGAACCTGGGGTGCCGGCGCTGCAAGGCGGAGGATTAGCCTATTGAGCCATGGCACTGGCCTGTTTTTGTTTTTTAAGGACTTATTTATTTATTGGAAGGGCAGAGTGGCACAGAGACAGATCTTCCATTTGCTGGTTCACTCCACAAGTGGCCACGATAGCCAGGCTGGGTCACATTGAAGCCCAAAGCCAGGAACTCCATCTGGATGGCAAGAACTCATTCACTGCCTCTCAGGTGCATTAGCAGGGAGCTACATCTTAAGTTGAGTAGCTGGCACTCTTAACTGAAGGCACACCGACAGGGAATGGTGGCAGCTTAGCTACCTCCAGGTTCTTCAGTCTGAGTATGAATGTACTTTTTGCATTAGAACGTTTTCATTTTCTTTGCCATCAAAGGCACATAAGGGCCGGCGCCGCGGCTCACTAGGCTAATCCTCCACCTTGCGGCGCCGGCACACCGGGTTCTAGTCCCGGTCGGGGCGCCAGATTCTGTCCTGGTTGCCCCTCTTCCAGGCCAGCTCTCTGCTGTGGCCAGGGAGTGCAGTGGAGGATGGCCCAAGTACTTGGGCCCTGCACCCCATGGGAGACCAGGAGAAGCACCTGGCTCCTGCCATCGGATCAGCGCGGTGCGCCGGCCACGGCGGCCATTGGAGGGTGAACCAACGGCAAAAGGAAAACCTTTCTCTCTCTCTCTCTCACTGTCCACTCTGCCTGTCAAAAAAAAAAAAAAAAAAAAGGCACATAAGAAGTCAAAACTTCAGGCTGACGCAAATGGAATTTTCTTAAAAAGAGGAGTTGATTGTCCAGGCCTCCTCATCTGAGGGGAGAGCTCTGGAGGTGTGGGCAAGTCGAGGGCATTTTCGTCATGTCCTTCAAGACCGAAGGAGCACACGTTTGGCGTCTCTCCCTCCAGGTACTCTGGAAGATTGGGATGTAGCCGTCCAGAAAACCGAGACCCGACTGGCCCGCGTGAATGAGCAGAGGCTGAAGGTGATGGCGGGGTCCGTGTGAAGACTAAACCTGTTTCCAGTCGCCTCTTAAACTGACAGTTCTTTCTCATGTGTTGTCGGGGAGTTTGGGCCCTGAACTTTATTGGAATAGACAAAGAGGGAGTCTTCCTTCGCTTAGCTAGTGGAGCGTGAGCACTCCCACGTTGTGAGGGCCCTGGGCTGCTGGTGCTTAGCCTTCCTCTCAGGGAGTGATGGTTGGGGGTGTTGCTGAAGACCCCGTAGACCTGGTCGGGGCAGCCCCAGGGGCCCTGGCAGTGGGATGTTGTGGGCAGGACCCTCTGTGTCTTTTTCATCACTTGGGAGATGGATCGCATTCTCTCTCCCCTCTAACTCTCACCTTATCACGAGTCAGGACACGCACCCATGTGCCCTCCTCCCAATTGCTTAGGCTGCAGAGAAGGAAGCAGCCCTCGCCCAGCAGGAGGAAGAAAAGGCGGAACAGCGCAAGAGGGCCCGGGCTGAGAAGAAGGCGCTGAAGAAGAAGAAGAAGACCAGGAGCACAGACACACGCCCCGCCGAGGAGGATGGCGACAAAGAGTGGGGTGACGAGGAAGAAGGTGAGACCGTGCGAGAGCTTCTGTCCTGAAGCAGCTCGGACTTAGAGAGGCAGGGACGGTGCGGAGAAGTTTTGTCCTGAACTGTGTGCGGGTCAGTTCCCAGCATGTCCCCGGGCCCCTGCAATGACGTCACGGCGTGTCTTCCCCATGGCTGTCATCCGGCCATCAGGATGAACGCTGACCATTCCTCCGCCCGGTCCTCGGAGCCCGTTCCTGTCCCACACTCTGTCAGGTGGCGCCCTTGTGACGGGAGGATGCAGTCCAGGATCGCACGTTGTGCGTGGTTGTCTTGTCCCTTGAGTCTCCTTCAGTCTGGCACATTCCTCAGTCGTTCTTTGTTGGCCTTCGTGGTTTTCAAGGCCCTCTCTGTCGGGCCCCCCAGCTGTGTGCGTGTGATGCCCCGGGCTGTGCATCTGTGGAGAGGCCTGTCCTTGCATGGCAGCCGTCAGGTGGCACGCGGTTGTGGTCGTCACGGGACTGAGGTGGTGCTCTGGAGCTGCCTGTGCCCTCTTCATGGTGGTTAAGTGTGGTGATGGGTGTTTGCCTCGTGCTTTGAGCCTAGGGCAGTGTCCTGCTCCTCATCCAGCTTGCAGACTGCTGCTTCCTTATCGCTGTCATGTGGATTCATGGATTCCTGTGTCCTTGAGCAGTTTTGATTTGTAGCCACAGTTACTTATGTTGATGCTCTGCCTCTCAGATTTGGCTGACAAGAGCTCTTTGACCCGTCCTTGGCCTTGGTGTGCAACACCCAGGCTGTCTGGTGCTGTCTGTGACTCGGCCCTGGCGTCCACCCCTTCTCCAGGGTTCCTTTGAGGGAATGGTGCTTAGAGGGTGCTGGAGGGCTCACTGCTGTTGGAATGCTATTGCTGCCAGGCCCCAAGCATGATGGGAGCTGGGGATAGTGTGTGTGCCTGCATACATGTGCGTTTATAGCCGTAACTCTGTGTATACTGAAAACCGCCGGTTCACACCGATTGCTCCATTCCAGTCTAACACTCAGGGTTCACTCTGGTTTTCTCCCTTTTCCTGCTTGCTGCTACTGTTATCCTTAGTATTCCCTACTCCCCCAGTCCTCTACGGCCAGCTGCTGGTCCCTGCCTCCCTCCACAGGGGCCCTCCTCACCGTGCGTGGCCTCTCCACTCACAGTGCCCTCGCTGCCGCGGCTTTCCTGTGTGTACCCACACCCCTATCTTGGGTTCCTGTGTCCTTTACCACACTGCGGTCCCCACCCTGCACAGGGCCTGCCTCCGTGGCCCCACTTAATGGTTTGACTTGGTAGGATCTTCCTGCCAGTGCTGTGTCACCCATGTGATTTCAGGGGTGGGCAGACATAGGTCAGGTTTACATCAGCACAGTCACCCAAGGCAAAGACTGGTCTCTGGACATTGGAGGACCACACTTTCTCCTGGTCCAGGGGTGTCGGCCAGGGGACGGTGGTGCGAGGGTTGTCATTCAGTCAACCTGGGGCTCCAGGGAGGAGTGACTGCCAGTGAAGGAAGCAGAGGAGGGCACCAGAGTCAGCGAAGCGTGCAGGCACAGAGCAGTCTGGCCTTTGTGTGAGCCGCAGATAAGGGGGGTCGAGCTCAGATGACGACAGAGGGACAGCGACCGTGGGCGGGCCTGCCGGCCACAGCCAACCTAGGACACTCTTGAATGCAGTGTGCAGGGCTTAGACTGCATGGGAAGGCCGTGAGGGGAGCAGGCGCCGGCACCAGGGAGGTGAGCGCTCCCAGTGCAGGCGGTGGTGAGGGGGGGTTGAGTGCTCCTCCGCCTTCGTACGGGTTCAGGGCCACACAGCCGCTGTGGGCTCTCCAGAGTGGGCCTGGAGCACATTCGCCCGCGGTCATTTCCACGTGGACTCCTAGGTCCCATCCCGCCCCGGCTGGCCTCCCTTTGTAGGAGAGGGCCCTGGGACTGTCCTTTGACGTTTGAGTGGACAGGGGATTTATGATGTAGCCCACTTACCCCCTGTCATTGGGGTGGGAGAGTTTGCTGAGTCCCACAGTGCACTGTCAGAATTGTCCTTGGTGGGGAGCGACGTGGGAAACCCACTGAGGAGAAGGGTCCCTAAGCTGTGGCTGCTTTTCTTTGGAAAACCTGCAGAGCAGCCCGCCAAGCGCAGAAGGGTTGAGAACAGTGTCCCCGCTGCCGGAGCAGTGCACGACGGGGCCCAGGAATCGGGGGTCACCGGGAAACCCATAGACGTCGACCGCCCTTCCAAGCAGAAGGAGAAGGCGGCCTCCCTGAAGAGGGACGTGCCCAAGGTGCCCCACGACAGCAGTAAGGACAGCGTCACCGTCTTCGTCAGCAATCTGCCCTACAGCATGGAGGAGCCGGACGAGAAGCTCAGGCCACTCTTTGAGGCCTGTGGGGAGGTGGTCGAGATCCGCCCCATTTTCAGCAACCGCGGGGACTTCCGAGGCTACTGCTACGTGGAGTTTAAAGAGGAGAAGTCGGCCCTTCAGGCGCTGGAGTTAGACCGCAAGAGCGTAGAGGGGCGGCCAATGTTTGTTTCCCCCTGCGTGGATAAGAGCAAAAACCCCAATTTTAAGGTAATGTTTCTGGAGAAAATGCCCTTCATGTGGGGTTGCTTTACACAGATGAAGCACTTTGTGCCCACAGCACTCACGTTCAGAGTACACACAGAAGGTGTTTTTTTTGTTGTTTTTTTTTTTTTTTTTTTTTTTTTTTTTTAGATTTATTTATTTGAAAGGCAGAAGAGAGACAGGAGACAGATCTTCCATTTGCTGGATCACTCCCTAAATGGTTGCAATGGCTGGGGCTGGGCCAGGCCAAAACCAGGAGCCTGGAACTCTATCTGGTGCTCCCAGGGGCCCAAGCACTTGGGTCATCTTCTACTGCTTTCGCAGGCACATTAGCAGGGAGCTGGATCACAAGTGGAGCAGCCAAGACTCCCAACTGCTGACCATATGGGATGTTGGTACTGCAGGCAGCAGCTTATCCCACTGCGCTATGGCGCTGGCTTCTGTACACAGAGGTTGTTGGTTTTTTTTTTTTTTTTTAATATTTATTTGAAAGTCAGAGTTACGCAGAGGAGGAGAGGCAGAGAGAGGGAGAGAGAGGTCTTCAATCCTCTGATTCACTTATTGGCTGCAACAGTCGGAGCTGTGCCGATCTGAAGCCAGAAGCCTGGAGCTTCTTCCGGGTCTCCGCGCCAGTGCAGGGGCTCAAGCACTTGGGCCATCTTCCACTGCTTTCCCAGGCCATAGCAGAGAGCTGGATTGGAAGTGGAGCAGCTGGGACTTGAACCAGCGCCCATATGGGATGCCGGCACTGCAGGCGGTGGCTTTACCCACTATGCCACAGCACTGGCCCCTCTGCACAGAGGTTTTTATATCCTATTAGGAATTAAGCTTCCACAGACACCAAGGCCTGTCCTGAGCTGGTTGCCTGAGGGCTGACTCAAGGCCTGGTCACTCCAAGCTCGCAGTAGTTGACTCAGTAATGATAGGAAAACGGGAACTGTAACGGCAGCTGTTTCCCGCGGAATGAGCAGAGCCCGCGTTGCCTCATGGCATCCTCACCCAAGCTCTGCTTGTGCCCATTCCTGCCACTTTCCAGAGGAGGAAGTAGAAGCCTGGAGTGGCTACATGACTTGTCCCCGGGGTCCTGCTAGTGAGTGTCAGAGCCCAGATCTGGTGCTGGTCTGCCTGCAGGGGCGAGCTCCCTGCCCAGGGCTGGCCCTGTGGGGCTGGCGTGCCAGGCGCGGCTGGAACAGCACGTCTTTTTCTCTCCCTCCTCCGGCAGGTGTTCAGGTACAGCACCGCTCTGGAGAAACACAAGCTGTTCATCTCGGGCCTGCCTTTCTCCTGCACGAAAGAGGAGCTGGAGGACATCTGCAAGGCTCACGGCACCGTGAAGGACCTCCGGCTGGTCACCAACCGGGCCGGCAAGCCCAAGGTCAGCGGGGGGCGCACGTTCTGGCATGGGTTCCCCGTGATGATTCAGTGGCAAGGAATGCACACTGAGTCTCCTTCCCTGTGGAGGCAGATACTTTTTTCAAGATTAATTTGTGTATTTGGAAAGCAGAGTGACAGAGTAGGGTCGGGAGAGGAGGAGAGAATGAGAAAGATTTCCATCTACTGGTTCATTCCCCAAATGGCTGGTCAGGCCGAAGTCAGGAAGTCCATCTGGGTCTCTCATGTGGGTGGCAGGGACCCAGGTGTTTGGGCCATTGCTGCCTCCCGGGCAAGGTAGCAGGAAGCAGAGTAGCCCGAGTTGAAATTGGCACTCAGGTGTAGGGTGCCAGTGTGTTCTGAGCAGTGGTTTAACCTGCTGTTCCACGACACCCGCCCCATGCGGAGGCAGGTGAAACTGTTTGCAGCTGTGTGTATTACAGAGGAATAGGCATTTAGAAATTAAATTAATCACAGATTCCTAAGAGCCGCAGTGTGGCCCCCTGGCTAGAGGCCTCGGGGAGGGGGTCCCTCTGCTGTGGTTACCGCTGCTCTCCCTGAGGCCCTCACTGGGCCACCTCGGGGCCTCGAGTGGACCCCTTAGCACGTCCTCCCCTGCGGCCCACTCCTTTCTGCTCCACCTTTCAGCAGTTACTGTTGAGACGTGATTCTGGACCCCCTCTCACTCCCTTGCCCGCGGCCCAGCCATGCAGGTAAATGAAGAGTTAGTTGAGGAGTGTGACGGGAAGGCGGGCATGGAGGAGCAGAGACCTTGGCGCTCCCCTGGGCACCAGGGCTGCTCCCCGGTGTCTGTCCCCAGCCCACCTCCTCAGTCTGTTGGCTGGACTTATGCTGGTCTGATTGTTACTTTCATTTTTCTCTTGGGGAGCAAGCTCAAGGTGATCTGAACTTGGCTCCTCTGCGCTGCAGTCACTCCCGGCAGCGGAGGACAGGAGTAGGGAGGGAAGTCAAGCTGTGGACAGGGTGGCAGCCGTGGGGAGGGGAGCCAGTTGATGAGGTGCCTGCGTTGCAGAGTGAGGAGGCAGCTTCTCCTGGGTGTGCGGCAGCTCACCTGGCTCTGATCATGTCTCTTCCAGGGCCTGGCCTACGTGGAGTACGAAAACGAATCCCAGGCGTCGCAGGCTGTGATGAAGATGGACGGCATGACCATCAGAGAGAACGTCATCAAAGTGGCGATCAGCAACCCCCCTCAGAGGAAGGCTCCAGAGAAGCCGGAGGCCAGGAAAGCGCCGGGTGGCCCCCTGGTGCCGCGGCAGATATACGGAGCGTGAGTGTTTGTGCTGGCCAGCGCCCGGCCATGAAGGGCTAGATGAGGCAACAGTTAGGTCCCTGTTGGTAAGAGGAGTTAGGACAAGAGCACATGGGCCTGCTATCCCGGCGATGACCCCGTGGTTCTGCCGGGCAAGGTGTCCAGGGCGAGTCCAGGCCAGAAGGAGGCCCAGGCAGCGGGGCCCTGCCTCGTGTTTGCCAGGTGACACTTGTCCAAGGTCAGATGTTTCACCGGCACTGATGACGTCACCCGCCCCCTGATGCCCGAGCTTGCCAGCCTGCGGCTGCGCTCCCTAGAGAGGCCGCGCCTTCTGCCCGACAGGAGCCAGGCTGCAGGGTGGTTGGAGAGGTCTCGGAGGTGACAGCCACTTCTCACCCCAGAGTGTGACTTGCTCAGAGTCAGTCCTGGCCAGTTAATGAAGAAGGCAGAGCTTCCTGCAGTGGCTTTTAAGTAACAGCCAGGTACAGGGACAGGCCGCCTCTGGTGGGTTTTCATTTTTCATCATGAACTTTGCGTGATGTGCAGGATCCTGGCTCATCTTCACGGTACCGTGGGGGTTGCGGGTCAGTGCTTTGAAGTGTACAGTCAGTGTTTGCTTTTGCAGGCGGGGGAAGGGCAGGACCCAGCTCTCTCTGCTGCCTCGTGCCCTGCAGCGCCCTGGTGCCGGGACTCCTCAGGCTGAGAACGGCCCTGCCCCACGTCCTGCCAACGCCGCCCCTGAGGCCACAGAGGCGCCCAAGATGTCCAATGCCGATTTCGCCAAGCTGCTTCTGAGAAAGTGAGCGGACTCTGCGGGAGACGGGAAAGGCCTTCTCGCCGGCCAGTACTCCGGGGACAGAAGGGACTGGCCCAGTGCCCACCCACGGCCACGGGTTTTCCTCTGGGTCAGACAGAAGGGGAGTGTTCCCCGTGAAGCGGCGTCAGTGCTCCCTCACATTGAGGGCGACGGCAGGAACGTGAGCTCAGGGCGTGGCATCCTGAGGCACATGGGTGTCTTCCCGAGTGAGGAGCAGCTGGGTCTGGGGCAGCGTGGAGACCCGCGCGTCCCGACGCTCCCAGCCGGCCCCAGCCCTTTTTCTAAGTCACTTCTCTCACACCTGCACGGTATACGTGCCCATCACTCTTTTAATTTTTAAAAGATGGACTGGCAAATGCTAGTAACTCACCAGAACGGCCTATTTTAGGAAGGGGTGGGAGCAGGGGAGGCCACGTAGGAGAAGTCCAATGGGTTTTTGTTCGGGGGCTGTGTGTTTTTCTATTGTGTTTGTAAATGACACCTCAGCCTGTGGTTTCGTTTCCTAAAAGCAGTATCCAGATGTTTGTTTTATACCTGTACCGGAGGCCGTGTGCCACCTGCCGCGGGCCACTTCCTCTGCCTGCCGACTGGCTTTTCTTGTCTGAACCCTGAGTTTCAGCTCTTTGGTTTTGTTGAAACACCATGTCCTCCCCGTTTAGCTTTGTTTATTAAACAGAAGTTCTCTTAAACTCTTCTTGCTGAGTGGTGCTCAGAACCCTTCCTCAGGGCGGCCTGTAGCTATAAATAGAACTTTTCTAAGTCAAATCTTGTGGTCATTTTGATTTAAATTATTTCTGCTGTGATGGATCTTCAGTTGTAAACTTCAGTTTGATGCTTGAGTTTTTAAACTCTCTCACTTTTATCAGGGACTTACGGCTTTGGAAGCAGCCTTGCCAGTTCAGTAAGGAAGCTGACGTTCTAGAGGCACCGAGCTTCTTCTTCGACAGTATTTTTATTATTAGACAGGCAGAGCGCGAGTGCCCTCCCCTCTTCTGATTCAATCCCTACACGCCCATAGGGGCTGGGGCTGGGGCTGGGAATGCAGTCAGTCTCTCAGGTGGGTCTGGGCGGCCA